>NC_090256.1:63739551-63764551 GCF_037325665.1 Littorina saxatilis
TCCGCCCGTGGAAGCGGTTCTCTTGGCCAAAGTACTGTTACGAATCAAATGTAGTTATTTGAATTTGGTGTATTTTCTTTCGTATTGACACGACAAAACGACGCGTTGTGGGATTATTGCACCGGACAAACATGAACTGTTATTTCAACGTCAAAAATGTCACGTGATATTCAAGCTTCGATTTGTATTGTTTGATTCGAGGTTTATACTGATTTCAATTAATTATCGAAGTGATATATTATGATTGTCGCACTGATGATATTTGAAAGTGTATTGGACTATGAGCAATACGTATTTTTAAGCATTTAAACTTATTTGCAGGCGATTATAGAATTCCATTTTGCTTTTAGGGTTGACCAGCTGATGTTGGCTCAGCGTTTCTGTGTGTCTCAGTGTGGTTGAGCTTCTTCTGACATTATGTTGTTACTGTTGTTGTTGTTGTTGTTGTTGTTGCTGTTGTTGTTGTGTGCTTGCATGGTTTGTTTGTTCATGGGCTGAAACTCCCACGGCTTTTACGTGTATGACCGTTTTTACCCCGCATTTAGGCAGCCATACGCCGTTTTCGGAGGAAGCATGCTGGGTATTTTTGTGTTTCTATAACCCACTGACATGGATTACAGGATCTTTTTCGTGCGCACTTGGTCTTGTGCTTGCGTGTACACACGGGGGTGTTCGGACACCGAGGAGAGTCTGCACACAAAGTTGACTCTGAGAAATAAATCTCTCGCCGAACGTGGGTTCGAACTCACGCTGACAGCGGCCAACTGGATACAAATCCAGCGCGCTACCGACTGAGCTACATCCCCGCCCAGCTTGCATGGTAAGAATACATGCTCGCTCAAAACTACAACATCTCCAAAGTGAGTTCGCACACGCCTGTAAAATGTCTTGTCTTATGTCTCAATACCGCGCTTCATGTTACTGCGTCTCATGTTGTAATACCGCGCTTCATGTTACAACTGAAAAGCTATTGTTAAGTGTGTAACACTAACCCCAGCCACACTCACTACACGTACAAATAAAAGTTGTTTGTGGTGCTGGTTTTGCAATGTTATCAGCTGTCTTAATCGCATGCTGCCCTATATCATGTTTGACCCACTTATTTTATCAGCGGCCATGGTCAAACCCAAATTAATCTTATTCTGGTTTTTTTTATGCTGTGTGTAGAACAAAGTTCACCCTCAGGAAAAAAAAGTCATATTTTAAGATAACCAGAGACTTAGGCCCACGAGGGTATGCTGCATGCAGTCAGCCTTCAAATATCCTGGACTGATTGTAACTAGGCATTCTTCTGTGTATGTGTGTGTGTGTGTGTGTGTGTGTGTGTGCGTGCGTGCGTGCGTGCGTGCGTGCGTGCGTGCGTGCGTGTGTGTGTGTGTATGTGTGTGCGCGTGTGTGTGTGTGTGTGTGTTTGTACGTGTGTGTCTGTGTGTTTCTTTAAATGTGCTGATAACACAAACTGATAATGCACTCACTAACAATCGGCAGTCTCAGCCGTTTACAGAAGTCTGTAAACGGCTGAGACTGCCGATTGTTAGTCGACACGAAACAGAAAATATTCCAAGGGGACATAACACACACACACACACACACACACACACACACACACACACACACACACACACACACACACACACACACACACACACACACACACACACACACACACACACAAACGCAGTAAGAGACAGACAGCCGGACAAAAACAGAAAGACAAAGAAAGAGACAGAGATTTCAGAGCTAACTCATCGGTTATTTTCCCATGTTCCAAAGAGCATCGGTTAAAGGATAATTTGGTAACAGAAAATGTAACGACTTTGAAATGTCACTGGCCAGTAATGTGGTACTCCATCCTGAACTCAGGTCAAAATGAGTTACTTCCCTTCGGGTCTCATTTATTCATTTATTCATTTAGTCGCCTTTGTTATCCTTCTCTGGAGAGGAAATCGATTTTTTTTACATATTTAGAGCTTTTTGTAATGTGTTATTGATGTAAGCAGATTCGCGATCGTCGATAATGATTTTTCATGGTGTTGTGTAATTCTTAAATTTAGAAATGAATTGTTATGTAAGACACTTTCAAGCGAGCTATCTTTCGCGGATGTATTTACTGTGCAAACAACTCTAAATATGGCAAAAGTGTCACGTGATAATCAACTTTGTCACGTGATCATAACAAAATGGCTACGGGGCGGACGACTTTTTCCGTACCCATGCAGTTGGAAGTGATGCAACAATATCTCACGGTCTCCTTCCCACAGCAGTCTCAAAATTTCGACTTGTTTTGACCTTAGAACGATGTCTTTATCAAGTCAAGTCAAGTCAAGTATTTTATTGTTTTGGGCCCAGAGGGCTTTGAAACAAAGATATAACTTTAACAAAAAAAGGTAACAAATCAGACAGTTAATATATGTATATAAATTGAGCGGACAAATACAACATTACTATACGACCAAATTAAATTGGCAATATACACTTCCATACATGCAAACAAAAAGAAAAATAGGTTTAACAAAATCAGGTAAGAAATCAGGCAGATAATATGTATACATTAAGCGGACAACGATAATATACAGCTGAAGTAAATTGGCAATACCATTATGCCATGCATCTTTTGTAAAAACACAAAACAAAAGCATGTATTACATATATACATACCAATAAAGAAACTAGATATAACGCTAACATACTAAAATCATAACATGGGCTACAAATCTTGCTAGCTTCATTAGTTTTATCTTAGATTTACAATTCATTAGCTGTTCATATTTTAAACAATTTGGGTGAGATCGGTAATAAGGACTAATTAATGTTCTTCTTTCAGACACTATACTTTCGTCGGTACAACTGAACAAATAGTGAAACTCATCAAAACTGTGAAGAACAGAACAGAGATCACTGTCGAAGTCGGCCATTCTACAATCACGTTCTTCGTCTTTCGTCTGATATCAGAAACATTAGCGAAAAACATATGGGAGATAACTCTGTATTCTTGTTTTGATAGATTTCCCTTTAATGCGCGTAGTAATGATTCATCCTGTCAGAGAGACTCAGCGATAGCGTGGACCGATGATTATCAGAATGGTGGTACTCGTGCTGTCGGTCTAAGCAGTTTCCATCCGCCACGATTACAGTATAATTTTGCTCCAAAAAGATTAATTCCACCTGACTTTACAAAGAATTTCGCCCGATGATATCTTTGCAGAACTCAAAGCTTAGACGATACAATTAAAGATTGATTACACTGTTACTGAAAACAAAAAAGGTGTGTGTGGGGGGGCGGGAAGGGGGGGGGGTAAATTGGGAGATTCCAAAACGCCTTTGCTCCTCTGAATTTTCAAAGTGTTTCGCCGGATAAAGGCAAAACTCACAACGCTTAGGCGATAGCATAGAGGTGGTTAACAACAATGACTTAGAACAGGAAACACAACACTCATACAGGGAAAACGATCCCACAAAGCTTTAAATACCCTGACTTTTCAAAGAAAACCTCCGGATGAAGGCGTTGCAGAACTCAACGCCTATATGACATCACAGGGACGGATAATATAAGATGTTTGGTGGCTTGTTGACAGACCAGCTTTTTTGTTGGTCCAATGGGACCATATCGTCTTTTGTTTCATCTTTATCGACAAAGGCCGAAGGCCGCAGTTGATAAAATTAATATGAGACAAAAGGAGATATGCTCCCCGAGGACTAACAACAAAATGCTGGTCTGACGACAAGCCACTAAACATAGTTTTTGTCATCATTTTGGTTGTGCAACAAAATGCACAATAACCCACAGGGAGACGAATTTTTAGAATCCACCTCCGGGCCACAAAGCATCGTCACAGTAGCTCGAGATAACACGTCAACCTTGTATGTGACGTCAAACGTAGCTTGTTGACGCTTTTCTTCCAGTCTGAGATCATACGTGTGAGTTCAGTAAGTGTTGAGCATATTTCTTTTCTTTTTAAGCGTTTATGACTTTTCGATGAGTCGCCGCAGTAATTATCAACATTGATTGGGTCTTTGAGAGTGAATGCTTACAATCGGTGTCCTCGGAAACAAATCCAAAGCCACGATGGTTCCACACATCAAACAATCAGCCTGATTGGCTTTTACTTTGACAATCCACGTTTCACCTGAAAGCTCAAACCCATTCACCACCTCGATTTATTGCATGGGGAACATGATATTTATTTCCCAGGTGTTTGTGAATGAAAACTCGTGAAAATGATGACAACATTATGTATCTATATATATATACGACTTGTGTCTGTGTGTCTGTGTGTCTGTGTGTGTGTCTGTGTGTGAGTTCGCGATGCACGGCCAAAGTTCTCGATGGATCTGCTTCAAATTTGGTGGGCTTATTCACAGAGACCCCGGACACAACCTCATCGATGAGATATTTCAACACGTGCTCTCAGCGCGCAGCGCTGAACCGATTTTGTGCGCGCTGAACCGATTTTGGTTCCACATCAGCTACCCGGGCCCCCATACCGACACACCAAAGCCAAAGTTCTCGGTGGATCTTTTTCAAATTTGGACACCGTATTCAGCTACACCCCGGACACAATATCATCGATGAGATATTTCAACACGTGCTCTCAGCGCGCAGCGCTGAACCGATTTTGGTTTTTGTGTTCATTTCACCATTCCCAGTAACTCTTCCTTATCTTCTCATCTTCTCCATGTTTTCAGCGTTTACCTCCCTTCCTTCGTATGGTGCACTATAGTATGAGGGGGGCATCTTCGGATATTCCCGGCGTTCTGTTACTATTTTTAGAAGGTCACCGCAGTGTCCAGAACGTAAATTGGACCCGTAAATTATCCTCACTGTAAAAGTGCAAAGGTCGAATCAATTTATAGCCACGCGAAAAATACACTGTCATCTATCTCTCTATAGATACGGCTTCTCTGTGTTTGTGTGTGTGTGTGTGTGTGTGTCTCTCTATGTGAGCAACACCTGGGGATTGTTCAGTTCTGTTTGTGATGTGGTCTGGCGGCTTTTGTGTATTTGTATGTACTGGCCTTCCTTTGAAAAGCCATAACAGTTCAAAAGGGCTTACAGATAAGCTCTAAATTGCTCAATCCTGTTTGAGTGGAGTTCGCCTCCAAAGGTGACTAACACGGTTACATTCGTCGACAAGGATGGGACTCGATATGGTCAGGAATGGCATTATGGCCACTGAATCATTTTCGTGCTGTTCCCATTCCACGAATCTGGGAGGGACCTAAGCTTGGCGGGTCCATTGTTCGGACCCGGCAAAGCCGGCGTACGGCTCTAAGTATTTCATCCCGGCGAAGCCGGCTACCCGGCGAAGCGGGTATTCCTCTAGTCCTACATACATGAGAGAGACACTCGTGAGATAATAATCGTTCAAATCACACGTGTGTATATCATGTAAATGGAGTCATGTCAAGCAAGTCTGGCAGGGACCTGCTTTTCCACAGCTTACGATGCCAAAGTCACCAAGACAAACGTCATTATAGAGAAAACAAATTGCGCTCGCTAATTACTCTCGATGAATTTGTAGAACTAACACGTCACGCCACACTTTCAAAATGACGTTTCTTTGCTTTAACGTAATAGATTGCACGAGGCTTTAGAAGAGATCGAGGTCCCAAAACAAGCGTCTTCAATTTAACTGCCTCGACTGCAGGACATTTTCAGTCAAATACACGTAGGTACAGTATGTAGGATAAACAGAATACTACATGGCTTGCTGTTTCGTACCAGATTTACACTCGTTGCTTTTTCAAATAGTGAACAGCTCGCTTTTGCTCGCAGTGCAATATTAAAAAAAAAAAACTCGTGTAAATCTGGTACGACACAGCAAGCCATGTAGTATTCTCTATTTACATAAAAGATAGGGGGAAAAGAAGGGTGGCGGTGACGAAAAGTTTCCCAAAAGCTTATTATGCTCACCTGGTTTTTCAGAGCGTTAAAAAAGGTTAATTTTTTTTTTCAAAACCTTCTTCAAATAATCCGCGAGATGATTTAGGCCTTGCCAGATTCAACGCTTAGATGATGAATAAATAGCATTGGGGGTATAAAACACCTTTGCATGATAGCTTTGAACAGGAAAGGGGGGAGGGGGGGCTCCAAATAAGCTAATGCTCACCTGGCTTTTCAGAGCGTTCCGCCTAAAGAAGGCCTTGCAGGACTCACAGGTGATGACATCAAAGTTGTGGGCGAGCGCCTTGTCGCCGCACACCAGACAGATCTTCTTCCCGTTGACCCGCTTCTTGTGGCGGATCTTCTTGGGCCTCAGGGTCCCGTCAGGTCCCATCTGCATGCTGATCCCACCCGGCTCCACCGACCCGCCCATGCTCTGAAACGCCGCCATGCCTGCCTGTCCCAGGGAGTGTTCAGAGGCCCCGTTGGAGGCCGCCAGGAGCTGAGCCCCTAGAGCCTTGATGTCAGGCATTGACTGCCCAGACAGCTGCAGGAGGGCTTTACTGGCGGAGTCATCTGCGAAGTCCTTGGCCCCGCTTCTCATGAGGAGCTCCCTCAGGTGCCCCTCCTTGATGCCGCCTCCGCCGACGTACTCCTGCTTGAGGCGGGTGATGAGGTCGCCCTTGAAGTCCACGGGCTCCAGCTTGGTGAGGATGGGCATGCCACTGTCCCCGATCCCAAGCCCCAGGCTCTGAAGGTCCAGCTTGTTCTCTGACGAGTCCACCCAGTGGTTTGCAATCTGGACATTCTCGCCTCCTCGGCCGTGGGCGTTGCCTGAAGACTGCCCTGGGTTACTCAGATGCTGATGCTGCTGGTTGTGGTGCATGGGATGCTGTTCGCTGCCGCTGGTGTCAGGGTCGGAGCTGACTGATTGGCGGCTGTCGTAGTGCTGCTGGTGACCGGAGGAAGTCTCCATTGACAGTTCAGGCTCTGCGCTACTGCCCCTTGAGACCTGCTGCTGCTGCTGCTGGTAATGTTGCTGGCGATGTGAGTTGTGTTGGAGATCCATGGCCTCTACCTGAGCGGGCCCATGTTGATTGTCGTTCTTCTGCCCCGCTTTTCTGGACATGCTGGGACTGCTGAGCCGGGCTCAGGCAGAACCGGGCTGCGAAATGCTTGAAGGGACAAAGAAGGAAAAGCATGGTAAGGATTCTAGAATTGTTTGTTTGTTCGTTCATGGGCTGAAACTCCAACGGCTTTTACGTGTATGGCCGTATTTATCCCGCCATTTAGGCAGCCATACGCCGCTTTCGGAGGAAGCATGCAGGGTATTTTCGTGTTTCTATAACCCACCGAACTTCTGACATGGATTACAGGATCTTTTTCTTGCGCACTTGGTCTTGTGCTTGCGTGTACACACGCGGGTGTTCGGACACCGAGGAGAGTCTGCACACAAAGTTGACTCTGAGAAATAAATCTCTCGACGAACGTGGGGACGAACTCACGCTGGATACAAATCCAGCGCGCTACCGACTGAGCTACATCCCCGCCCAGGGTTCTAGAATGACGAATAACCCGGTGCGAGAAGTGTGTGCCGCTGTGAGTCTGTAGCCACGCATATGAACTTTTCGCTTATACACCCTTTTTACATTTAGTCAAGTTTTGACTAAATGTTTTAACGTAGAGGGGGGAATCGAGACGAGGGTCGTGGTGTATGTGCGTGCGTGCGTGCGTGTGTGTGTGTGTGTGTGTGTGTGTCTCTGTGTGTGTGTAGAGCGATTCAGACTAAACTACTGGACCGATCTTTATGAAATTTGACATGAGAGTTCCTGGGTATGAAATCCCCGAACGTTTTTTTCATTTTTTTGATAAATGTCTTTGATGACGTCATATCCGGCTTTTCGTGAAAGTTGAGGCGGCACTGTCACGCCCTCATTTTTCAACCAAATTGGTTGAAATTTTGGTCAAGTAATCTTCGACGAAGCCCGGACTTCGGTATTGCATTTCAGCTTGGTGGCTTAAAAATTAATTAATGACTTTGGTCATTAAAAATCTGAAAATTGTAAAAAAAAATAAAAATTTATAAAACGATCCAAATTTACGTTCATCTTATTCTCCATCATTTTCTGATTCCAAAAACATATAAATATGTTATATTTGGATTAAAAACAAGCTCTGGAAATTAAATATATAAAAATTATTATCAAAATTAAATTGTCGAAATCAATTTAAAAACACTTTCATCTTATTCCTTGTCGGTTCCTGATTCCAAAAACATATAGATATGATATGTTTGGATTAAAAACACGCTCAGAAAGTTAAAACAAAGAGAGGTACAGAAAAGCGTGCTATCCTTCTTAGCGCAACTACTACCCCGCTCTTCTTGTCAATTTCACTGCCTTTGCCATGAGCGGTGGACTGACGATGCTACGAGTATACGGTCTTGCTGAAAAATGGCATTGCGTTCAGTTTCATTCTGTGAGTTCGACAGCTACTTGACTAAATGTTGTATTTTCGCCTTACGCGACTTGTTTTTCTTGTGAGTGTGTGTGAGTGTGTGTGTGTATGTGTGTGTGTGTGTGTGTGTGTGAGTGTGTGTGAGTGTGTGTGTGTATGTGTGTGTGTGTGTGTGTGTGTGTGTCTGTATGTGTGTGTGTGTTTGTGTGGTGGTTTTTGTTGTTGCAAGAAGCGCCGGGTTAAGGAATGTATTACTGGTAAGGTTCATGCGGTTAAAAACGGCATACTATTTTCACTCAATAAAAGTATTCGTGTTCACCAGCCATGCTATCCACATCGAAAGAATGCAATGTTGACCAGAGAGATGAGGCCTTTTTAAGTAAGAAGCTGACTCTACGGAAATAAATACAAGTCGCGTAAGGCGAAAATACAACATTTAGTCAAGTAGCTGTCGAACTCACAGAATGAAACTGAACGCAATGCAACGCAGCAAGACCGTATACTCGTATCATCGTCAGTCCACCGCGCACGGCAAAGGCAGTGAAATTGACAGGAAGAGCGGGGTAGTACTTGCGCTGAGAAGGATAGCACGCTTTTCTGTACCTCTCTTTGTTTTAACTTTCTGAGCGTGTTTTTAATCCAAACATATCATATCTATATGTTTTTGGAATCAGGAACCGACAAGGAATAAGATGAAAGTGTTTTTAAATTGATTTGAAAAATTTAATTTTGATAATAATTTTTATATATTTAATTTTCAGAGCTTCTTTTTAATCCGAATATAACATATTTATATGTTTTTGGAATCAGCAAATGATGGAGAATAAGATGAACGTAAATTTGGATCGTTTTAGAAAAATATAATTTTTTTTACAATTTTCAGATTTTTAATGACCAAAGTCATTAATTAATTTTTTAAGCCACCACGCTGAAATGCAATACCGAAGTCCGGGCTTCGTCGAAGACTACTTAACCAAAATTTCAACCAATTTGGTTGAAAAATGAGAGCGTGACAGTGCCGCCTCAACTTTCACGAAAAGCCGGATATGACGTCATCAAAGACATTTATCAAAAAAAGGAAAAAAACGTTCGGGGATATCATACCCAGGAACTCTCATGTCAAATTTCATAAAGATCGGTCCAGTAGTTTGGTCTGAATCGCTCTACACGCACGCACACACACACGCACACACGCACGCACACACACACATACACCACGAACCTCGTTTCGATTCCCCCTCGATGTTAAAACATTTAGTCAAAACTTGACTAAATGTAAAAAGCAGGTTTTGAGAAGAGGTGATGTTAGAGCAGTTAGAGGGGGAACTAGTGAGCACACTAAGCTACCATCATGTACACCCCGTATGAATCTCACTATTTTTTTTACAAAAAAAAGTTCAAACTCTGCACAGAGAGCACCGTGGCCTTTGCTTTATGGTATGTGTCCGTCTAAGTGGAGGGATGATCTTGTGTCATGTAAACGCCTGGCAAGACATGAGATGGTGCGACAAATTCTTTAAAGGGAAGTACTGTGCCTTTAAACCAAGAAAACCTTCGCGAATTGTGCACCTTCCTCAATGTAAACAACCCATTATAAATTAACTTTGTAACTTTCTAGTTAGAGCTGAATGGGGTTATGAGTGTTATGTTGCATCATATAATTCACAGTCCAAAGGAGCGGCAATACTCTTCAACAATAATTTTGATTTGAAGGTGTTAAATTTTATTAGAGATATATATAAGAGGTAATTTTTTAATTGTTATGGAACAGGAATGTGTATTAGTTAATGTTTATGGACCTAATAAGGACGATCCTGAATTTTACGAATCTCTTCAAGAAAAAATACAGAATTTGCAGAATCCTAATATCATTATGGGAGGAGATTGGAATTTGGTTTTGAATCCAGCAATGGATTATTTTAATTACAGACACAATAATAATCCAAAAGCACAACAGAAAGTGTTGGAGATTTCAGGGGAATTGGAATTGGTTGACGTTTGGAGAGAAGTTAATCCGGAAATGTGGCGTTATCCCTGGAGAAGACACAATCCATTTCAGCAAGGTAGACTGGATTTTTTAGTTTTTTTGTAGCAGAAAGTAACTATATTGAACGAAGTTAAAGATACTGACATTTTGGTTGGTTACAAAAGTGATCGCTCCTTGATTACCTTACAATTTGAATTTAATAAGGAGACACAATTTAAGAATTATTGGAAGTTTAATTCTAGTTAAATGACAGACATATTGTGGAAGAAATTAAAAATATAATTAGAACAGTTAAAGAACAATATGCCGCCTTAGTTTATAATAGAGAGTAAATTGAAAGAATTTCGGGCGAAGAATTGCAATTTATCATATCTGATCAACTGTTTTTAGATGTTTTGTTAATGGAAATAAGAAAAAAACAACAATGAACTTTAGTTCAAGGAAAAAAAGGGAAGATATTCAACAGGAAACACAATGGGAGTTGGAAATAAGAGATTTGGAGAATAAATTGAATCAAACAGAGACAGATTTGGAGGAATTACAGATAAAAACAAGTCGCGTAAGGCGAAATTACTACATTTAGTCAAGCTGTGGAACTCACAGAATGAAACTGAACGTAGTCCGCCGCTAGTGCAAAAGGCAGTGAAAGTGACGAGCCTGTTTGGCGCGGCAGCGGTTGCGCTGTGCTTCATAGCACGCTTTACTGTACCTCTCTTCGTTTTAACTTTCTGAGCGTGTTTTTAATCCAAACATATCATATCTATATGTTTTTGGAATCAGGAACCGACAAGGAATAAGATGAAATAGTTTTTGAAACGATTTTGGAATTTTAATTTTGATCATAATTTTTAATTTTTTTAATTTTCAGAGCTTGTTTTTAATCCAAATTAACATATTTATATGTTTTTGGAATCAGAAAATGATGAAGAATAAAATGAACGTAAATTTGGATCGTTTTATAAAAACTTTTTTTTTTTACAATTTTCAGATTTTTAATGACCAAAGTCATCAATTAATTTTTAAGCCACCAAACTGAAATGCAATACCGAAGTCCGGCCTTCGTCGAAGATTGCTTGGCCAAAATTTCAATCAATTTGATTGATAAATGAGGCTGTGACAGTGCCGCCTCAACTTTTACAAAAAGCCGGATATGACGTCATCAAAGACATTTATCGCAAAAAAGAAAAAAACGTCTGGGGATATCATTCCCAGGAACTCTCATGTAAAATTTCATAAAGATCGGTCCTGTAGTTTAGTCTGAATCGCTCTACACACACACACACACAGACACACACACACACAGACACACACAGACACACACACACACACACATACACCACGACCCTCGTCTCGATTCCCCCTCTATGTTAAAACATTTAGTCAAAACTTGACTAAATGTAAAAAGAGGAAAATTTAGTAAATTTGAGGGGAAAAAAAAGTAGAGGGTATTTTATTGAGAAGTAAGGCAAGATGGGCAGCTGAAGGAGACAAAGTTTCAAAATATTGGTCTCCATGCAGTTCTTTAAATACTCTCTTGGTTTATCACCTTTGGGTATTCCTATTTTTACATTTAGTCAAGTTTTGACTAAATGTTTTAACATAGAGGGGGAATCGAGGCGAGGGTCGTGGTGTATGTGTGTGTGTGTGTGTGTGTGTGTGTGTGTGTGTGTGTGTGTGTGTGTGTGTGTGTGTGTCTGTCTGTCTGTCTGTCTGTGCGTGTGTGTCTGTCTGTCTGTGCGTGTGTGTGTGTGTAGAGCGATTCAGACCAAACTACTGGACCGATCTTTATGAAATTTGACATGAGAGTTCCTGGGAATTATATCCCCGGACGGTTTTTTCGTTTTTTCAATAAATTCTTTTGATGACGTCATATCCGGCTTTTTGTAAAAGTTGAGGTGGCACTGTCACACCCTCATTTTTCAATCAAATTGATTGAAGTTTTGGCAAAGCAATCTTCGACGAAGGCCGGACTTCGTTTTGCATTTCAGCTTGGTGGCTTAAAAATTAATTAATGACTTTGGGCATTAAAAATCTGAAAATTGTAATTAAAATTATTTTTTTATAAAACGACCCAAAATTACTTTTATCTTATTCTTCATCATGTTCTGATTCCAAAAACATATAAATATGTTATATTCGGATTAAAAACAAGCTCTGAAAATTAAAAATATAAAAATTATGATCAAAATTAAATTTCCGCAATCGTTTTAGAAACTATTTCATCTTATTCCTTGTCGGTTCCTGATTCCAAAAACATATAGATGATATGTTTGGATTAAAAACACGCTCAGAAAGTTAAAACGAAGAGAGATACAGTAAAGCGTGCTATGAATAGCTAATAGTTCTTCCTCGCCTTATTGATACAGATCAGACAGGATTTGTGACCGGAAGGTATATTGGAGATAATTTGCGATTATTGTATGATTTAATAGATTATCTAAAAACAACAGCTGACACTGCAGGGTTATTAGTTTCGATTGATTTTTGAAAAAGCTTTTGATTCCATTAGTTGGGAGTATATATGCACAGAGTTTTGAAAAGGTATGGATTTGGAGACGATTTGTGACAATGGATAGCAGCCTTTTATACCAATATTAAGTCTTCCATAATTGTTAATGGAAAGGCTAAACAACACATCATGAATTTTGTACCTGTCTCAAGCTTAACAACCCATTATTTATTTATTTATTTATTTATTAAGGAGATTTCAATAGCGCATAACTAAAAGCACTATGCGCTTGTGTACCTTTCTCAAGCTAACAACCCATTCTTAATGTTGTACCTGTCTCAAGCTAAACAACCCATTATGAATGTTGTACCTGTCTCAAGCTAAACAACCCATTATGATTTCTGTACTGTTCTCAAGCTAAGCAACCCATTATGAATTCTGTACCTGTCTCAAGCTTAACACCTCATTATGATTTCTGTATTCTTCTCAAACCTAACAACCCATTATGAATGTTGTACCTTTCTCAAGCTAAACAACCCATTATGAATGCTGTACATGTCTGAAGTTAACAACTCATTATGAAATGTGTACCTTGCTCAAGCTAAACAACCAATTATGAATGCTGCACCTGCCTCAATTTAAATACACAATTATGAATGCTGTATAGATCAGTCTTAAGTTACACAAACCCTTTTAACTCGTGTACCCGCCTTAAGTTAACCCGACCAGTATCAAGGTACACAACTACTCTCCTTTTTTCCCCTCAAATGCTATTATGATGTTCGCACTTTTCTGAAGCAAAAAAACAAACAAAAAAGAAACATTACGAATGCTGTGCCTTCCGCATGGTAATGGCAAACATTCCCCAAGTTAAATAAATCATTGTACGTGTGGTCTACCTTTTTGAAGGTAAACAGATCATCGTGAATTGACCCCCCCCCCCCCCCTCCCCTCCCCCCTCAAATTAAACACACGATTGCAACCAGTTTTTCCTCAATCAGCACACAAACGGTTACAATAATGTTGAACCTTTTTTTCTGTAGGACTTTGTCCCTCTCTGATTTTGCTTTACACAGGAAGCAACTCAAATATTGTTCACTAACATTAAAACATCCCTCTGTGTCAAAAGTTCATCCCTGTAATACAATACTATCGAGGCAATACAACCAACACAATACAAATTACAAAACAATACAAAACAAAGCAACAGCACCAGGCGTTGTGTGATTAATTAGTATTGGTTAGTAGAAGGTATCGATACAAAAAAAATATTTCATTAAATGGTGTCATTGATGCTGACGGCTACTATTGTGAGCACTTGTGAAACAGTAACCCAACAAAAGTGGGGAAAGAAAGATAAATTATAACTGCGGGCGCCTGTGTGGCGAAAAGATGCTTCACTCATGCATTCTGCCAATGTATATATATAATTATTTCGATTCGTGCTCATGCAATGCATGGTGTTGTTGCTCAAAACAGATAAGATTAAATGACCATCCACGCCAAATTTAAATAATATAACAGTAATTGAATCGATTGGTTTGGTGTTGTCAACAGACAATATCACTAGTATTACCAGCCAATTGTTTTGTTTTTCAGAACAACACACACACACGCACACACACACTCACAAACACAAACACACACACACGCACACACACACACACGTTTTATGAAATGTTCAGCTCCTGAACAGTCAGTGATGCATGTTTCGTGAGTCACCTAGACTAATGAAATCGATTTAAGAGAGGAGGTAAACAGAGGGTATATATGCGAGAAAACATGACTTGTTATGTCAGTAAATAGGTATTAAAACTACACCATGTTGTTCATTCATCACGACACAAGGCGTTTAAAGATAGCATAGCTCTGTCCAGGTTACTGTCACTGTAGTGTTTGTTGGCGGGGTGGGGCTAGAGGTCACGTCGGGGGAGTGGGGCTGGGGGCAGGGGTCGGGGGGATGTTGGAGTGTAGGGGATGAATCCGTTCCTGTGTATCGGGGGTGGAGGGGGTGTCTGTCTGTTCCTGTCTCTCTGACTCTGAGAGAGAGTTAAAGTGTGTCAGAGAGTTTGTTTGTTTGTTTATTTGTTGCTTAACGTCCAGCCGACTACGCAGAGCCATATCAGGACGAGGAAGGGGGGGGGATGAAGGGGGCCACTTGTCAAGCGATTCCTGTTTACAAATGCACTAACCCATTACTTGTGTCCCAGCAGGCTTTAGTAAAACTAAATTAATACCTACTGGAAGATTACCAGTTTCCAGTATGTTAAAATAGGCTTAACCTATCTACTGCTGGACTTACATCAGAACACTAACAGATTAAACTATACATGAATCGCGAGACAAGCGGCAAGAGAAGAGATTTTTGGAAAAAATACAGGTGAATGAGCAAGAAGGCAGAAAAAAGAAAAGAATTCATGAAGAAAAAGAGAGCATGACAGGAAAGAGGAACCAAAAATCTACCTAACAGCAAACTAGAAAGCTCCTGCGGTTCCAAAAACAGGAGGGGCCTTTAATTTCATAACCGCAGTGCCCCACTGCGGGAGTGTAAGAGAGAGGGAGGGGGGGGTGAAGAGGAAGAGAGAGATGATATACTACTTGTTGTTTGTCAGTGTATGTGCGCACGCATCTGTGTGTGTGTGTGTGTGTGTGTGCTTGTGTGTGTGTATTTGTGTGTGCTTGTGTGTGTGTGTGTGTGTGTGTGTGTGTGTGTGTGTGTGTGTGTGTGTGTGTGCGTGTGTGTGTCATTATGTGTGTACCAGGTTGATATGGGTGTGTACCATATACACATACACTATGATGTGCAGATGTCAAGTTATTCAGTTTATTCACCGTGCCATGTGATGCAACAAGGTGCGTTTGTTGTTTGTGTATGTGCGCACGCATCTGTGTGTGTGTGTGTGTGTGTGTGTGTGTGTGTGTGTGTGTGTGTGTGTGTGTGTGTGTGTATGCCATGTGATGCAACAAAGTGCGTTTGTTGTTTGTGTGTGTGTGTGTGTGTGTGTGTGTGTGTGTGTGTGTGTGTGTGTGTGTGTGTGTGTGTGTGTGTGTGTGTCATTATGTGTGTACCAAGTGTTGACACGTTTCGTGAATGTGTTGTGTGTTTTTGCGAACGCATGAAGGCGCGTCAGTCAGCCCGACGTGCACCAGGTGTGTATGCATGTTTACATACACTATGATGTGCAGATGTCAAGTTATTCAACCTATTCACCATGTGATGAAACTCAGTGTACTGTAAACTAAGTCAGCGCTGAGGACAAACGCTTCATTTTCAGTCCCTCCGCGCTCTGCCCCTTGACGATCGAACTTCCTCCAACCAGCGACCGACACAGTACTGACACTGACACTACTTTTCACCCGTTTGCGTCAGACACGTTAAAAGCAGCACACATTTAAAAATAGCCCAGACTGCACATCAACAAGAAAAGTAATAATAATATGAAAAAATAAATCGGTGTCAGACGCAACGTGTGTTACACATTGCAGATGTATGCCGTTCGAGTAATCGTGCGAGCTACACACTGAGATTGCACACAACATCGCAGGCATGTCAACAATCTCGTCAATGACAGATCCTCAGTAGATTTTGTTTCTTACTTACCAGTTGCAAAGCGGACGGTTCGTGTGCACCACAGCACAGAGTACTGTGTCTGGTTTTAGTTATTTTCCCAGTGTTTTGCAGCAGCACAGTAACGTAGTTGTGTTGTCTGTATGTTCGACCGAGTTCCGAAGCGCGGTCGACGCTCGATAGAAGCACAGTGACCCACCTTTCTTCGCCTGTGCTGTTCTCATTCTCCCCAAAGCCTCAAAACGAAGATAAAATCCAACACAGCCATGATAGACGAAAACACGGCCAGCAAAAACCTCTGTCGACAGGGAAGGGAAAAAACCCACACACGACGGGACACACTGACTGTCTTAGTTTCGCAAAATAGAGGGCTTAGACCGAATCGTCGAGAAAAGCACACCACAGATGAGACTGAGAAAATATCAGCAGCCAGGCTGCAGTCTTGCACTGTAAACACACCTCCACTGAAGACATTGACAACCATCGATCACATCAAGTAGTAGAGAGGAAGACAATCCACTTGGGTAACCGCGACACACACACGAAACAAGACACAGATGATTGTGGCCTGGGTTTGTGACAGAGATAGTGAAATGGCCTGACCCACATTTCGGGGCCATTGCTTGCCACACTGCTGGCGATAATAGACCAGAGACCCACTTGCTAGTCGTGTCAGAGAGTGTGTGTGTGTGTGCGTCTGTGTACTGGGCCGACACAACAGCGTAGTCGACCTTGGATTGAGGGCAAGGGTGTTTTCAGGTCAGGTTGCTGTGGGTGTGTGTGTCCGTGCACTTGGAGAAAGCGATCACTGAATCATGGCGGGAGGGTATTTTACATAAGGCCTTTTTTTAAGTGACAGTATGTTGGATTAGTTTAGTTTTTTTTTTTAATGTTGTGTGAATGCTGTTGATTTTAAATGAGTCTACTTATCTGGCCTCGTTTTGCTTGGCTGCACTATGATTCAGTTTATTTTGTTAGCGGTGAAAATATCCGGTTTTATTTGCGCTCGTTAACGAATAGGGATGATTATTATTGACTTTTTACAATTAGTCAATATTTCACTAAATATGGGCCGGAATCGAGGGTGAGGGTGTGATGTGTGTGTGTGTGTGTGCAGTGTGTGTGTGTGTGTCTGTCTGTCTGTCTTAAGGCTCAAAGGAACTACATCCCCACCAGTCACCACCACTACCATGCACCGCCACACACCCTAAGCGCGGGTTGGCATTTGTCTATCTATCTATCTATCTATATCTATCTATCTATATACATATAAACATATAGGCAGGTTTCACAGTATTGTGTTCAGCAATTTACTATTTACACACTCAAATTCTACAAAATAAATGTTGGCACACAATTCAAAGGACATGTTTTTCCAACAAAGTGAGTTTGTTACAACTAAAAACAGTAATTTTTTTTATAGTCCTGGTCCTTATTTATATCTAAAAACCAGGCGCAAAGCGGCATACCCTGAAAACGCAAAAAAAGCAATACGGTCATCCTATGCATGCATATAGCTCATATAGCCAAAACCGTTGAAGATAGAAAGACATTTATTGAACAAAAAATATGCCCCACATCATTCTTAACAAGTTTTGTTCTTGTATGTATATCAAAATATTGATTCTCAAATGAATGGTTTGAAAAAATACGACTTCCGGCAGACCTAGACCGTTTTGAAGGAAAAAACCGTCTTTTTTTTCAAACCATTCCATGGCCATCAATATTTTCATATACATGTAAGACCAAAACGTGTTAAGACTGGTGTTGTGCATCTAGTTTGTTCAATAAATGTCTTTCTATCTTCAATGGTTTTGGCTAGATGAGGTAACAAGAGAAGGATATGGGCATTGGAATTACGTCAACATTTCGAGCATTGTCACAGATGAAACATTTACTGCAGGGTGCTCCTGATTAACAAACCGAGCAAAACTGAAAATTATTGAAGAGAAGACATGTCTGAACAGTTTATAAAGAGACAAGTTTGCAATCATTTGTAAACACCATTATTGTATGGAGGAGTAACTGTTCCCCTACCCCCTAAGAAGGTATTTCTGTCCGTCAACCACGTGAGCGATCGCCACAAATCGAGGCATCACTCGCATTTCAGTTTGGACACACCGGCTGATTGCAAATGCACAGTACGTGTTTCGACACTGAAACGTGACGATTGAGCGTCAAAATAGTTTCTTAAAACAGTCGAAAATGGAGTTAAATGTGACTTCAACACTCAGTGGCGATCGCTAGAGTGGCGATTGTTACTAGACGGACACTAGAAAACCTCAGAAAATGTAATTACTTTGCGATTTTTTTAACTGAAAAACTGTTGCGGTCTTTTTCTGTCGAGCGCGAGCGTCAACGTAAAACAACGTGAGGTCACTTCCTCCCCAAACGGTTAGTTTTTGAATGAAAAGAAAAATGTGGCGATCGTTAGATTGTTTAGACGGACTGGATCGCAACTTTGAAACTCGGGTCACCGTGCGTCGATCAAGGCCAAATTGACCTCAGCAACATTATAACTCACTTCAAGGGTGCACAAACTTGTATTTACAGTATGCAAAATTAGGTAAACTTGTGTTTTTGTCCTGTGAAATCACAATTAGTTTCGATGCTCTTGATATCGCTATGCGGACGGACAGATCCGAATCCCCATACATTTTTTTTGCGGAGCTAGTATAAGTTAGAATTTGTGTTATGGATATCGATTGTTGTTGAAAAACAATCATTTCAATGTGTTCTGGCACTCTCAACCACCACAGCATTGATACTTGTGCATGTGTGTGTTGGAATTTAGTTCTTTGTTTAGTGATGCTGTGGCAAAAGTAAATTCATCCGTCCGTATTTTGACGATCGCCACCATTCACACGCACATAAATAAACACATTATCAAAAATTTCAACTTTTATTTTCAAAAAAGTATTTAAACAACAACTAGTTTGCATGTTAATACAACAAATACAGCAGATTCTCACAGATATGGATTTAAAAGACTAAGCAAATCTGAGACTATCAAAATGGCCTAATACCATGAAACCTGCCTATATATATATATACGACTAGTGTCTGTCTGTCTGTCTGTCTGTCTGTTCGCGATGCACGGCCAAAGCTCTCGGTGGATCTTTTTTCAAATTTGGACACCGTATTCAGCTACACCCCGGACACAACCTCATCGATGAGATATTTCAACACGTTCTCTCAGCGCGCAGCGCTGTGCGCGCTGAACCGATTTTGTTTTTTTTGTCGGGATCCACTACCAGTAACTCTTCCTTATCTTCTCCAGTGTTTTCAGCCGCGATTATCTCCCTTCCTCCGTGTGGCGTCAATCCATATTCCCGTTACTACGTTACTATTTTTAGAAGGTCACTGCACGTTACTATTTTTAGAAGGTCTCCAGTGTTTTGCGCGTTTATCTCCTTTCCTTCGTGCGCCGGCGAAACCGGCGTACACCCGGCAAAGCCGGGTCCCAGGCGCAGCCTGGTATTCGGCTCTACTTCTTCCCGGCGAAGCCGGTACCCGGCGAAGCGGGTAATCATCTAGTCTATCTATATATATATACGGCTTGTGTCTGTCTGTGTGTGTGTACACCCGGCAAAGCCGGGTCCCAGGCGCAGCCTGGTATTCGGCTCTACTTCTTCCCGGCGAAGCGGGTAACCCGGCATCTAGTCTATCTATATATATATACGACTTGTGTCTGTGTGTGTGGGTGTGTGTGGGTGTTTATTTGTGTGTGTGTGTGTGTGTGTGTGTCTGTGTGTGTGTCTGTGTGTGTCTGTGTGTTCGCGATGCACGCCCAAGGTTCTCGATGGATCTGTTTCAAATTTGGTCACCATATTCAGGTACACCCCGGACACAACCTGGTCGATGAGATATTTCAACACGTGCTCTCAGCGCGCAGCGCTGAACCGATTTTGGTTTTTCTCTGGATCCATTTCCAGTAACTCTTCCTTATCTTCTCCAGTGTTTTCAGCGTTTATCTCCCTTCCTTCGTGTGGCGTCAATCCATATTCCCGTTACTACGTTTTTTAGAATGTCACTGCACGTTACTATTTTTAGAAGGTCTCCAGTGTTTTGCGCGTTTATCTCCCTTCCTTCCGGGTATTCGGCTCTACTTCTTCCCAGCGAAGCCGGTACCCGGCGAAGCGAGTAATCATCTAGTATATATAATATATATACGACTTGTGTCTCTGTGTGTGTGTGTGTGTGTGTGTGTGTGTGTGTGTGTGTGTGTGTGTGTGTGTGTGTGTGTGTGTGTGCGTGTGTGTGTGTGTGTGTGTGTCTGTCTGTCCGCGATGCACGGCCAAAGTTCTCGATGGATCTGCTTCAAATTTGGTGGGCATATTCAGGTAGACCCCGGACACAACCTGGTCGATGAGAATTTTCAACACGTGCTCTCAGCGCGCAGCGCTGAACCGATTTTGGTTTTTCTGTTCATCTTCCCAGATCCATTCCCAGTAACTCTTCCTTATCTTCTCCAGTGTTTTGCGTTTATCTCCCTTCCTTCCTGTGGCGTCAATCCATATTCCCGTTACTATTTTTAGAAGGTCACTGTCCACAACGCTTTCATCCCGGCTAAGCCGGATATTATTATTATTATTATTATGGGGAGCTTATATAGCGCGAACCACAACTGTGCTCTCCGCGCTTTACATATTAATTTCTGCCGTTTGAAATGGAATTTTTTACAGACAGACAGACAAACAGACATTTTTTACACACAATATATAACGCATTCACATCGACCAGCAAACTTCAAGCCTATTAGGCGAACATTCACCTTTCACGGCCTATTATTCAAAGTCAAACGGGTATTTGGTGGACTTTTTTTTTATCTATGCCTATACAATTTTGCCAGGAAAGACCCTTTTGTCAATCGTGGGATCTTTAACGTGCACACCCCAATGTAGTGTACACGAAGGGACCTCGGTTTTTCGTCTCATCCGAAAGACTAGCACTTGAACCCACCACCTAGGTTAGGAAAGGGGGGAGAAAAATTGCGGCCTGACCCAGGGTCGAACACGCAACCTCTCGCTTCCGAGCGCAAGTGCGTTACCACTCGGCCACCCAGTCCATATTCCCGTTACTATTTTTAGAAGGTCACTGTCCACAACGCTTTCATCCCAGCGAAGCCGGGTATTCCTCTACTTCTTCCCGGCGAAGCCGGGTATTCGGCTCTACTTCTTCCCGGCGAAGCCGGGTATCTTTCGGCTCTACTTCTTTCCGGCGAAGCCGGGTACCCGGCGAAGCGGGTATTCATTCTAGTTCAGTATAAATTGATTTATCTTTCTTCTTATTTCTTATTTAATTATAATACAACCACAAAATCCAGGCCCGTCGCGATATAACCTTCGTGGTTGAAAACGACGTTAAACACCAAATAAAGAAAGAAAGAACAAAATCCACAGCGTATGTCTGTCGATATTGTATTGGCGTCTGTTTCACTGATCTGCATGTTTTCTACCTTGTCTCATATATCTGCAGTCAGTCTCGACACTGTTCATTTCAGTATTGATGTGTTAAACGGCTTTTTTTTTTTAGATTAAACATTCAATTATAAATCTAAATCAGCTCGAGATTTCAAATCCCTGCAGAAAGTGCACAAATCTGTCAATCATCTCAAAACAATGTCAATGCCCTCGCCAAAAATAGTCAAGGGTTTTGTTTTGGCACAACTGTCGCAGTGTTGATTGATGAGAGCTTCCATCGCTAGAATGAGCGTGTGTGTGCAGACCTGTTTACCCTTAATATTTTGGAGTAATTCATTACTATTTTTCAGGCTTTTTGGGGGAAAAATACTCCTTTTGAGTCCAGACTACGATTTTCAAATATGCTTCAAATTAGGTTTGTGTTGCAAATGTTGGCGTTTGTAACCACTGGGTTACTATTTTGGTCATCAGATTACTATTTTTTTACTTGACATTACTCTTGTCAAGTGTTGGGGGTAAACACTCAGGTCTGCGCGCTTTACATATTAATTTCTGCCGTGTGAGATGGAATTTTTTACACATCGGCCAGTAAATCCCAAGCCATTACTGCGAATATTTACTTTTCACGGCCTATTATTCCAAGTCACACGGGTATTTGGTGGACATTTCGTATCTATACCTATACAATTTTGCCAGGAAAAACCCTTTTGTCAATCGTGGGATCTTTAAGGTGCACACCCCAATGTAGGTAGTGTACACATACCAAACACCAACACCCTGACAGCTTGCTGTGTGTGAGTTGCTAGTGGCTTTTACGAAATTAATTCATCATAATAAAGATATCCGCTGTGCACAGAGAGGACCCAGAATGTTTATTTATGGTTTGTTTATGGTTTGTTTGTTTGTTTGCTTGCTTAACGCCCAGCCGACCACGAAGGGCCATATCAGGGCGGTGCTGCTTTGACATTTAACGTGCGCCACACACAAGACAGAAGTCGCAGCACAGGCTTCATGTCTCACCCAGTCACATTATTCGGACACCGGACCAACCAGTCCTAGCACTAACCCCATAATGCCGGACGCCAGGCGGAGCAGCCACTCGATTGCCAATTTTAACGTCTTAGGTATGACCCGGCCGGGGTTCGAACCCACGACCTCCCGATCACGGGGCGGACGCCTTACCACTAGGCCAACCGTGCTGATCTTTATTTATGGTATGTGGGGAGGAAGACATCTTAAAATCATCACAACAGATTTGTCCAGACTTATATATTGAATAAGAGCCTCCTTCCAGTTAAGGCACACAAAAAAAAGTTGTATGTTTCTGGTCACCCGACCCTACCTAGTTTTTACCCGCCAACCCTAGATTTTTTTTTTATTGCATTTGTAAAAAAAAAGAAAGAAAAGCGTCAAAACGAAAGTAAAATACGGCAGACGACACAAAGGGGATAACCCCGCATCCCTTTTGTCTCATTTGTTTTGTAATGTGTTGTCTTTCTCTTTGTATAGTATGTCCAGTCTCTTTGCGTCACTGTAAAGTTATTTTCTACCCTGAAAAAAATAAAATAAAAAAAGAAATAAAAATCCCTACCTACCTACCCTATTTTTTGTAGCCATGTTACCAGAAACATACAACTTTTTTGCTAAACATCTATATGTCATGAATCAACAGCGTCACTGACTTTTCCCTCACCACCTTTTCACCGACCTCTCACACACGAAAGTCGGTACAAATCAGTCGGTTAAAAAGTGCTCACATGAACAGCACTTCCGCTCAATACTTCGTCGGCTGAGAAAATGTCCGATAGAGCGGTCAACACAAAACTTTGATCGGACAAAAATAGATGAAAATAATCGTTTTGGGATTAGCAAGCTTAAATTTTGTGTGTGTGTGTGTGTGTGTGTGTGTGTGTGTGTGTGTGTGTGTGTGTGTGTGTGTGTGTGTGTGTGTGTGTGTGTGTGTGTGTGTGTGTGTGTGCAGAGTTGTGATTTTTCTTCTTGAGTCTGTGAAAGATCGTAGCCCTATCATGAATCATCAAGCTGTAAGTGGGAAAATATTTTCCTCTGTTCCTCAGAATTGTTCGTAACCTTGGTGCATGCACGCGTATTATCCTATTATTTTCGTATGTCTTGTGTTTATGAGGCCCTTCTTTGCAGTCAGTTAGTCAGAAAGTCAGTTATGTGCAGCTGTTTCTTATCATGCTATATCCCCTGCCGGTGTTCATACGAAGATGAAATATCTATCCGTTTCTGCCTCTATTTGCATGTCTGTGTGTCTGTCTTATTATCTGTCTGTCTGCCCCATCCCCCCACCCCCCCACCCCCCTCTCTCTCTCTCTCTCTCTCTCTCTCTCTCTCTCTCTCTCTCTCTCTCTCTCTCTCTCTCTCTCTCTCTCTCTCTCTCTCTCTCTTTTGCGCGCGCGCGCGCGTGTGTGTCAGTATTTTTGCTCGATGTTTTTTTTTTAATTTTTAATATGTCTCTTCGTATGTATGTCTGTGTAAAAAAAAACAAAAAAAAAAACACGTCACTTTGTTTACTGCTTTCCCTATTTCCCTTCCAACTTCTTCCTGTCAGCCTATTAGCCGTAAGCACGTGCCGTCGCAAAAGATGCACGACGAGGTTTAATTTCCATCAGTACTTTCGTTAAGCCAGGTGAAAAATAGAGACGCGGTGACGGTGACGGCAAGTCTCTCAACAACAGCAGTGAGACGAAAATGGCCAGAGATCGATTTGGAGTACAGCGCGGCAATCGAAGACGAAGGAAAGTTACAGCGATTTTAAAGAAACGTTCCTTCCCGTTCTATCTATCATACAATGCGAGTCAGTAGAGATCCACACAGGCAGAGGGATCTTACAAAAAACACGTTTCCCGCTACAAACGATCATGTAGGCCACAACAAATATGTTCAAAACAAGTAGCGTAAGGCGAAATTACAACATTTAGTCAATCTGTCGAACTCACAGAATGGAACTGAATGCACTGCATTTTTTTCACCAAGACAATACAGCTTCGTCAATCCCCGCGAGAAGGATATCGCTCACTTTTCACGTGCAAATCGAAGTGAAATTGACAAGCCAGTATGGCACAGTAACGTATTGCACTAAGCAGGAAAGCGCGCTTTTCTGTATTCTTTTTAACTTTCTGAGCTTGTTTTTAATACAAACATATCATAACTATATGTTTTTTTAAATCAGAAAATGGTAAAGAATAAGATGGAATCATTTTTGGAT
>NC_090256.1:63769551-63832051 GCF_037325665.1 Littorina saxatilis
TGTTTAATTCTAGATAAGAGATACACTTTCTTTGACACCACTTTACTAAGTTGCTCTATGTGGGTTGACCAAGACAAGTTGTTATCGATATTAACGCCCAGCAGTTTGTGATAGTCGACTTTTTCCACTATTTCACCATCTATCATTAAAGCAGGACCAGCTGAACAAATATTCTGGCGTTTTTGTCTTGTTGTTATGACCATATATTTGGTTTTCTTTGGGTTAAGAGACATATGGTTTAGTTCAGTCCACTCTGTCAACTGGTTTAAACTCCTTTGAAGTGATTCTGATACGCGAGTTAAATTTGTGTTGCTGGAGTGAATTGTGGTGTCATCTGCAAAAAGTTCACATATATTTTGAATATGTAGGGGGAGGTCATTAATGTATATAGAGAAGAGGAGGGGTCCTAAAACCGATCCTTGTGGTACACCGTATTTTACTTCTTGCATGCTCGACGCCGAGGCGTTTGTTAGTACAGTTTGTTGTCTGCCAGTGAGAAATGAACTAATAAGTTTGACAGTTTCGATTCCGACGCCATACAATGCGAATTTTCTCAGTAATAACGTGTGATCAATAACGTCAAAGGCTTTAGCAAAATCAACAAAAATGGCACCACAAAATTCATTGTCGTTTATGTTCTCCAGCCATTGATCAACAAGAGAAACTAAGGCAGTAGAATGGTTAGCTCTAAAACCCGATTGTTTAGGGTGAAGTAAATTGTTTTGGTTAAGATGCGTTAGAATATGTTTCTTAATGTGTTTTTCAAGTGGTTTTGATAAAACAGACAATATTGAAATTGGCCTATAGTTTGATGGGTCTTTTTTGTCACCTGATTTAAACAGAGGAATGACTTTAGCCTGTTTCAGGGCGACTGGGAAATACTTTTTGTCTAAACAAAGATTATAAAGGTAAGTGAGTGTTTCAGAAATTACAGGGGCTGACAATTTAAGAATCCTACCATCGAGGCCGTCGATTCCCCGGGAGCCTGTTTGCTTAAGGTGTGTAAGTGCGTAAAAAACTTCAGGTACTGTAAGTAGAGGAATATTCGCTTGACTTGAAACTTGTTTCGACTCACAATATTCTTCTAACACTTTCAAATTGTTCAAATTGGATTTGTCATTTGTAATAACTTTTTCAGCTATTTTAGAAAAATGCGTGTTTAAATCATCAGGGGATATGTCCTTAACACAACTTGAATGACTGGCAATCGTTTTATTTGTAAGTTCATTTATTGCTTTCCATATATTCTTTGAATTTTGCTTTGATGACGCTAGGTCATGAAAGTACTTGATCTTTTTTGTTCGTTTAAGTGAGTTTACTTTATTTCTCTGGTCTCTATACTCCGCTTCCTTGCCAACTGATTTTAAGAAATCACGATGGCCAATAGCATCTTGTAATTCAGTATCAAACCATTTAGGTTTTACCATTTGCTTGACTCTCTTAATTCTCCACGGGGCATGTTTATCGTATATTTCTGTAAAGACATTTATCCAGTGTGTTATTGCGTCATCAGGATCCGTATAATTATAAACATCAGAGAGAGAAGAATTACCTAAGTCCACAAGAAAGGCGTTCTCGTTAAATTTAGTAAAGGAGCGGTACTTTACTGTCTTGTGACCAACTTTGGGGATTTTTACACCCTTTCTTGACCACGTGAGACAAACAGGAAAATGATCACTACAGCCGCTGGTTGGAACACAAACTTCTGCAACGTTACGGGTGTTAGAAACATAGACATGATCTATCAAAGTGCTTGTAGATGCAGTAACCCTAGTAGGGGTGTTCACGACTTGTTTGAGATCATAAAGGTTGAACATATCTAACCATGGTTTATTTTGTTTTAATAAATCAATATTAACCCCTTCACTGCCCACCCCGTATGTAATACGTGGTCATTTTTGGTTTGTCGTACGCCCATAACCGTATCTCATACGTGGGATTTGTGTCACCAACATTTCAGGACATTTCTGAAAACTAAATGGGAGGTAACCACTGTCCAAGTACTTGTAGGGGTTCTAAACACAGTTCTTTCCCATAGACCGTTCGGATAAGTTACTAAAGTTGCTACCACGTTCTACCACGTGTTGAAAACTGTGTTAGCATTCTCGCCATTCACAATGGCGGCCGAAAGTCCGACCTCAACTCGTAGACCTGTTTTCAAGCGATACAGTGTTCTGGAAGCTCTACAAGAAGTGATTTATGGATTACCACACAGAAGAATACTTTTATGGGCTGTAATGTGAGTACCTGATGTTTGACACCAGTTTTAGCAGTGTTTTGTGTGGTTTTACGTGCTGCAATGTGTGTCACTGTGTGTGTGTAAGTCCGGAAACTGTAATTTTTGACGAAAATGGTCATTATATCAATTTTTACTATAACAATCACAAACAAAGTCCAATGATCATGTCATCCTATAATAGCCAAGGGTATAAGCAAAACACATGCCAAAGATCTAAGAGATATCTCAATAAATGATCGAGCAGTGAACAGATTAGTGAACCTACCGAAGAAAGCGAAATTTTGCCCTGGCACACAGCAATACCAAAATGCTGTTATACTGTGGCAGTGAAGAGGTTAAAATCTCCTAAGAGAATGGTTTCTTTTGATTCTAACAAAGCAGCATCTAACATATGTGAACATTTGTCCGTCCAGTTTACACGTTCTGCTGGATTTCTATAGCAGAAACCAATAAGCATTGGAGGTGCTTTTTTTAATTTGACCTCGATCCAGACGGATTCCACAAACTGTTCTAAATGTGTTAAACGTGTGTAAGTCAATGATTCACTTATATACACAAGAGAGACACAGAGAGAGAGAGAGAGAGAGAGAGAGAGAGAGAGAGAGAGAGAGAGAGAGACAGACAGACAGAGAGAGAGAGAGAGAGATAGAGAGAGAGATATAGGGATATAGACATACACACATACACACATAAATACCACACACACACACACACACACACACACACACACACACACACACACACACACACACACGTTTTGGTGTACACATTAAAAATAACACCACTCACAATGCGTGTGATTAATCATAATCTTGTACTCAAACTTATATCAATCATCTTTCTTTTTTTTCTTTTTAACATATTCAGGCGATAACCAAACAAAACGTCACGTTCTCAAAGGTATACGAATATTCCTATGTTAAAAATAAAAAGCAATTGGTATTGACGCCCCCCCCCCCCCCCCCCCCTCCTTAATTGAATAAAAAAAACTCGTATTCCTTTCCGGTGTCATTGAATAGGGTGTAGACATGAGGTTTGGTATGCTATTTCTGGTATGCTATTTCTGGTATGCTATTTCTGGTATGCTATTTCTGGTATGCTATTTCTCCCCTTTTTCTCCTTCTCTACCTACACTGTGTGCTTGACGGGGACAAAAAGTTGACTCACGTTGAAGTCATCTCAACGTCTCCGTTTTAATGTGCCTAGTGGTTAGTTAAATGATAGAGCCACTGTTTGCGTAAGAGGTGGGCTGTCTTGCTAGAGCCTGTATTGAGCAATGGGCCTTGTTTGTTATCTCTGGGCTGATAACGACCGCTTCTGCACTGCTCGCTGACATCGTTTTCCCTCTGTCGATTACCATGCTGTAGCTAGAAACATATATATATGTGACCCTCCACCACGGAATGAGTCGCATGTCACCTTTGCATGATATTCATATTTTTTACATTTTTCTAAAGAGTTTTTTTTATGCTTTATCCAGTGGTGAAACCCGTTTTAGAAAAGAGCGAAAACTGTTTGAGTTATAAGCCTGTGACTAAGGTGACCCTCACACTGTTACCAGACACTCCCCGGACTTATATTAAGCCTAGCGCAGAACCGCACGAGGTGACATGCGACTCATTTCGTGGTGGAGGGTCACATAAATTATATGCTATCATAATTTTTAAAGACGTGACAATGATTCGTAAGCTCACCATTGAATAATCACTAACATCTGTTTTCTGTGTGTCGATAACAATGCTTGCTGCAAACACATTGTGCTATCATTTATTTCGAAGACTGATTTGAAAACTCATGATTGGATTGTCACTGACATCAGTTTACTGTCTGTCGATAATCATGCAAGCTGCAAGCACATCATGCTATCATTTATTTCAAAGACTGATTCGTAAACTCACCATAAAGTTAACACTGACATCAGTTTTCTGTCTGTCGATAACCATGCTAGCTGCAAACATATAATATGCTATCATTACTTTCAAAGACAATGATTCGCACGGTCACTTTTGGACTATCACTACCATTAGTTTTCTGAGTGTCCATAATCATGCTAACTGCAACCATGTCATTATTATCATTTGTTTCGAAGACAGTGATGATATTCGTATGCTCACTACTAGAATTTCACCAATGCCTGTCTTACACTGTGCCGAATATCCTTGCAAATATGAACATTATTCGGCAAAAAAAAGAGACGAATGGACCGGAGAAAAAAAAGAAAATTCGAAGGCTTACGAATCCTTGCGAATGTCTTTCGAATGGTTGTGAGTGCTTGCGAATTTCTACCGATCATTGCGAATGCATACAAATCCATATACGAATTTCTTGCGTATGTTTTACAACGTTGCGAGTGTTGTTACTAGTGCTTGCAAACATTTTACGAATAAAGCGATTATGCAATTCGCATTGTTCGTAATACTGCTTTAACACTGTTTTCTGTCTGTCGATATTCAAGTTATGCAAGCTGCAAACAAATGTTGCCTACATTCCTTCCCCTAAAACTATATTTGCACGCACTTCCTGACTTTCTCGTTTCTTTGGATCATAAGAAAGTGTGATTTGTTAATTTTGTTGACCATTATTGATTTTTAAAGACAAAACGTCAGTGAGATAATTAGCAAATGTATGGTTAATCACTTTCAATTTGCCAAAATGTAAGCAGGTGAATCATGTAAAACGACACAATTTGCAGATACATGGGTGATTCACCAGCCTAACAGTTAAAGTACCATTCTCAATCAATCAGTAAA
This sequence comes from Littorina saxatilis, assembly GCF_037325665.1. Lineage (NCBI taxonomy): Eukaryota > Metazoa > Mollusca > Gastropoda > Littorinimorpha > Littorinidae > Littorina > Littorina saxatilis. The sequence continues at coordinate 63,774,541 of NC_090256.1, forward strand.
GAACTCGGCGATCACCGGCCTACAAGAGGGACAAGAACTGCCTGTAGAATCCCATGACCTGGTAATAGTGCTTGTGCATCCAGAATCTTCTGATAGAGGCCACATGCATTCATCAGCTAAGCAGAACAAATGCAATTGTACATCAAGCTGTGTGAAGAACTCAAGACTTGAAGAATGACGAACACTGCAGCTGGCAGAAGCCCATGACCGTTGAATTGTGGCTGTGCGGCAAGGTTCCCAAGCTCAAAACATCGATTATGGTTCTGCTTCAGGCAGTGAAGAACTCGGCAACCAAAGGTCTGGAAAATGACGAACACTGCTGGCAGAAGCCCATGACCGTTGAATTGTGGCAGTGCGGAAAGACTCCCAAGCTCAAAACATCGACTATGGTTCTGCTTTAGCAAGTGGAGAGCTCTGCCACCAAGGTCCTGAAGAAGGACGAGAATGGCTTGTAGAAGCTCATGACCTTGGAGTTGTGGTTGTCCACATTCGGCAGCTCAAAGCATCGACTATGATTCTGCTTCAGGCAGTGAAGAACTCGGCAACCAAAGGCCTGAAGAATGACGGGACTAGCTTGTAGAAGCTCATGACCTTGGCATTGTGGTTGTGCGACCAGATTCACCAGCTCAAAACATTGATTATGGTTCTGCTTTAGGCAGTGGAGAAATCGCCAATCAAAGGTCTGAAAAATGACGAGAAATGCTCGTAGAAGCCCATTGCCCTGAAATTGTGGCTATGCACCCAGATTCAGCAGCTCAAAACATCGGCTATGGTTCTGCTTCAGGCAGTGAAGAACTTGCCCACCAAAGGGCTGAAGAATGACGATAACTGCTTGTAGAAGCTCATGACCTTGGAATTGTGGTTGTGCGACCAGATTCACCAGCTCAAAACATCGACTATGTTTCTGCTTCATGTTGTTGGTTCAGTTCGCTGCTAATTGTTCTGCTTCATGTTGTTGGTTCAGTTCGCTGCTAATTGTTCTGCTTCAGGTTGTTGGTTCGGTTTGCAGCTTGTGGTTCTGCTTCAGGTTGTTGGTTCAGTTCGCTGCGTATGGTTCTGCTTCATGTTGTTGGTTCAGTTCGCTGCTAATTGTTCTGCTTGAGGTTGTTGGTACAGTTCGCTGTTTATGGTTCTGCTTCAGGTTGTTGGTTCAGTTCGCTGCTTATGGTTCTGCTTCAGGTTGTTGGTACAGTTCGCTGCTGATGGTTCTGCTTCAGGTTGTTGGTACAGTTTGCTGCTTATGGTTCTGCTTCAGGTTGTTGGTTCAGTTCGCTGCTTATGGTTCTGCTTCAGGTTGTTGGTTCAGTTCGCTGCTTATGGTTCTGCTTCAGGTTGTTGGTTCAGTTCGCTGCTTATGGTTCTGCTTCAGGCAGTGAAGAACTCGGCGACCAAGGGCCTGAAGAAGGACGAGAACTGCTTGTAGAAGCCCATGACCTTGTGCCGCAGGTTGTGCATATCCTCCAGCAAGGCCATGAGCTCCACCAGGTAGCGTCCAGCGTGGCTGTAAGAGAACTCAGACTCCAGGTAGTGTTTGAGGAGCAGCAGGTACTTGTCCTTGAGGGCGCTGACCTGCTGACGATCCTCCAGCCTAGCGCCACGCACCGTGAAGAGCGTCAGGCAGTGCAGCAGAGCATATAGCGTGGTGTTGGTCTTTGCCACCGATTTGAGCGCCGTGCAGTAGTCGGCGAAGAACTGGATCGACGTGTGGTCCTGGAACTTGGCCTGCAGGTCCGCCAGCTGCATGTCGCCCTGGGGGAGTACAAGAATGAAGCGAGTCAATCAATGAAGCTAGAAAGAACAAGTCAGCTAGATATCCAGCAAACAAGTAAGCCAGTAAGACAGCTAGCAAGCAAGCAAGAAATCAATCAATCGTGTGAAAAGAGAAACTTTCAACAGTAGTCGTGAAGAGGTATGACAGAGAGTTTGCCTCGAAGGGTGTGCAACAAACTGACAATCTGTTTCCTAAACTGCTGCGTGTGCACAACATACAATTACTCTACTACAAAATCACAAACAGCAGCACACACACATACACATACACAAAACAGACCTTTTTTTCCTAAATCGTAAAAAACATTGAAACGTCTGCTCGCTACAAAGCTGTTCTGAAACACACACACTTGCACATCTTACCTCCCTCCCCCCAGCCCCACCAGTCCCCACCCCGACAAAACAAACGTACCCATAAACACTTCTTTTTTTAAAATATCGGACAATGATCACCTTAAAAGTGTGCCAGGCATTTCTCTCAATGATGAAGAGCGCGGTGCTGCGCAGCGTGTAGGTCTCCAAGGCCGAGGCTTTGAGGCAAGCGATCTGGTCCGCCTCGCGCAGCTGCCGAAAGTCCTCCACAGTCTTGGCAAAGTTGACACACTTTCTCAGTGTGGCGTCCAGTATGTAGATGAGGTTGTCCACACACAAGGGTTGCTGCTCGGGATGGAAGTTTTCCGGCTGTTCCGGGGGAGGCTGAACGATCTGGATGTTGGTGTAGGCGGAGGTGAGCTGTGTGAGCAGGCTGCGCTCCTCTGTGGTGAGTCGCCAGTACATCTGGATGTCCCAGGGGAGCTCCTCGCGCTCCACGTGGCGAAACCCACGTCCCTGGGCCAGCGTGGGCTGATCCAGGCCGGAGCCTTGGATTGATGCGCTGTGAGGGTTGGGCGCTGGTGAGGACTGATCGGAACATCTCTGGCTGAACGAACCGAGAGAGCCTTGTCTAGGAGTAGTTGCAGTACTGCTCTGCCCGAAAACCTCAGAGGATTGATGGTTTGTAGACTGGACCTGATCGGACGCAACACAAGGCTGTTGAGTACCATCAGAGGCAGTCAAATATGACGAATAGGCCGACTGTGACGACGAGGCTGTAGCAGGGGACTGTTCTGACTTAAAACCACTTCGGGGAGTGCTTGTTGTTGCTGCTGGACCCGCCAAGTTTGGCGAAGCAGCCACACTTTGAGGCCCAGACGAGGAAGCGTGCTTTAGGCTGTCTTCGCTGTAGAACGCACTGATGGCCGCCGAGATCGGAGACATGCATAGGGAGGATAGGAGCTGGGTTTGGCTTCTTGCGTCACTTGAGGTGGGTGTGTTGGTACGACTCTCTTGGAAGGTTGAAATGTTGGAAGCATGCTGCTGAACAGGAGGATCTTGGTCGTCTCTCGTAGAGTCAGCGAATAGGGTGTTCATGGGATCGTGAGTGTCTGTGGTCGTAAAGAAATAAGGCAGGGCTCCAAGACAATCTTGGCGTTCTGCTGCAGCTCTGGGTGACGAGATGGGCGTCGGCTGGTCAATGGGTGTGGTGGAAGAACTGACCACTTGCGGAGACAGGACAGAGGTGGAACTGACTACCTGGTTGTGGAGCTTTTCCCGTAGCTTCTGTTTGACCCTCCGCCTTGCCTTCATGGCTTTCTTCTCTTCTTCGTCTGCAAAAGTTCACGGTTAATGACACAGACGTGTGGTATCTGGGGAATCAGTATCATGCCAAGTACTGCTTCGAGTGAGCCTGCAAGATGGTAGAGAATGTCAATACAGGCTTGAACACCATTTAAATCCGAGATGAGATTTGGACTTCTTGTCGCAAGTATAGTTTAAATACAACTTCTTTATCAACTTTGCGCCTGTCTCTGTCTGCCTCTGTGTGTGTGTGTGTGTGTGTGTGTGTGTGTGTGTGTGTGTGTGTGTGTGTGTGTGTGTGTGTGTGTGTGCGTGTGTGTGCGTGTGTGTGTGTGTGTGTTGGGGTGCAGTATGTTGTTGAAGCTTTTTCAGTGGTGATAGGTCTATATGTTGAGATAATTGTATGTTTTTATGTTGATGTAAGTGACCTATTGCAACCAGAGTGGGAATGTGGCCGGCTCATTAGTGACGTCATGTCAATTAAGAGTTATACCACGGAAAGAGACATTATTTGCTGAATTATGAGGGAAAAAAGTTGTGTCCTATAATTAACTTCTTTCGTCATTACTGTGGTAGTCAGCTGAGCAAAACATAATCTGTTTCGTGAATGAATTATATGTATTAGGTCAAAATATCGTGTTTCATTAAGTCTGACGCTTAGACTGCAACAAACACACACACACACACACACACACACACATACACACACACACACACACACACACACACACACACACACACACACAGTGCTAGAAAGGGGTGCTTCGCTGTATAACCCACTGATGGCCGCCGAGATCGAAAGGGCTGCGTACAACCTGGGATTCATAGAGCAGAGAGAGGCAAACAGAGAGAGAGAGAGAGAGAGAGAGAGAGAGAGAGAGAGAGAGAGAGAGAGAGAAACAGAGTGAGAGACAGACACAGTCATCAAGAGCTACAATTACCTAAAATCAGGGAAGGATCCATGCCAACAACAAAGCATTTCTTCATCCGACAAGCTGTGCAGAACCGCCGTGTGTTCTTGCTGATGTTGCAGTTGCTGTCAAAGTTACACTGTGGGATTTCCTGTGGAGAGCATTCACGAATTATCGACATAGGGTACGTACCTCTGTGTTTGCTTACTTTCATTTAAATTTAATCATCTTCAATCGAAAACAAAAACAGTGTGCCTTCTTTAACAGTTTCAGTACATGTATCTATTTTATCTTTATTTGGTTTTCGTTTTTACAATCAAGACAAAGTCAACGAGAAAACGTTTTGCAATGTTTCTTTGTCTGTTTCAAAAAAACGTACAGCTTTGCATGAACACTTTGTTTTCGTCATTTATTTCGAATATATAGAGTGTTATCTTGCCTGTTTCTTGATTGTTTGGGGTTTGCCTGTTTGGTTGTTCTTTTCTTTCTGTGCTTGTATCTTTGCTTGTTTGTTTGTTTCTTTCTTTCTTTCTTTGTTTATTTCTTTGTTTCTTCGTTTATTTGTTTGTTTACTACTTTGGTTTTAGTTTAAAGTCAGTATAATACTCTAAAGGCATATTTTCAGACACGCACTCTTCTCTTTTGAAATTCCATCGATTTAAAAAGAAAATAAAACGCTCAATAATGTGTAAGTGCCAGTCGCGTCCCACCCTCACCTTTGCTCTGTGGGCATTTCGACGGAAGAAAGCCTTGCATGTTTCACAGGTGAGAGCCCCAAAGTTGTGAGCAATGGCGCGATCGCCGCACACCCAGCAAATTCTCTCTCGCGGCACTCGCCGTTTGGTCCGCTTGCCATCCTGTGCTCGACATGGTTGGCCTGGACCTGGTGTCTCGGTGTTCCCTGGCGTTAAAAAATACGTCACATCCGGAATTGCGTCATTTCCGCCTCCTGGTTGACGCCCGTAGACAAGGAAGTCTTCAGGGCAGACATCTGACTTGTCATCGTTGCCCGGCTCAATTGGTTCCATTTTTGTTGTCATCTTTTATTTTTGAATTCCGTCGCTGCAACGGGATCAAAGTGAGTGCCGTCACAACTTTCTTACAAATATTAATTTCGTTAACGTTATTTTAAGGGCCGGTATGCGTGCAGGTAATTTTACCACCACATTGAAGTGCTAGGATCTTTCAAGAAAAAGATGCAAACTTAATGAAATCGAAAGCTTTTTCTGTGTGCAAATCAAATTCACCATTATTATCAATTAGTAAAGTTTGTCTACTTTCCAATCAACATAAACATCATGGCATCATCAACAAAAATAATGGCAGCAGCTGCTACGGTAACAAAAACAACAATGACACACAGACACACGGACAGATTTGTTTGTACCATTAGATAATCCTCCCCCCCACCCCCTTAAAAAAATAGTGGAATACAACATGGATAAATAAAGAAAGCAGGCCATGCGGCCAAGGCTAAAGCAAGCGAGCTACACGTGTCAAAAGTAAGTTAAATTATGTGCTGCCACATCCGTATCATTAGGCCTGTGGATGTGTTACGGTGTGCGCCACTTATCGACTTACGGCATCGTTTTCACATGCAGATCTCCTCCTTGTTCTTGTATTGCTGTTTTTGAATGTCTGTTGTTGTTTTTCTCGCTATGACTGCAGACTGCTATAACTATACAGTCAAAAGCTCTTACAGTTTTCAGATACATACGTACCTTCCCGTTTAATAGATTATGATACCACTACAGATCTGTCCAGTTGTTTGTGCTGGATATGAGGACCCCATCCTGAACTCGGGTCAAAATGAGTTCGGCTCATTCTCTCCCTGACCGGACGCTACAGTCCTTCGCGAATCTATCAAAACAAAAATACAGAGTTATCTCCCATATGGTTTTCGCGAGCACTGATCTAAATTTGAGATCAGTGTTCGCGAGACGAAAATGATTGCAGATTGGCCGACTTCGACAGTGATCTCCGTTCTGTTCTTCACAGTTATGTTAAAGACATCGTTCTAAGGTCAAAACAAGTCGAAATTTTGGGACTGCTGCCGGAAGGAGACCGTAATATATGGTTTCATCACTGTCAACTGGTTACAGAAAAAATCGTCTGCTCCAGTGAGTGCCAAAACCAAACGGTTGATTATCACGTGACACTTTTGCCATATTTACAGTTGTTTGCACAGTAAATACAGCCGCGAAAAATAGCTCGCTTGAAACTGTCTTACATATCAATTCCTTTGTAATTTAAAAATTACAAAACACCATGAAAAATCATTATCGACGAACGCGAATCTGCTTATATCAATAATACATTACAAAAAGCTCTAAATATGTAAAAAAAAAAAATTAAAAAATTAAAAAATAACATAAAAAATCGGTTTCCTTGCCAGACAAGGAAACTCAAGGCATCCTGTCAGGGAGAGAATGAGCCGAACTCATTTTGACCTGAGTTCAGGATGATGAGGACCCTTCAATTTAGCAACATGCCAAAAATGAATCGCCTCGCAGCTTTCTGTGCACTGTATTGCAAAGCGGGATTTTTTTTTCTGAATGAAGTTCAGTCGCAGATAAAAATAGGTGGCAGTTTCGATATTAATGGAACAAATGATTCCCGATCTGCAAAAAAAGCAGGCAAGCTGAAGAATACTGGTATGTGTCAAAATAGAAGGATGTCCTCACCGAAGATTAAAGCCCGGGCAAACTTTTGATGGTTGACAGAATAATCTACACAGGAAGGAAGGTATATTTCAAATTTAATTCACCATTTTTAATATAATGAGTAAAGTTAGTCTTCTTTACAATCAACATTACCATGATGTCATCATCAACACAATAACGGCGGCAGCGGTAGCAGCAACAGCAGCAACGACAACAACAACACAGCAGAGGCGGCGGCAACAACACAACAACAACAAAACAACCACAACAACTTGACATCTACCAGTACGAGGGTTATTTGCGCGGTATCATTTTAATTGGCCGGCTTAGTCATTACTCCCTAGTTCTCCGATTTCTTTATGACATTCATGGTGAGCTTTCATTTTCTTTGCGAGCGTGACTTATGCTTTAAATAGCTAAGTCAATGTTTGTTCTACGTGCAAAGCAGAACATGATCAATGCTGCTGTCGTTATGTGTTTGCCCGTTAACAACCCACAGGACATTTGAATGATTTTGAGTTGAGTTAGCAAGAGAGAGGAACAGGGAAACAGCCGGAAGAGAGAGAGAGAGAGAGAGCGACAGAGAGAGGCACGTACGGACGGACGGACGGACAGACAGACAGACAGACAGACAGCCAGACAGACAGACAGACAGACTGATTGTGTGTGTGTGTGTATGTGTGTGTGTGTGTGTGTGTGTGTGTGTGTTGTTTGTTGGTGCAGTTCCCAGTCCATAAGTTGCAATTTCTGTTTTGGACAATCCGACACTGCGAAGCGAATTTTCTTGTCTCTGTGAAGGTACCACAAAATCCTGAACTAGACATATAGTATAAAAGACCTATAGTATAAAGACATATAGTATAAAACTTAAAAGACCGTTGGGTCGATATATTTGCGAATGTATTGTTTTGTCAATAACAAACGTTCCAACAACCTACCTTTCTTGTTTTTTGATTCCTGACATATAGGTTATTCTCCAGAGCTATGTACCAGTGAAAACCATGCTTTACGAAGGTGATGTTTCTATACTTAACTGAGACATGTTAACTATATATATGTATATACACATTGATTCCATTAATAAATACTGGTTCTTTCTTAAATCCTTTTGATACTGCGACCACCAAGCTCTGAACATCCCCCCCTCCCCCGCCCATCCTCCCACCCCATGTATGATGTAATTGTTCAAGTGTTTTTCTGTTATATGGTTCTGTCCCTTTGGTTATGTGATGTCCTGTAATGTACAGCATATACATGTAAAAAAAAAAATTTAAAAAAATTCACAAAAAGAGAATAAAAAAAAAATAATACTGGTTCCATATATATATCCTTGGCCTGCAGAGAAAGAATTAGAAATACTTGTAAATTTTGTTTGTCAATGTTCATTCAATTACAAGCATTTTAAAGTGCATCCCGCAGCGTAACATGAAAACCAGAGAATGTGACATCAATTTGAATACTAACAACTAAGAAAGAGAAGACAAAACTGTATACTATGTTTTGTTTTATGAAATAATACATTCTAGTTGACATGCATTTAATATACGGTATAATCATTTAAACGACTGAGAATGCATGTCATAAAATGGTACCCAGCTCTGGAGAATAACCCACAGATCACGGTTGCTCTCGTGAAGGGCCCCAAAGGGGGGGTATCATCACGATCACGGGAAGGGAAATTTTAGCTTTCACGATCACAGTTACCTTGATTTTTGTTTTCACGATCACGAACACCAGTGGCAAATCACGGTCACGGTAAAAGTTGCAGGTACGGAAAGCACGTGTCAAAGTAAACACAACCACACAGTAATTCGCTCCTCCAAATCTATTGTTTATTCAACACAAAGTGGCAACTGTTGCACTTTTTTTTTTTAATTCTCTTTCATACACACATAGAAATACATATGATTTGTAATCAGTAACAAGAATGTTGTTTTCATTGTTTTTTCTCTCGCTCTCTCTCTCTCTCATACAGACACTCACAGGAATATACACTCCAGGGGCGGAGCAGTTAAGCTAGAGGGGTGGGGGGGTTACAACTTGGGGTCCAGGTCAAGGCCCCGTTGGGGGGTCTGAGCCCCCCAGAAGCTGAAGAGATTTAGCTATTTTATGAACTATGTATGGCTTATCCTTGATTTTAAACATGATCAACTGGTGTCAGCAGCCACTCATTATTTCTTTTAAAGTTAGTACTATTTTTTTTTTGACAGCCGGGGGGGGGGTCCGGAACCCCTGTAACCCCCCCCCACCCCCCCTAATCCGCCCCTGCACTCATACACATTCAACTCCCACACCCTCACTCACACGCATGAATATATACTTACACAATTTCACATTTCCAGAGCTAAATCTTTTAAACCCATTTTCTCAAAAACTATTGGGTGCATTGACATTAAAGTACATGGTAGAGTCTATTATCCTGACTAAAGGTCAGTCTAGGAATCATGAAGGTGAGTGAAGGAATATACACTCATACACATTCAACTCCCACACCCTTTTTAAAGCGTATCATCAACTCACGTCCCTAAAAGGAAAATTTCCTGTGAGGACGTTAAGGACCCCTAGATTCAGATTCAACTCCCACACCCTCACTCACACACATAAATATATACTTGCACAATTTCACATTTCCAGAGCTAAATCTTTTAAACCCATTTTCTCAAAAACTATTGGTTGCATTGAAATTAAAGTACATGTATGTGTGATGGTAGAGTCTATAATAACAAAATCCCCAAAGAACATGACTTTGGTCGACTTTGATATGAGGATCAAGTGACCCAAACTGGCACGTCTCCCCGCCGCGGCCATAGTTCCTGAATTTAACCCATTGTTGATAAGTATACAGGCGCTAAAATAAATCCAAGCTTAATGCAAAGAAGCGACAATTAGAATCTATGCCAAACGTGTCCACGTTGCTGGGATGAAAAACACATTTCTAGTTTCGGTTACACGCAGACTCAATCAGACTCGAGCCAGTCGAGGTCACACTGAGCGAGTGACAGCCGGACGTGGCAATGTCGACAATGTCAATGATCTCAATCAAACTCAAAGATCTTGAACAAATTTCAAGATCTTTGCCTACATTCAGAACCGTCATAGAGCAACATAGACAGGGCCGAACTAGAGGGGGGGGGGTTACAGGGGTTGCGCACCCCCCCCCCCCCCCCCCCCGCTGGCTTAAGCATGTACCTCCCAAACGCTTTTTTGTTTTGTTTTTTTGTGGGTGAGGGAGGGGGGGGGTTGCTTCTGGATCATCATGAAATCCGAGGAGAAATCGCACCTCTCACCCCCTTTCGAAAGTAATTTTTCTTCAACGATTTTTGTGATGAAAAGTATGAGTCCTTACAATCTCAATTCTTCTTCATTGCCTATACAGCTTGCTGTCGAATTTACCTTTTTCGTTCAAGGAGAGGCTTCCTTTCCCTCCAGAAACATAAAAAAACGTTCAGCTTCGTCCCCTGGACCCCCACCAGGGGGGCTTCGCCCCCTGGACACCCACCAAGGGGCCTTGCCCCCTGGACCCTCAACTGTAAACCCCCCCCTAGTACTTACCTAGTCCGGCCCTGATTGATGACATACCTTGACATTTTGTCTTCGGAAAGACGGACCCGTAGCCTGACCTTTCCACCAAGGAAGGCATTCTCGCCGCCTGCTTTGGTCTGGCTTGAATCCACAAAATATAACAGAAGTTCGATGACAGTACCGCTGCACGCCATTTTTGATCTTCGAATTCGAATTTGACTGAATGTACTCAAAACTTAGCACGAAGCCCTTCCATTGGATGAAGTTTGGCAGACTTTTGCAATTCGCCTTCTGATTGGATCTCTTTTTTTGGTGATTGGTTCTCTTAAAGGGAAGCAATCGCTGTCAAAATCATATTTCTGAATGTGTTGTTGATTCCCTTCAATCGGGATTAGCTCCTTGACGAATAGAGGATCATACTCATAGAGTGATACAGCGGTGAAAAATGTACAGTTGAAAATAAAATGCTTTGCAATAATGCCCATCACGATCACGAAAACAAATGACAATCACGATCACGAGACTTGATCACGGGCAAAGTTCCATCACGATCACAGAAATGGAAATTTCGGCAATCACGGTCACAGAAAGGTAAAAACACCAATCACGATCACGATTTTAAACCCTTTGGGGCCCTCCTCGTAACACGTCACCCACAGGAAGCGCATTTTATTTTCACTTTAAACTTCTGCAGAGTAGTACATATTTGTACAAGGCCGTACGCTATTACTAACTTGCTAGATGAAACTGCTGCGCACTGTGTATGCGGGATGAGCGATGACACAGTGAAACTGTATGCTGACATGAACACAGCATCCGACACTGGGACTGAATAGACTCAAAAAAACACATACATATATATATGTCAGCCGTAAGTCAAAACAAACTCTCGGGGTCTTTTTCTCGGACTGTGCACACCATCCGCCAGTGTACTTGCCTGAGCGTCAGATAAGAGAACACGTATGGTTAATCAAGTTTGTTCGACAGGATTGAAGCTCTGACCACAGGCAGAAGGTATCGTCCACTGGACTACTACTATCACAGATTAGTCTTTCTGTGATAGTAGTAGTCCAGTGGACGATACCTTCGATTAGTCTTTCTGTGATAGTAGTAGTCCAGTGGACGATACCTTCCGCCTGTGCTCTGACTAACCTAGTATAGCCTGCCCTGCCTGTGTTTGAGGGCTAACTTGGAGTGCTATAATGAAGCCTTGTGCTTCATCAAACTCTTTATTTTGATATCTCTCTCGCATTATTATCTATTTAAAACCAGGACAAACATTCTGTCTGTGAAGGTCTTTGCTATAGAGTAGATCATAAGAGAGCATGAATGAAAACACAAGAAAGAGAATAAGCGCAACCGAGTTCGTCTTACCTTGTGCACAGTCGATGTAGTTACTTCCCTTGCCTGTTGCAGGGACCTAAATAATATAGGTCAGGCTATGCTTGTTGTATTAAACAGAAGACGAGTCTCGGTGTGCAGCGATATCATAGTTGCGTTTAAATGTGTAGGTCAACAGTCGCAGTACAAATGTGAAGGTCGTCTCTCTCTCTCTCTCTCTCTCTCTCTCTCTCTCTCTCTCTCTCTCTCTCTCTCTCTCTCTCTCTCCTCGAGATCGCCTGTTCCACTGAATTCGAGGGTGAATCTGTATTCCACATTCTCCTGCCTCTACCTCCCTTACACCTAAACTTGACCGTATTGATGCTGTGACCCCTACAATTTTGGTTGTAGGGGAAGGGCTCCTAATATGGACCGGCTCCCGTAATATGGACCACCTCTAGTTCTGACAAACAACGGCGCTAGTGCGCTCAAAACAATTTCATTGGCTGTATTGGACAACTTGCACATGTCAAAACAGTTGCAGAAACACAAACCTCAAAACCGTTAGGCTTTTTTTCTTTTTTTCACTTTTGGCATGGTTCATTCTAAATTTGCTGCCTAAAACGGACTCGTTTCTGTCCACAGCCAAAGCTTTTATCACACAAAATTGCTATACATGACAGCTAAGACCGTATTTGTTACAATTTAGCAATCTTGACCCCGAGTTTCTACTGCAAACAAAACATAATAGCACAATCTCAAAGTATGTGTGAGTCCCCTAATATGGACCACCTTCAACAAATCGAAGAAAATAAAAGCTAAAGGCAATTTTCATTAATTCATTAAGAAGCTTGCTGGAAATAACCTATAACTAGCCCTCGAGATTTCAAAAAAATATATGAATAGTCTTCTTTTCGTGGAAGTTGATAATTTCACTTATTTTCACTCTATTTTTGATAAGCTTCTTTAGTTTCCTGGTGTGCTTCAAATAATGCTCTCATCAACCCGAAACAGATAAATCTAAAGCATAGGTCCTAATTCAATTTGTCTGACTTGCACACAAAGTTGTATCATGTTATTTCGAAGTATAGGGGGCTTTTTACAGTGATTCGTGAAGGCCGCTTCACTGGTCCATATTAGGCGCCCAGGCGATGGGACAATAAATAAATGAAAATGAAAATGTGTGTGTGTGTGTTTGTGTGTGTGTGTAATTGAAAACAAATGCGGCGTGATGATGGAAAATGTTATAATTGTTACTTTAAAGTGATGGCAGTTTATCAAACAGAGCTGACAGCAATGGGCGTCTATATGCGGCTGCCGTGAGTACAACCATGTTCGAATGAAATCACGAGCTTGTTGCCGAAAAAGCTCTAATTTCTCGAAATCACACACACACACACACACACACACAATGTGTGTGTGTGTGTGTTTGTGTGTGTGTGTTATTGAAAACAAATGCGGCGTGATGATGGAAAATGTTATAATTGTTACTTTAAAGTGATGGCAGTTTATCAAACAGAGCTGACAGCAATGGGCGTCTATATGCGGCTGCCGTGAGTACAACCATGTTCGAATGAAATCACGAGCTTGTGGCCGAAAAAGCTCTAATTTCTCGAAATCACACGCGCACACACACACACACACACACACACACACACACACAAATTCACTCACACAAACACTCAAGCATACACGAGCGCGCTCACAGAAAAGTACAGGAACGACACCACTTCAGTCATGTTAGTAAACATATATTCTTCAAAATGTGAGCAATGTCATACATTATTCCCCCCTCTGCTTCTTTACCTCTGTAAACTTGTAGAGCTAGTTATTTTTCGATAATGACCCAGCAACCAAACAAATAACGACCCAGCAACAGCCTGAATCATCGATAGTGCAATGGGTTGAGAAGTTGTTCTGTTTCGGTACTACTTTTTGCGACTGAAAAGTTCCGAACGCTCTAATGTACGAAGTATACATCTCTGGAGCAAACAATACAAACATACCGCATTTAAATTAACAACTACAGGCCTGAACACATGAATCTCCATATAAAATCCATGAGTTCGGTTGTTTTCTGAATCTAGATCTGCCGTGCTCTAACGTTCATCACAAGCAATTTCACAAGGCAAGTAACTCATACTTTGTCTAGCGACAAGAGTAGTTCCCCTTCTTTTCACTCAGTTTCTTCGACAACAGACTGCAATCCGACGGTCAGTTTTCAACAATATTTCATTTAATTAAATAAACAGATCACACGCAACCAAATGCACACATCTCATCAATTTAAACAACATAATTTCATAAAGCGGTTTCATACACTATTTTTCCCAGAAAACTGAACTTCATACAGTTTTTAACGTTGGAACACGGGTGCAAAAGTTTGTCTGCTTGTCCCATTTGACGAAAGAACATTATCCTAAGCGATACCAAAACATATACAGAACACACAATATCTGCCTTTGCCGCCACAGCAGAATAACAGCATATCTGTGTACTTGATTTTAGTCCAAAATAGGAAAACTGACAAGAAGTGTTAACAGAATGGAATGATTTGCACGGAACTATACAACCGCGCATTAATCGATCGCCTGCGCCGGTTGACTGGTTGAGTGAATAGGATTCGATCAAACTTTCGCAAAAAAACTCCTCTTTTCTTTGAATAACTGAAGAAAGGAGGAATAAAGAGGTTACACACCTCGTCTCAGTGATTATAAAAAATAATGGTCTCAGTTCGCGGTCATGAAAAAGCTCGCTAAAGCTCGCATTTTTCATGATCCGCTAACTTCGACCACTGAGACTCGGCATGTAACCTCTACATAATTACAACACCATTAAAACAAGTAGCACGTTGAACAATAAGTCTCCATTTTATTTGGAACTGAACAATAACGGTCTTACTTTTTTTTTTTTTTTGCTCACACACAACACTCTATATATATATAGGTGCTCTCTCTCTCTCTCCCTCTCCAAGCAAATGTCGCCCACATGACGAAATGCAACCCAACAATACGGCAATCTGAAACTCGAAGGCACCCAGCTGAGATAAACTAAGATGTGACATACGACAGTCGCAGTTTTCCATTGCTTCGTGTTTCTTGACCAGTAGTCTTGATTTTGGTAGTGTTGTGTTCCTAAGACTCTGCACTTTCCTTTGATATAAGGCTCACTGTGCATAACTGGACCTTAAAGAAAATGTAAGGCCAGTAAGGCGATTTCTCCCCAATAAGGGAACAATTTGGGAAATGGCCAATCGGTCCCTTGCCCGCTTGCCACACCAATACATTCCTCTTGCAAGTACATTTGCTGGTACTTAGTTATTGGACTATTTTTTCGCTCTAATATGTGGGAAACAAGTAACTATAGCTGCCAATTATTACACCATAAAGTTGAAACTTTACAGGGATCGTGAAAAAGATGCATTTGTGCGCTAGTGTGTGGAATGTTAAATACAAATTACAATTTTTTTTTTTTTAAGTTGATATACATAAAGTTCCCGTGCAAATGAATTAATTGATTCACCACAGAAAGGCCATAATTTTGTAACTTCTTGTATAATCAGCTTTTTCCGGCAACCACACATAAAAATGTATGAATAAAGAAACAGCTTTCATGAAAGACATAAAAAATCAACACACAAAAGAACACCATGCAACAGCAGACAGATCGTACACGACGAATGAAGTTCACGAGACTTGGACAGAAAATGTCAATAACAGTATGAGTGCGCAAACAACATCAATAATATCTGTGTATAACACGACACAGTTCGAACGCAGATAGCAACATCACTTTGCATGGCTGCACTTAATCAGACAATAAATGGTAATCACAAACTGCATCACTCACGCTTAAAACAATTTCGTTTAACAAATTTGAGCAATATGTCGTCAAAAATACATGAACCGGATCGGTTTGACATCTTAAAATGCACTTCAGGTAAATCAAACCAGCTGATCTCTCTGTCTCTCTGTCTGTCTGTCTGTCTGTCTGTCTGTCTCTCTCTCTCTGTCTGTCTCTCTCTCTCTCTCTCTCTCTCTCTCTCTCTCTCTCTCTCTCTCTCTCTCTCTCTCTCTCTCTCTCTCTCTCTCTCTCTCGCACGCACGCACGCTTTTGGGGAATAAATGTGGTGATTTCTCCTCTGAATGTGTGAAAATATACATCTTTCTTTCTTTATTTGGTGTTTAACGTCGTTTTCAACCACGAAGGTTATATCGCGACGGGGAAAGGGGGGAGATGGGATAGAGCCACTTGTCAATTGTTTCTTGTTCACACAAGGAAAATATACATGTACAGGTTTCAAACCACAAAAGTTGGAAAGACTTTTTAACAGAAGACAGTACTAATCGACATGAACAACTTTTAATTAATAATAACACATAATAATTAAAAAATAAAATAAAAACATGTCCAACACCTGCACCTCAGCTGGACTATTTCAGACTTCTGCACAAGAATCACCACTGAATAAATGGTTAAATATTAAAAAGATAGGTAAATATATGATTTCAATCATTCTTCACAAATGATATCTATCTTTTTCGTCGGGACATGTCTATTGGACGAGTCACCTATGTCAAGTTTATACTTAATATAATCAGGGGTCGACTCCAGCCTTCAAGGCACCATCCTTCAAGCGTACACCATCATGTTCATAACTACAGATCTGTCCAGGTTTTCACAGGGGATTCTTTCTTTATTTGGTGTTTAACGTCGTTTTCAACCACGAAGGTTATATCGCCACGGGGGAAGGGGGGAGATGGGATAGAGCCACTTGTCAATTGTTTCTTGTTCACAAAAGCAAAATCAAAAATTTGCTCCAGGGGCTTGCAACGTAGTACAATATATTACCTTACTGGGAGAATGCAAGTTTCCAGTACAAAGGACTTAACATTTCTTACATACTGCTTGACTAAAATCTTTACAAAAATTGACTATATTCTGTACAAGAAACATTTAACAAGGGTAAAAGGAGAAACAGAATCCGTTAGTCGCCTCTTACGACATGCTGGGGAGCATCGGGAAAATTCTTCCCCCTAACCCGCGGGGGTTTCACAGGGGATAACTTAGCATCCTTTCACTTGGACTCATACCAAACATCAATAGCACAGCTGCAACACGGTGGCCTAGTGGTAAGGCGTCCGCCCAGTGAGCCTGTGGTCATGGGTTCGAACCCCGGCCGGGTCATACCTAAGACTTTAAAATTGGCAATCTGGTTGGTCCGGTGTCAGAATAATATGACTGGGTGAGACATGAAGCCTGTGCTGCGACTTCTGTCTTGTGTGTGGCGCACGTTAAATGTCAAAGCAGCACCGACCTGATATCACCCTTCGTGGTGGACTGGGCGTTAAGCAAGCAAACAAACAAATCAATAGCACAGCTGCATTCTGTGCTGAGTGTGAAAGTTTCGCTGAATTAACCCTTTCTCCCCCAGAGTGTCCTATGCCGCCCGCTGGAGGTCCCAAATGAAGTCCCTGATACACCCACTATACACAGTCATACCTGATACTGTACATATTTTTTAAATTTCTATTTGCTGCCTGCGATGTTTGAACATTTAGAATTTTTGGAAAACTCGCTAAGATTTTTTTTCAAGTTTGAAATTGACAGAGTTACTTTCCATGCCATGTGGAAAAAAAGGTTAATTTAGCTGATTGGCTTAGGTATCACTCAAGAAATTTCATTAATTCAACAAACGATTCCAGCTCTGCACAGAAAGCGACTGCTGAGTTTTGGCACTCATTTCGACATTGATCCGGACAAATCTTTGGCAGTGTACATGATTGTTTACGCTAGAAAAAAAGGTATCTTTAACATTTAACGAAAGCTACTTCGTGAACACGAACACAATATGCACAACCCATGGTGAAACACTTTCATGAAAACTCACCAATTAAAAAAAATGCTGTGTAGTCATGCAAGTTCTAAGAACAGAGAGACAAAAATGTCTTGTTTCACCAAATTCCACTGCAGGTCACATCAGCTGAAAGACACCTTCTGGTAAGCGTTAATACGGTGGAACCTCCCTTTTAAGACGTTCAAAATCCGAGAAAATCAGGTCTTGAAAAGGAGGGAGTCTTGAAAAGGAGGGAGCCTTGAAAAGGAGGGAGTCTTGAAAAGGAGGGAGTCTTGAAAAGGAGGGAGCCTTGAAAAGGAGGGAGTCTTGAAAAGGAGGGAGTCTTGAAAAGGAGGGAGCCTTGAAAAGGAGGGAGTCTTGAAAAGGAGGGAGTCTTGAAAAGGAGGAAGTCTTGAAAAGGAGGGAGTCTTGAAAAGGGAGCAAGAATCCTTAACGAGACAATCTTGAAAAAACTCGTCACTACCTCTTCCACTTTTTTTTCAGCACTTTGCAGAAAAGGTGGTTTTTTTTTTATCAATGCCTCCGATTCAGATCCATCAGTTCTAGAACTTACATGTTTCCTCTTCCTCAGCTTTCATCGTTTTAAATGTCCATCAATAATGATGTCAGCAGCTCTTTGCTCACACATCTATTTATCCTACCAGAATTGAAGAACGCAGTACCAAAGCTGTGGTAAAGGCGTATATTTCTGCAAAGAGGAATTCAAAACATGAACGAACATCCCTAATAACATCTACATCACAATAAGCATGACAAAGAAAGCCATTATGTAGTTAACGTTGCTGCCGTCCTTTAACAAAGCGAAATGTGGTATCACAATGGACTATATATATATATATATATATATATAGTGGTACATCGAGTTTTTGTCATATTACGGTAATTATGTTGGCCTGGAAATCAGTGTACTACTATTATGTCTATGGTTGAGCAATGGAATGAATAACAGTTTACAGAAATTCAGATTCGAAGCCCGGAGTGCAGTTGCATAACAGAAGACCATAGCTCTCGATCCCTAGAGGAGAGATTAAGCTGTCAGTAGCAGCGCTGGTTTTAAACTAGTTTGGCACTATCTGCCTCGGCATGGGATTTATTTCCTAGAGCCAACTTCGAGCAAACTCTCTTCAGCATTCAAACACCCCCGTGTGCACACAATTAAGATTCCAAGTTCACTGCAAAAGTATCAGAGCTTGAAAAAACATGCGCGCGCATGCAGGAAAAAGTAACAGAAATGGGTAGGGCCATACTGTTCGACAGCTCGCCTTCCCCAGTGGTGGAAAAGCAGCTTCTCTAGTTAATCCCAGAGTCTAATGCTGCCTTCACCTCAGTGTCTCAGAGCTGCTTAGTCAGCAAAAACTTCCGCGATGAGTGGCCTGAACTGAGACTGGAAGTGTTTGTAGAAGATCAGAGAGGACTCCCCGAGCTGCCGGAGGTCCAGGATCTGCTGCGCGATCTCAGCCATGTAGCGGTCAGCGTGCAGAAAAGAGAACTGCGACTCCAGGTGGTGTTTGAGTAGCACCAGGTACTTGTCCTTGAGTGTGTTGACCATGATGCGGTCCTCCACCTTGCTGTCGCGGGGGTCAAACAGCACGAGGGTGTGCATGAGGGTGTACAGTGTGGTGTCGTTCTTAACCACGAACTTGAGGCCCTCGCAGAACTCGGCGTACTCCTGCACGCTGTGCGGGTCTCCCAAGAAGTTGCCCAGGTCCACCTCGCTCATGGCGCCAAACGCATTGACCCAGGACCGCCGCTCGGGGATGAAGTCGGAGGCCAGGCGGATGTGGTACCACATCAGGGCCGAGGCTTTGAGCACGGCAATCTGGTCTCCCTGGCGAAGCTGTTTGAACTCGGGGATGACTCGAGCGAACTCGACGTACTCGCGCATGGAGTACTCCAGCGCGAAGATGGCCTTCTCCATGCAGAAGGACCCCCACTGCCGCATCTTCTCCAGGTCCTCCATGGTCGTGTTGGTGGTCACACTCTGGTAGGCGGAGGTCAGCTTGGTAAGCAGGGACCGCTCCTCCGCCTGCAGGGGCCAGAAGAGCTGCATGTCCCACGGCAGGTCCTCGCGCGCCACGTGCTTGAAATGCTTCCCCAGTGCGTTCTTGGGCCGGCACCACTTGCCCTTGTCTGGGTAGTTGAGCTGCGAGGTGGAGGCAGCCCCTGCTGTGGTTCCCACGTCGATGCCCGAGTCTACAGAGGATCCTGGTGAAGCAGTAGAGTTAGTGGAGTTGGGGGAGAGGATGGGGGCTCTGAAGTTTGTCGACTGCGGCTCACTGCTCTGGCTGTACCTCTTCTCCCATTTGGGGCCTGGTGAAGGTCCTTCTCGGTCCCGCTTGGTCAACCTCGCTCTCTTCTCCTCTTCACCTGAAAGCAGGCCAGTGATGTTGTGAGTCATTAACATAGACAGAGAGAAAGGGAAGGAGAGACACACATAGAGACAAAAACAGAGAGAAAAACAGAGAGAGGGGGGGGGGGGGGGGGGGCAGGAATTCGCAGATATTAAAAAAAAAAACAAGTTTCAACAGGAAGCTAAACAAAACTGTGTACTGACACTATAAGATCGACACTGAAAAACCTGGGATCAGTTGTTGTTAAGACTACTAAAACCTAGCTAGCCATATCCCGTAAACCAAGACAGATTGAGCTGGACAATGCAAAACATGCCAACATAAGAAGTGTGGCACTTGCACAGCTGAAGTGTGTAGACATGTACTAACTCCACTGAGTGGTCCTACGCTAGAGCAGGCAATGTTTGCAACGCCAACGACACTGATTGCAACGCTAGAGCATGCAATGTTTGCAACGCCAACGACACTGATTGCAACGCTAGAGCATGCAATGTTTGCAACGCCAACGAAACTGATTGCAACGCTAGAGCAGGCAATGTTTGCAACGCCAACGAAACTGATTGCAACGCTAGAGCAGGCAATGTCTGCAACACCAACGAAACTGATTGCAACGCTAGAGCAGGCAATGTCTGCAACACCAACGAAACTGATTGCAACGCTAGAGCAGGCAATGTCTGCAACACCAACGAAACTGATTGCAACGCTAGAGCAGGCAATGTCTGCAACACCAACGAAACTGATTGCAACGCTAGAGCAGGCAATGTCTGCAACACCAACGAAACTGATTGCAACGCTAGAGCATGCAATGTTTGCAACGCCAACGAAACTGATTGCAACGCTAGAGCAGGCAATGTCTGCAACACCAACGAAACTGATTGCAACGCTAGAGCAGGCAATGTCTGCAACACCAACGAAACTGATTGCAACGCTAGAGCAGGCAATGTATGCACCACCAACGAAGCCGATGTGCAGTCTTGACCTACCGTGACAGGGCAGG
The DNA here is from genome assembly GCF_037325665.1 of Littorina saxatilis. NCBI lineage: Eukaryota > Metazoa > Mollusca > Gastropoda > Littorinimorpha > Littorinidae > Littorina > Littorina saxatilis. Next base: position 63,795,549 of record NC_090256.1, read on the forward strand.
TTACGTTCTACTGGTCCATAAACTCTGTGATGAGGGGAAAGAAGTGGGAGGAATAGTCACTGAAGAATTCTGTGAGGTTCTGACCGAGGTCATTCACTCTCACGATGATCTGCATCAGCTCGATCAGATAGCGGCGGGCGTGCACAAAAGAGAAGCGGGACTCGAGGTAGTGCTTGAGGAGCACCATGAAGCGGTCCTGATGGCTGTTCACTAAGGCGCTGTTCTGCAGGTGGGGGGCACATGGGTCAAACAGCACCTGAATGTAGACCAGGGCAGACAGTGTGGCGTCATCCTTCACCACAGACTTGAACCTTTGACAGAAGTCCACGATCTCCCTAAGGATCCTGGGCTCCTTGAACAGATGGGACACTTCGTATTCCGAGACCTCCCCCACAGCGCTCAGCCAGGAGACTCTCTCGGGCACGAAGGCTTCCCCCAGACGCACGCAGTACATACGCATGGCAGCGGACTTGAGCAGTGCAATCTGATCGGCCTCGGGCAGCTGGCGAAAGTCGGGGACTCCTTTGCTCAACTTGATGAACTTTCTCAACAAGTGGTCCACGGCCAGCATCATTTTTTCCACCGGTAAGTCCTTGAAGCTGAAAGGCATACGCTTGCTCTCTAAGCCTGGCGTGGAGATCAGGAATAGTTCCTTGTGGATCCGCGCCAAGTTATCTAAGATAATTATCTCTTCCGGCTGCAGGGACCAGTATAGAGCTGGATTGCTGGACAGCTCCCCGGGCTGCACGTGCTTGAATCGAACATCTAGTGCCGATAAATGCTGGTCAGAACAGCTCTGGTGCTGGGGTTGCGAAGTAGACGGGGATTCAGAATTTGATGATGCATCTACACCACTAGGCCTTGGCTCTGAGCTGACAGAAGAGCGACAAGGTGAAGGATTATCTGAGCTAATGTTAGAATCGGGTACGGGTTCGGATTTAAGCTCCTCCGATGGTGCTTGCTTGCTAGCCTTCAACAGTCCTTGCTTGCTAGTTGGTAATTCTACGATGAGGGCAAAAGTTTCACAAGTAGAAGATGAAGGCTTTGCATCGGCCTCTTCAGCAGGTGGAGGAGGCAAGGAACTGTCCGGCGTTGTGGTGCTTGCAGCACTGGTCTGTGTTCGCTCCCTCATCATCCGTTTGCGTGCCGTGGTTTGACTGCGCTTCTTGTGGCGTGCCTCCCTCTCCACGCTGTCTGCAATGAGAGGCAGAGGGTCCTTCGTCACTTAGAGCAATGGTAGTGGGACTGTCCACACACTCATGGTGCGATCACACATCTTTCTTAGAAGCTCAGCCGTGTGGGATATTTTGTTATCACTTTTTGTTCTGAGCACAAGTTTCCATTGCCAGGCACTGGAGTTAATTGTCTCAGCAGCACTTAGGTACCTCGATGCCAGCACATTTACCATCTGTCTGAAACTAGGCATGCATTTATTGTACAGTCGAAAACAAAGCTCCAGCAAAAATGCTTATGCAAAGCTATTGGAAGCAGCATTTATTTCTAACAAGAAGGGCAAAGCCCATACGACTCACATGCTTGACCTTGACCTTTACATGACCTTGACCTTCAGGGTCAAGGTCAAATAACTAAACCTAGCAATGACATCATACACTAAGAACTGCTTTACACATTTTGTCCTACCAAAATACATGTGACCCAAGGTCAAGGTCATCCAAGGTCATGCAACACAAGGCTGTTAATTCAAGACATAGGAAGTACAATGGTGCTTATTGGCTCTTTCTACCATGAGATATGGTCACTTTTACTGGTTCACTACCTTATTTTGGTCACATTTCATAAGGGTCAACGTGACCTTGACCTTGATCATATGTGACCAAATGTGTCTCATGATGAAAGCATAACATGTGCCCCACATAATTTTTAAGTTTGAAACAGTTTTCTTCCATAGTTCAGGGTCAAGGTCACTTCAAAATATGTATACAATCCAACTTTAAAGGACCCTTGCGACCCTGACCTTGAAGCAAGGTCAACCAAACTGGTGTCCAAAGATAGGGCTTACATTGCCCTGTATAGCATACATAGCTAAGGTTGCCATTCTCGATAACTTCAGAAACAAATGCGAAAATGTGAAAAATGGTCGTTTTTAAGACAACAATTACGGCCCCTGTGACCTTGAACTTGAAGTGAGGTCAAGTTGCCGCACATGTTTTTTGAGATCTTGTAACCATACACCATCAGGCCACATCAGGTGTTGATAGACTTAATAGTGTCCAAGAAATATCCAACGTTAAAGTTTTTTGGACGGACGGACGGACGCCGGGACGGACGGACGGACGGACGGACGACTCGGGTGAGTACATAGACTCACTTTTGCTTCGCATGTGAGTCAAAAATGCTAATCAACTTAATTGCGATTCTTATTTCAACAGTACATAACACATGCAAGTAAGGGACTTTTAACAAACAGCATTCACTCAAACCTCGACTCTCTTTACAGTTTGTAACACAGGATTGGTCAACACCATCAAATATATGAAAGAGTTTTAGAGTTTCGGGATTAAACTGTTTTCGCTAGTCGGCGATGCCTCAACAATCTAAATTTACCTTGTGAATACCCCCCCCCCCCCTCTCTCTCTCTCTCTCTCCCTCCCCCCAAAAAAAACAAGTACAGGATCAAATACTCATAGTCATATGTACCTAAAATGAGTTCTGGGTCCATTCCAATAGAGTAGCATTTCTTCAGTCGACAGGGTGCACAGAACCGTCTGGTTGCCTTGGTGATTGAACAGCTGCTGTTGAAGACACATGTCTGAAGCTCCTGATAAAGACATAAATAAATAAAATCAGGTAATGCAATTTTAGGCAACTGGTATTTTGAAATAGTCTCTGCAAGTGGCATCTATACTACCCGTCGTAACAAATCTAGGCAGATGCTCTTGAGTGCAGATCTTTCTGATGAGGCTGTCGATTGTAAAACCAAGTAAATGACTGAAAAGGCCATTTATTTCCCTACATTATTCAGGTAGGGGAATGAATGGCCTTTTCAGACATATAATTGGTTTTACGATAAATGGCTTCATCAGAAAGATCTGCCCTCAAATGCATCTGCCTAGTTTTTTTTATGACGGGTAAAACAGCTTTGTTGTTGGCCAGTGCATCTAGAAAACAGTTGGGCTGTGGGCCATGCATGAAAAAAACAGCAGCTGTGTTGTGGGCCTGTGCATCAAGAAAACAGCTTTGCCGTGAGCTAGTGCATTCAGAGAAAACAGCTTTGCTGTTGGCATGATATATTTACTGATTTAGAAAAGCGCTTTATTGTAAGCAAAGGGTATTTTGATAACAGCTTCTGTTTGCTTGTGGGCAAGTGGCACCACACACACACACAAAAAGTAAACACACCAACGCAATTCCAAGACTCACTTTCTGCTTGAAGGCATTCCGTCGGAAGAAGGCTTTGCAGGTTTCACACGTCAAGGCACCGAAGTTGTGAGACTGAGCGTGGTCACCGCACACACCACATATTTTCTGGCCTTTCACACGCCGTTTCCTCCTCAGTGGTCTGTCCATCTCCAGGTCTTGGCCATCGTCGTCGGACACTGGAGCCGTCAGACCCTGGGGGTCAAGGATCGCCTCCTCCTGCTCATGCTTGACCAGGCAGCTGGCTGAGCTTTGAACAGCGGCCACCACCGCGTCAACATTTGGAGTGACGTCTTCCTGTGTTCTGTCCATTGCTGGTGAAGTGTCTGACCTCAGGACAGTGGGGTCGTTGTGCAGGGTAGGGGTATGTTATTGGGAGGGATGTGGACTTCTGGTCAGGATGGGATGTCCGGTTGTGGTGGAAGCGAGGTCTGCAAATTAACACATATACAAAAAAAGATTATTAAGCTTCAACAACGCATTCTTCAGATCCAGATTCTAAAAAAGAGAGATTCATAACTGTATCCACCAACTCTACAGATCCTAATCTGTGTGTGTGTTCCATGCACAAAGGCGAAATCGGGGCTAAAAATCGGGGCTAAAAATTTCTACATTTACAGTGGAACCCCCTTTTAAGACCTCTAAAATTCTGAGAAAATCAGGTCTTAAAAGGGAGAGAGACTTAAAATGGAGGTCAATTTACAGAGATTATAAGGCCTTAAAAAAAAAAAAGGTGTGGTTACGGTAACCCAACCTACCCTATTTTTAGGGGCCGACCCTATAAGATAACTTTTTATTACATTGTCAAACAAAATAAAATGAAAACAAGAAAACGAGTGCAAAAAACGCAATGAAAGCGAAAGTGCTCGAGTCGTCATGCAGACGACAGACGATGCAAGGGATATATAACTCCTTCTACTAAAAAGGCCCAACAGACGCTTGCCATGACAAAAATGGCGGCATCTTCTTCGGTTGCGAATGCTACACGCTTGAATATCCATAGTCGCACACTTATTTCCCTGGCAAGTAGGTTTAATTTGTATACATTAAAAAAAAAAGTGTTAAAAAAAAGTGATTGCCTACCTTCCTACCCTATTATTTTTGGCTATGTTACCTTAACCACACCTATTTTTTTGTTTGGCCTTAACAGAAAATCTGAAAAAGCAAGGTCTTAGAAAGGCTAAAGTCTTAAATTGGGAGGGGGTCAACTTAAAAGAGTGCTTCCACTGTACAAAGTTGACTAAGAGAAACGGATTTCTCTACCTTGTGTAGCACAATAAATTAATCTAGACTAGCTTCACTGCCAAACACAAGTAAAACAAGTCGCGTAAGGCGAAAATACAATATTTAGTCAAGTAGCTGTCGAACTCACAGAATGAAACTGAACGCAATGCCATTTTTCAGCAAGACCGTATACTCGTAGCATCGTCAGTCCACCGCTCATGGCAAAGGCAGTGAAATTGACAAGAAGAGCGGGGTAGTAGTTGCGCTAAGAAGGATAGCACGCTTTTCTGTACCTCTCTTTGTTTTAACTTTCTGAGCGTGTTTTTAATCCAAACATATCATATCTATATGTTTTTGGAATCAGGAACCGACAAGGAATAAGATGAAAGTGTTTTTAAATTGATTTCGACAATTTAATTTTGATAATAATTTTTATATATTTAATTTTCAGAGCTTGTTTTTAATCCGAATATAACATATTTATATGTTTTTGGAATCAGAAAATGATGGAGAATAAGATAAACGTAAATTTGGATCGTTTTATAAATTTTTTTTTTTTTTTTACAATTTTCAGATTTTTAATGACCAAAGTCATTAATTAATTTTTAAGCCACCAAGCTGAAATGCAATACCGAAGTCCGGGCTTCGTCGAAGATTACTTGACCAAAATTTCAACCAATTTGGTTGAAAAATGAGGGCGTGACAGTGCCGCCTCAACTTTCACGAAAAGCCGGATATGACGTCATCAAAGACATTTATCAAAAAAATGAAAAAAACGTTCGGGGATTTCATACCCAGGAACTCTCATGTCAAATTTCATAAAGATCGGTCCAGTAGTTTAGTCTGAATCGCTCTACACACACACACAGACACACACACACACACGCACACACACACGCACGCACATACACCACGACCCTCGTTTCGATTCCCCCTCGATGTTAAAATATTTAGTCAAAACTTGACTAAATATAATAAGAGCAAAATCAATAGACAACATGTTAACCACTACAAACCCTTGCAGGCGTTTGCATAAAATAAGGGCAAAATCAATACAGACAACATGCTAACCACTACAGCAGTCCCTGCAATGTACGGCCCCCGGCGTGAGCGGACACCTGACATGTACGGACACATTTGCTCGGCACGGAGTGTTTTCCTTCTATATTTGCCCCCCCCCTTAAACGGACACCTGCAAAACGTGGACGCGGACACTCATTTTCGGTCCCAACAGCAGGTCATACCTCCAATGTACGGACAGACCATCGTCAAATTTTCACAACAACAAAATCGATAACAGAGCAGTCCGGCTCTTGGTACGAAGATCACAGCCGCAATGGCGTGATGACAGTCACTGATAACTTGAGTGCACGTGTACCCATCAGGAGGTGGGGTAGTTTTGGTCAGGAGTGAAGAGTACATGTATGCGAAGATGCCAACATGAAACTGCACTGAGCTCTTCATTCTTGTCTGTTGGACGTTAACAACAGAAACCACAGTCGATGAAGGTCCTGAGCGAAAGTGAGTGAAAAACCGGCCACAGTTCTCAGCATCGTGTGTCTGTGTGTAACCTCTTTCATTGACAAGATACTCTTGTTTCCCCTCAGCCTTGACCAGTGAGTCGGTTGCCTAATCTTTGAACCCTTCAGTTGTCTTGCTTTGTCAAAAGTTACGACACAGTCAACTGGTTTTGCTCAGCCCCCAACAGTACATGGCTGGAGGGAGTGAGAGAGAGGAAGTGGGGGTGGGGGGTGGAGGGTTAGCTGGCTAAACTCTGTGGGGTGTCCGGTGTCACTGCATGTCAGCAGGAAGAGCATTGTAGAGAAATAGAGAGGTGTACTCTTCCACAAAATTTCCAAGCATCAGTTGTCACGGCTTGGGGTATGCATTAGTGAGGGAGAGTGGGAGCTGTGTTATGTACAGTGTATTTCCGACTGAAGAGTGAAAAGTCACTGCCATGCCACATGATCGGCATGCAGTCAATAAAGCCAGACAAGAAAAAAATAAATTACATGATTATGACATGCAGCTCTATCTGCTGCTATTTATTCAAACTGGTTTTCAAGCTTATTCTTGCAAAGCATCTGCACACGCTCCTCTGTGCTGTGTTTGTGTGGCTGCTTTCGTATGTCAGCGCATGGTGAGTGTGTTCACTGCCTTGAGGATTTATTTTATCTCTTCTTTTCAACACTTTTCAAACAAATCCTTTTTACAAAACGTTTAAAGAACTATTAGGAGTTTATTGTTATTGTTTAGTAGCCACAAGAAGTGATTAGCATAGACTCAATCCTGTTGTTTGTGTGTCTCTGTGCGAGTCGAGTGTACTATGGCCCGGGGGAGGGGGTGGTGTGGTCACCCCTCCCGTGACCGGACACCTGCAATGTACGGACAGTTTTGCTAGGGCCCGAGGGTGTCCGTTCATGAGAGGGACTGCTGTACAAACCCTTGCAGGCGTTTGCATGGGATAACTTACTAAGCATCTTTCCACAGGGCCGGATCAGTTAGTTTGTTAGTATGGGGGGGGGGGGGGGGGGGGGACTGTGAAGAAAATCATGAATAACACTGTAACAGGTAAAGTTTGACAGTGATATCCTCCACGCTTTTAGAGGGCTAACCAGAGATATAGCTTGACATAGAAAAGTGTGTGGCACGCACTGTGAGTTCAGCTCACTGACCGAGAATAGTTGATGTTGTAAATCGCAACTAGGGTATTGTTACACTTTACCACTGTCCTTGGACATTGAGGGGTTGTCCAAGTAATCGGCCGGGAGGGAGCCCGGATAGATGCGACAGGAAAGCACTTAACAGGTAAATGGAATAAGCATTCGAATCATCGCTAGTCTTTATCGCATAACGACTAACACTGTATAGCGGCCCTTGTACGTTACACAAAACAGCCTCATTGTGCACTCCATGCAACAAACACCAAAATTGGCAGAGACAGGCAGTTTTATGTATTTTTCAAACTCTGATACAGGGCCATCGTGAAAAATTAGTTTAAAGGTGTTTTTTAATACAATTTCAAAATGGCCGCCACATGTAATTTAGCAAAATTATTAATTTATGTTCAGTTGATGCTACAAGCACCAAATTTGGCAGGGAGGTACAGTTTTATGTACTTGTCAAGGTCTGATACAGGGCCACCAAAATAAAGTTGTTTAAAAGATTATTTTAATGCAATGTTCAAAATGGCTGCCACAAAAAAATGTCTAAAATTGTAGATTTGCGTTCATGTAGTGCAACAACCCTCAAAATTGGCAGAGATGCACAGTTTTCTGAACTTATTAAGTTCTGATACAGAGCCACTTAAAATATGAATATTTGTTGGTTATTTAAAGCATAATTTCAAAATGACAACCACGGGAATACATGCAAACGCACATGCTGGAACGTAACTGAAGGAACACAAGAAGTTTAGAGCAATGTAGCTTGATTTACCTAGTGTTGGGGGTTGTTAGCAGATGCACACACACAGTTGCAGAGGGCAGTACACCGTAGTCCGGCTTTGTAGCATTTGCAGCGTTGGGTTCTGCATGACTTCTTGCAGGCACACTTGAGAAGCTCGCGGCATGCTGTAGATGCTTCAGGGCTGATGGTCCAAAGGGGTTGCCACTCTCCGTCATTGTTTTTCCAACCCCATTCAGAGGGATTAGGCAATGCAGGTGTGGGATTTTCTGCCTGGCCCCAAATGTAGCTGCCTTGATAGACTGCCCTTTTGATATGCTGTAGCAGAGCATCGCTTGTTGGTGGAATGTTTTCAATCTGCCTGGTTTTCTTGATGAAGAGATGTCTTCTGGCGCTGTTGACATCCAGGCAGTTACTAGCTTTGTCGTAGAGGAGCACAACAAACCTCTCCAACACAGCTCTGTCATCAGGTGTCAAGGTACACGGAGGCGTTGACAGCCGAAGGAAAGTTTCAGTCACATCATCGAACACACTCCACACCTCCCCAAGCCTTCTTCTTACTGATGCCATTGAAAAATGACACAGTGTCGCACCCAGTAAAACTGTGGAAAAGAGAAAGGCAGGATGATCTGGTGGGACCATGGTTCCTGGCAATAAGGTGAGCAGGAATGTGCCGGAAGTCTTTGCCAACACCCATCGCCACCCAAATTTCGTGGTCAGGATAGCGTGATGCAGAGGCGACGGCGAGGACAACAACATCTGTGTCGGTGGTGCGAAGCAAGATGTGTTTGCTGTCCTTTGCTGCATCCACTAGGTGTGTCATTATCCTACTGTCGGCTTCCTCATGGGTGCAAGGAGACAGTGCACTAAGCTCAACAGGGACATTGGAAATGGCAATAGAACCCTGGGTGGTGACAATGGTCTTCTCAGTGGGAATTCGCAGGAGACACTGTGCCAGGTACTTAAGGCCATGTGAGGGCCAAATCGCTATTTTCCATATCTGATGATCAGCACTGTTTGTGTCGCTTTTGTTATAATACTGATGGTCTCTGAATTAAAAAATGTTAATGTGTTTGTTTATTGTGTATGTCGTTGCTATAGAAACAGAAAAGTAAACAGCAGCCATATTGGATTTTAGGAACCGTTTTTTCCATATCCAAATGCTCGATTTCTGTCCAATATTTTGCATAAATATAGATTTAGATCATATCTACAGATTTACCATTTATTTTTTCTGTGAGTATTACAGTTATTTAAAAAAAATTTTTTTTATCATAATGTTGAAATTTTGCGTAAAATTTAATATTAAAAAAATCGTAAAGCCAACATTTCTTTTCCGATTCATTATTCAAATGGTAATTCTGTAGATAGTATGTAAAAGTACAAGTATGCAGAATTTCACAGAAATCTAACCAGTAGATTTGAAATCATTTCGTTCCCAAATGTCAAAACATGCAAACTGAGGAAAAGGCAAAAACGCACACAATTTGTTTTGAAACCATTGATAGTTGTAATTAAACTCAAAATACATACATGTATCACCAAATTCCACACTGAGGAATGTCTTTCACACCTTAGAGACACAGTTTAAAAGTTAGGGAAGACATAAAACATAAGTTATTTCAAACATGTGCAGTACACTAGGAAAATTGTTTGTCCCGAGTTACAAACAATGCATACACACACTCCCAATTACAGCATGCACACCAAAAAAAGCTCGCTCACTCGTTCACGTTCACATTCACACACACACACACACACACACACACACACACACACACACACACACACACACACAAGCTAGCTCCAAATTACGAAACGTACCCAAGTCATTAATTGCACATATGCGTACAATAACCACAATATATGAGAATAATGTTAACCACAATAACAATGACAAGTCGCGTGAAGCAATATAAAAACATTTAGTCAATCAGTATGAAACTTAAATATCAACACCACAAACCAGTCATCGCCAAGACTACGAGATACATTTAGATAGTCTCGGCTAACAATACCGAGACGGATCACGCTCGTCTCCGCAAAGCATGAGACCGTATAGTACTTACTAAACCTATTTTCTGTAATTCTGAGCACATTGTTAGAGTGAACATGACATATATCTATATATTTTTGAATTCAGGAAAAAATGAGGAATGCAATGCAGTCAAAGTTTATTTTGTTACTAAAAATTAGATTTTAATGACAAACTTAACAAGCAAACTCATTAATTTATTTTTAAAATTTTGAGCTGAAATGCAATACCATAGTCCGGACTTCGTCGAAGATTGCTTTACCAAAATTGCAATCAATTTGGTTGAAAAATTAGGGTGTTAGAGCGCTGCCTCAACTGCCTAAAAAAATCCGGATATGACGTCATCAAAGACATCTTTCCAAAAAATGGAAAAAAGACATCTGGGGATATCGCACTCAGGAACTCTCATGTTAAGTTTTATCAAGATTGGTCCAGTAGTTTCCTCGGAATCACTTTATACACAAACACACCATGAGTCATGACCCTCGTCTCGATTCCCCGTCTATGTTAAAACATTTACATAGTCAAAACTTAGAACATGCCTGCAGCATATGCAGGGCCACCTTCCAGCTGAACAAGTTCTTCCAGTCTCTTTGACTTGGCTGCCCGCACTTTGTCTCTCCTTTTACTTTGCTTGTCTCTCACAGCCTTCAGACTGTTCCGCACCCTCTTGTGCATCCTGGCTGCTCCAAGCCTCTTCATGTGATGTCCAGTCTGGAATCCGAAGAACTGGGCAGAGTCGGCAGCAGCAGCAGGTCCAAAGTTGAACTCTCTAATAGCAGTCAAGACTGCAAACTCAACACGACTGCGGGAAGCAAAGTGGTCCTTAGCACATCTTGACCAAATGAGGCTGTGGAGACACTCATTGGCATTTTGTGTCTTGCCAGAAACACATCTGCTGAGTAGGTGTTCTTCAGAAAGTCTCTCATAAATGGGCAACAGGTGTGCAGCTAACTTCTCCTCATTGAGGGGTGTGTGGATGAGGTGTTTGTGTGGACCTGGAACTTGGTGCTTCGCCAGCGCTTCCTGAAAGAAACACCACGAGCTCTCTCCAGCAGGACAAAGTTCATGTTGTGGATTTTCGTCAGTGGAAAAACAATGGTACAGTGATGCCATGATTGCTTTTTTCATGCTACACACATCCTTGTTGCTACGAATTGCCCGGTTGTAGTAAATCTGTAGCTTGCGTATGGCATTGCCTGTCAGCTGACCCCTTCCACGTCCACCAAGAGTCACCCCTCGCTTTCGGCAGTCTGTCACCATGTTGCGAAGAGCTGTACCAAGTCGTTTACTCACATGGTTCACACACTCTTCCTTGTCAATGTGAATATCCTCACCATAGGGCTTGATGTCGTTGAGCTCTGTAAAAGTCTTGGAGTCACCGTCCGACAGAAGTGTTGTGTAGCGAAGCTTGTTGGTGTTCACCGATCGACGCCATATGACACGGGCTGCTTCCACCTCCATCATCCCTGATGAGCCTGCAAACAAGAACAAAATAAGAAATGTAATTTGCAAACAGAGTATTTTTTAAGTGTGTGTGTGTGTGTGTGCACGCATGTGTTATTCACAGTCATTGTACAGCTAATACTTCAACTGTAATTAATACAGAAAAGAATTGAAATAAACATGGAATTACCAAATTACTGTATATTAAATTTCTAGCAGCAGGTATTTATTTATTTATTTATTTATTTACTTTTATTTATTTACGAGGATTTATATCGCGCACGTATCTCACCCCACAAGGCGACTCAAGGCGCATGTTACCTATTAATAGTGGTGAGAACATGTTATATTGTGGCACTGAACATGTTAGATTGTAAACGTTAAGCATAATTCATCAATTGATACTATTTGAACATTTTTAAATACACTTGTATTGTGCCACACATACTTACACGTATGTATGTGGCCACACATGTATAGTTGTATGTATGTATTTGCCACCCCCTGACCACTACTAGCTCCCTCTGTTCTAAGCCCGTTGATTCTGAAGACTTGTGAATCTCACTTCATGCTGTAAATACAGCTCTCTCTCTCTCTCTCTCTCTCTCTCTCTCTCTCTCTCTCTCTCTCTCTCTCTCTCTCTCTATCTGTGTGTGTTTTCTTATTATTTTCATCACACACATCCACTCCCCCATGCCCTGAACTATTCTTAAAAATTGGATTTATATATGCATGTGTTACAACTTTCATTATTATTATCATAAATTGATGATCTGTCTTTATGACGCTTTTTTTTAATCCATCATCCATGCCTTTAGTTTTGGTTTTCAGTTTCACTGGAATGCATGGAAAATAATATCCACTCATCGCTATTACATTTACTTGTAATTTGCTATATTTGAGTAAGTTGCTTAAATTTGAAATAAACTCTATTCAAATATTTCTGGGCAAACAAATATAATTTACCTTTATAGTTCACCTCACACTTGTCCAAGTGGTCCACGAGCCAGGCCGCATACTCCTCTGGTTTTTCCTGAAACAGCTTCTGCCCCGTAGACTCGCACACCTGGCAGTAGGTACACATGACATGGGCATCAACACAGAGTCCAGTAAGTAAGTCCACAGCACACCCAACTCCAATGTGCGAAGAGTGTCCACGAGTAAGCCAGGTGCCATCATAGCTCACAATAATGTTCAGGGTGTCATCGACACCAAGAGTAGTGCCACAGTATCTTGCATGAACTTCTCGAACATATGCAACAGTCTCACTGAACACATGCTTCCGGAATCCCTCTAGTTGTGTGAATAGTTGGCTGGCATGAGTATGAAAGGTCTTGTGGTGAAGTCCAGCTAAATCCATGTTTTCACAGAAATTTCTGAATGTGGTGGCTCCCAGTCCACAAGCAAGCGAGGAATACACTGCCTGTCTGTTCATGTCGAACACTTTTGTCTTGGATTTAAATTTTGTCGCCAGATACTGTTCATACACAGGCTCTTCGCACGAAGAACAGTTCACCTGGGCAAATACTGCCAAGCCACTTGTTGGTCTGGAGTCTGTGCAAAGAGACAAGCACTTGTTTTTGCACTGTGGACAGCACAAACTTGCAACCATACTGTCTACTTCGGCAAAGTCTACAACACCCCTCTGGGTTTTTACCAGGGTTTCAGTAGCAGCAGATGACTTAGTGTCAACTCCACCGGAAACAAACCTCTCATACGATTCTTTTTTGAACTCACTTCTTGTCTTCGTGCCGAGAATGTTTTCAGTGGAAGGAATCGACGCGGAAAATGTAGCACTAGCAGACGACCCCAAAACCGGCACACATTCTGTCACGTCAGTCAGCACAGAAGCTGATTGCGCTGATTTCTTCGCCTTCCATTGACTCTTCACTTGATCTGTCCTCTTTTTCGTAGATTTTGGGGCTCCTCTGGTTGTTGATGGCTTGGTGCGAACCATTTTTGCACAGGAGCGTGTACTTTCACTGCTTGTAAACAAGCGCCATTGTTGTACCACGTGACCCCGGTTGAACGAATCAAGATCGCATCGTACGTCATACTCTCCGTATAAGGAAGTTGGCGTAGATTGAACTACATTGACAATGTTCCGTTAGAGCCGAAGTAGTCCGGAAAATAACGAAACAACGGTCACATGCAAACAGGGGAGGCTATGTAGCATGCAACGTCATGCAGTGTTCGCCCTGTCGTCTGCTCAAATTTGCTGATCAAGGTGTTGAAAATCGGCAATAATAAGGCAAGTTCAGGACAAATGAACGCAATCAGGCGAGGGTTGGTTTATTGAATTTATTTTTATTACACAAAAAAACCATGTATATGCAACATCAACGGCAGAAATTGAAAGAAAAATGACCACAGTTTTCCAAACGGTCAAAATGACTAAATGCCCAAATCTGCCCAAAAGCTCAGAAATCACCCCCGCACATCCCCTTAAAGAGCTCCGTTTTGTTGTCATCTACCCTGAGGAATGTGTGCCAGTTGGGTGGTATGGCGCCTGTTGGTGTGACACGCTTTCTCTTTCCCTTGCCCCTCACCTCCCTTGCAGTCTTCTTCAGGCTGTCTGTCCTGTACATATCCCATATCACATCCAGGCGGGAAACTGTTTGCAGCAAGAGGGTGATGTGCGGCAAAAACACATCCTCTGCATATGCACGAAATGTCTTTGCTGCCCCAGGCCGAATCATGTGCACGATTGCAGCGCCATCCAAAATCAGAACATCTGCATCAGAACGCACTGCTTCAGGCGGTGACAATTGCTCCAGGCATTCCATCAGGCGTGATTTCAATCCCGGCCTTATTTGTCCTTCAGAGGAAAGTGATGGAGGGGTACTGTGATTTTCATGCTGGAAGAAGTCGTCGAGTCCTCCTGGGCGGGTCTGGCATGCAATATAGAGCCTGGAAAAGAGACTGTTGTTCTTTTTAAGGATGGAAAGTTTGCAAGTTCCAGTGCCTTTCTTCTTCCGCTTTGTGCCAGCAATAAGGACCATGTTGTTGCGCTTGATAGGGTCAGAGAATTTCTTGGTCTTTGTCTTGAGCCTATCTTCCACAAATGATGTGTACTGCTGCATCCCGGTCGTGAACATGGATTTCATGGCCTCATGCGTCGCAGCACTGATGATCTCAGTGCTCTGAAGAGTGAGGAAATCGCATGTTCGCTCAGCAAAAGGGTTTCCCGCCTCCTTTATGACATCAATGATTTTTGTGACGTTGTCAGCAAAATCCACTTGGAAGGCCAAGCTTTGCTCATGATGGCCAAGTTTCTCCGAGTCTTTCTCAGGAGGGCTAAGGGTCCGTTGAAATTCCTGGATGACGCGTGCAACTTCAGGGCCACTGACCATCCGCCGTCCCAAAGCAGCTGGATTACCTGTCAAGCCAACGGCCCCACCATCACCTTTCACAATCGCATTATTCTGTTCATGTGCATGATCCAGTGCCAGTCTTGAAAATGGCCTTCCAGTCTTTTGCAGGACAAAGTGGCCTTGTTGGAATTCATGGCTAACAGACTCAATGGCACTGATTTTTTTCATGTCATTCACATGCACAGACATCCACCTTGCATAGTTATGCTGGTCTAATGCAAAGAACACTGGCACCATTTTCGCGATGTACTGCTGATACAACATGAAGTCACCACTTCTCACGGAAGACAGAAAAGCAAGCACAAGAACTTCTAATTGCATGATCAAAGCCCAGAAGTGAAACGTTGGACTGTTCTCCGTCATGACGACTTTCCACTCATCCACAGGCATGATCTTCTCCCCAAGAGCTTGGCATGAGAGACGATATTGCTCATAGGCAGCATTCATCAGTTGGTAGAGGGCACATACTGTAAGCTGATGAGCATGCCGAGTCTTGGTGACATGAGCAGCTGACAAGAAGGAGTCTGCAGTACCAACTGTAGTCACACCAGCCTGTACAAGGACGTCTGTCCAGCCACTGTCACGCAGGAGACTTCCAAGGGCCTTCAAAAAAGCCATCTCGGTGTGAAGTCCTCCCAAAACGATGGTCATTCTGCTTTCTCCATACAAATCAGGATGCCTCCACTGAATTTGTTTGGCAAGGGCAAAGAGAGGCCCTCTGCAACTGTGTGTGTGCATCTGCTAACAACCCCCAACACTAGGTAAATCAAGCTACATTGCTCTAAACTTCTTGTGTTCCTTCAGTTACGTTCCAGCATGTGCGTTTGCATGTATTCCCGTGGTTGTCATTTTGAAATTATGCTTTAAATAACCAACAAATATTCATATTTTAAGTGGCTCTGTATCAGAACTTAATAAGTTCAGAAAACTGTGCATCTCTGCCAATTTTGAGGGTTGTTGCTCTACATGAACGCAAATCTACAATTTTAGACATTTTTTTGTAGCAGCCATTTTGAACATTGCATTAAAATAATCTTTTAAACAAATTTTTTTGGTGGCCCTGTATCAGACCTTGACAAGTACATAAAACTGTACCTCCCTGCCAAATTTGGTGCTTGTAGCATCAACTGAACATAAATTAATAATTTTGCTAAATTACATGTGGCGGCCATTTTGAAATTGTATTAAAAAACACCTTTAAACTAATTTTTCACGATGGCCCTGTATCAGAGTTTGATAAATACATAAAACTGCCTGTCTCTGCCAATTTTGGTGTTTGTTACATGAAGTGCACAATTCGAACACATATAACTATAAGGGCCGCTATAAGCTGTAAACATAGCAGACAGATATCTAAGACAAGATGTCCGCTATTTATGTTGTGCAATGCGTGGTATAACCGGTCTGAGAGGAAGATAGCGGCCAGATGACAAGTGTGAAGAATCTGAGAAGCCGCCGAAGTATCATAAACCTAGACCAGCATAACTGAAATTCGACGGGATTTCGCGAAGTTATTGCAAGGTTATGGTTGTCCGTATAATTGGACCATAGAGGTCACAGGACGAAAGGAACTGAGTAGACAGAGGTCGCCAGTGGAAGAAATTAGTATCCTGATACATTTCCTAGTGAACGGCCATAGACGCTGTGTAATTCTGTGTATAAACAGAGTTAAGATATTACATAAGATATAATGAGTGTTTAGTAGGCAGAGCAGACGGTGATTTGAGTCTGCCGGAATATAAACTGTAACTGTTTTTCTGACTACACACGAGCCGTGAGTCGATACCAGTAAAGTAGATATCGTGTGCCTGTGAGTTCACGGACTGTTTGTGTATTTCTCTACATAAGTGAAGGGTAGAGGGTTTTGTTAGTAAAATTGTGCACGGGATTGTAATCTCGCTTTGTTTTTGCATCCAAACCTGTGAGTACCTGATTTTTGAATACCTAACATTTATGTTCATGATTGTGTGTATTTGTGTGTATGTCTGTCATACCTGTATAAATTATAATACAGTGGAAGGAACTTACATTTGGAGTTGTGTTTGTTCTTGTATGATAGCGTACTAGCGCATTTGCATTCATTCACAGGGACTAAATAAAGGGAGCGAAGAGACCTAGACGAATGAGCGAGGTGACTGAGATTCCCAGGGGGGTCCGGGGACATGACCCCCCGGACATTTTTTTTAGCACAAAGAAACCAACAGGACTATCTTAGCTTAGAAATTGCACAATCTGTCTTTTTTTCTCCCCCTTTTTTTGGGGAAGCAATTCCAACTTTTTTATGTTACGATTATTCTGGCATGAAAATAACATTTCAATTTGAAATTCCTAATTTGGAGCTTTTTTTTTCATGCTGATAACTAGCTTGTTTTTTTGCGAAGAAGTTTCATTTTGTGTTTGGTAGTCCTCTCTTAGGTTAAAGTCCTTCTCTCTTGGGTTAACCGTCAGGCCTAATTAGAGTGAAATAGCTCTGATAAACATTCAGCAAATATTAAATACAGAAAAAAATCACAAATGGTCTATATTAGGAGCCTGGGCGCCTAATAGTAATATGGACCAGTGAAGCGGCCTTCACAAATCACTGTAAAAAGCCCCCTATACTTCAAAATAACATGATACAACTTAGTGTGCAAGTCAGACTAATTAACATATAATGATATATGCTTTAGATTTATCTGTTTCGGGTTGATGTGAGAAAATTTATTTGAAGCACACCATGAAACTAAAGAAGCTTATCAAAAACAGAGTAAAAATAAGTGAAATTATCAAACTTCTTAATGAATTAATGAAAATAGCCTTTAGCTTTTATTTTCTTCGATTTGTTGAAGTTGGTCCATATTAGGGGACTCAAAAATACTTTTGAGATTTTGCTATTATTTTTTGTTTGCAGTAGAAACTCGGGGTCAACACTGCTAATATATGTAACAAATATGGTCTGAGCTGTCATATATAGCAATGTTTGTGTGATAAAAGCTTTGGCTGTGGGCAGAAACGAGTCCGTTTTAGGCGGCAAATTTAGGGTGAACCCTGCCAAAAGTGAGAAAAAAAAGAGAAAAAGCCTAACGGTTTTGAGGTTTGTGTTTCTGTAACTGTTTTGACACATGTGCAAGTTATCCAGAGAGGGTGAATACAGCCAATGAAATTGTTTTGAGCACTCTAGCGCCGTTAGTTTGTCAGAACAGGAGGTGGTCCATATTAGGAGCCGGTCCATATTAGGAGCCCTTCCCCTATACAAATTAAGCAAACACACAAAACGTCATAAAAAATACAGTTTTGGCGACTGAGGCTAACCACAGACTATTGGCATTGCGTTTCATTTTAGAACTGGAAGCTGCAAAATTAGTAATAATTATAGGCAAGGCTAGACAAGGCAAATATTTTATTTCAAGAAACCCTATGGGGGTACATGAAAAAAAAAATACAAGAACAAGAAAGAAATACAGGCTGTTCCACCAATACAAAGGAACTGAAGGTATTCTCATGATTTGTATAACTGTGTTTTAATTTTAAATGTGTCAAGCGCAATTAAGAGCATAATTGTAAAGTTATGATGTTGCGCTATATTAATAAATGCTCATTTATTATTATTATTATTATTATTATTTCTGTCACTCATTGACACTCCAGTTAACTTATGGAAAATAGCGGGGGTGGGGGCATAATATATCTGGTACGTGCTGTCTTTTCAAATGATTTCTTGGAATTGAAATCCATGTCACATCCTCTGGTTTACATATTATGGCGAGTAATCTACAGTATTTCAAAATATGTGTGCGTGGCGCAATTATTAGGAAAACTACTAGACACATCTTCATGACACTTTACATTCACATTCTTCCACTAGAACTAGAAGTTCCAGATGATATCCCCAGACATATTTTTCATTTGTTTTCGATAAATGTCTTTTATTACGTCTTTTATCATTTAAATCGGATTTTCACCTAAAGAAAAAAAATGTTTGCATTGTATTCGGCCATGGGTGCAACTGCTAGAAAATGAAAAAAATGAAAAGGCCAGGGTACAGCGGCTGCTAAGGCTCCGGCAGGGTGCAGGGGTAGTGCCCTTGGTGGGGGGTCTAGGGGGGCAGTGCCCCCCAGCCAAAAAGAATTTTCGAATTTCAGGGAGGGTTTAAGTGGCCTCTCCTGACTCTAACTCTAAGAACAAACAAGGTTTGGGATATATGCATAATATAAACAATCTTGTAAACTTGAAGGTATTTGTAACCACCCAGCTGAAAATGAATTTTAGCATTTCAAGAGGGCCTATTTAAGCCTCTTCTGGCTTTAAAACTCAAAACAGCAAAACAAAATATATTTTTTTAATTCATTGAGTGGTTCATTTGAAATTGTGTGCACGTGTTGTTCTCAGAAATGCAAACAAATTGGGATAAGAAAAAAATCGGTTTTAGTTTTTATGTGTTTTGTGTTCAACTTGCCTGCAAACTGCAACATATGAGCTCCTGGAAGTTGGAAGCAATGGAACTCAGGAAGAGCAAACGAGAAACCAGGATGCAAGAGAAATTTAAGTTTTTAATATACACACTCTCGGCAAAGCCATTAGGGGCATGTGAGATAGGGAAACCCCACCTTGGGATTTTTTAAAATTAAAATAAACAGTTTATTCTTTTAGTAGTTATAGTCATCACTAGTATCACTACTCGCGAGGCTCGTTTTCATCCATAGACCTCCACTACACGTTTTCCTGAAATAACTAAGAATAATTTTTAGCTTGATATAAGTTTATAACTGACCTAGTTCTAGCCCACCAAAAATGTGCAGTAATGCCACTCAGGGGCGGAGCAGTTAAGCCAGTGGGGGGGGGGGGGGGGGGGGAGGAGGCGGGTTACAACCTCGGGTCCAGGGGTAGACCCCTTGTGGGGTACATGGGCAAGGCCCCGTTTGGGGGTCTGGGGAGCTTCGCCCCCCAGGAGCTGAAGAGTTTTAGCTATTTTATAAACAATTTATGGCTTATCCTTCATTTTAAACATGATCAGCCACTCATTATTTCTTTTAAAGTCAGTATCGAATCTTCTTTTTTTTGACAGCCGGGGGGGGGGGGTCCGGAACACTGAGGAATGTCTTTCACACCTTAGAGACACAGTTTAAAAGTTAGGGAAGACATAAAACATAAGTTATTTCAAACATGTGCAGTACACTAGGAAAATTGTTTGTCCCGAGTTACAAACAATGCATACACACACTCCCAATTACAGCATGCACACCAAAAAAAGCTCGCTCACTCGTTCACGTTCACATTCACACACACACACACACACACACACACACACACACACACACACACACACACACACAAGCTAGCTCCAAATTACGAAACGTACCCAAGTCATTAATTGCACATATGCGTACAATAACCACAATATATGAGAATAATGTTAACCACAATAACAATGACAAGTCGCGTGAAGCAATATAAAAACATTTAGTCAATCAGTATGAAACTTAAATATCAACACCACAAACCAGTCATCGCCAAGACTACGAGATACATTTAGATAGTCTCGGCTAACAATACCGAGACGGATCACGCTCGTCTCCGCAAAGCATGAGACCGTATAGTACTTACTAAACCTATTTTCTGTAATTCTGAGCACATTGTTAGAGTGAACATGACATATATCTATATATTTTTGAATTCAGGAAAAAATGAGGAATGCAATGCAGTCAAAGTTTATTTTGTTACTAAAAATTAGATTTTAATGACAAACTTAACAAGCAAACTCATTAATTTATTTTTAAAATTTTGAGCTGAAATGCAATACCATAGTCCGGACTTCGTCGAAGATTGCTTTACCAAAATTGCAATCAATTTGGTTGAAAAATTAGGGTGTTAGAGCGCTGCCTCAACTGCCTAAAAAAATCCGGATATGACGTCATCAAAGACATCTTTCCAAAAAATGGAAAAAAGACATCTGGGGATATCGCACTCAGGAACTCTCATGTTAAGTTTTATCAAGATTGGTCCAGTAGTTTCCTCGGAATCACTTTATACACAAACACACCATGAGTCATGACCCTCGTCTCGATTCCCCGTCTATGTTAAAACATTTACATAGTCAAAACTTAGAACATGCCTGCAGCATATGCAGGGCCACCTTCCAGCTGAACAAGTTCTTCCAGTCTCTTTGACTTGGCTGCCCGCACTTTGTCTCTCCTTTTACTTTGCTTGTCTCTCACAGCCTTCAGACTGTTCCGCACCCTCTTGTGCATCCTGGCTGCTCCAAGCCTCTTCATGTGATGTCCAGTCTGGAATCCGAAGAACTGGGCAGAGTCGGCAGCAGCAGCAGGTCCAAAGTTGAACTCTCTAATAGCAGTCAAGACTGCAAACTCAACACGACTGCGGGAAGCAAAGTGGTCCTTAGCACATCTTGACCAAATGAGGCTGTGGAGACACTCATTGGCATTTTGTGTCTTGCCAGAAACACATCTGCTGAGTAGGTGTTCTTCAGAAAGTCTCTCATAAATGGGCAACAGGTGTGCAGCTAACTTCTCCTCATTGAGGGGTGTGTGGATGAGGTGTTTGTGTGGACCTGGAACTTGGTGCTTCGCCAGCGCTTCCTGAAAGAAACACCACGAGCTCTCTCCAGCAGGACAAAGTTCATGTTGTGGATTTTCGTCAGTGGAAAAACAATGGTACAGTGATGCCATGATTGCTTTTTTCATGCTACACACATCCTTGTTGCTACGAATTGCCCGGTTGTAGTAAATCTGTAGCTTGCGTATGGCATTGCCTGTCAGCTGACCCCTTCCACGTCCACCAAGAGTCACCCCTCGCTTTCGGCAGTCTGTCACCATGTTGCGAAGAGCTGTACCAAGTCGTTTACTCACATGGTTCACACACTCTTCCTTGTCAATGTGAATATCCTCACCATAGGGCTTGATGTCGTTGAGCTCTGTAAAAGTCTTGGAGTCACCGTCCGACAGAAGTGTTGTGTAGCGAAGCTTGTTGGTGTTCACCGATCGACGCCATATGACACGGGCTGCTTCCACCTCCATCATCCCTGATGAGCCTGCAAACAAGAACAAAATAAGAAATGTAATTTGCAAACAGAGTATTTTTTAAGTGTGTGTGTGTGTGTGTGCACGCATGTGTTATTCACAGTCATTGTACAGCTAATACTTCAACTGTAATTAATACAGAAAAGAATTGAAATAAACATGGAATTACCAAATTACTGTATATTAAATTTCTAGCAGCAGGTATTTATTTATTTATTTATTTATTTACTTTTATTTATTTACGAGGATTTATATCGCGCACGTATCTCACCCCACAAGGCGACTCAAGGCGCATGTTACCTATTAATAGTGGTGAGAACATGTTATATTGTGGCACTGAACATGTTAGATTGTAAACGTTAAGCATAATTCATCAATTGATACTATTTGAACATTTTTAAATACACTTGTATTGTGCCACACATACTTACACGTATGTATGTGGCCACACATGTATAGTTGTATGTATGTATTTGCCACCCCCTGACCACTACTAGCTCCCTCTGTTCTAAGCCCGTTGATTCTGAAGACTTGTGAATCTCACTTCATGCTGTAAATACAGCTCTCTCTCTCTCTCTCTCTCTCTCTCTCTCTCTCTCTCTCTCTCTCTCTCTCTCTCTCTCTCTCTCTATCTGTGTGTGTTTTCTTATTATTTTCATCACACACATCCACTCCCCCATGCCCTGAACTATTCTTAAAAATTGGATTTATATATGCATGTGTTACAACTTTCATTATTATTATCATAAATTGATGATCTGTCTTTATGACGCTTTTTTTTAATCCATCATCCATGCCTTTAGTTTTGGTTTTCAGTTTCACTGGAATGCATGGAAAATAATATCCACTCATCGCTATTACATTTACTTGTAATTTGCTATATTTGAGTAAGTTGCTTAAATTTGAAATAAACTCTATTCAAATATTTCTGGGCAAACAAATATAATTTACCTTTATAGTTCACCTCACACTTGTCCAAGTGGTCCACGAGCCAGGCCGCATACTCCTCTGGTTTTTCCTGAAACAGCTTCTGCCCCGTAGACTCGCACACCTGGCAGTAGGTACACATGACATGGGCATCAACACAGAGTCCAGTAAGTAAGTCCACAGCACACCCAACTCCAATGTGCGAAGAGTGTCCACGAGTAAGCCAGGTGCCATCATAGCTCACAATAATGTTCAGGGTGTCATCGACACCAAGAGTAGTGCCACAGTATCTTGCATGAACTTCTCGAACATATGCAACAGTCTCACTGAACACATGCTTCCGGAATCCCTCTAGTTGTGTGAATAGTTGGCTGGCATGAGTATGAAAGGTCTTGTGGTGAAGTCCAGCTAAATCCATGTTTTCACAGAAATTTCTGAATGTGGTGGCTCCCAGTCCACAAGCAAGCGAGGAATACACTGCCTGTCTGTTCATGTCGAACACTTTTGTCTTGGATTTAAATTTTGTCGCCAGATACTGTTCATACACAGGCTCTTCGCACGAAGAACAGTTCACCTGGGCAAATACTGCCAAGCCACTTGTTGGTCTGGAGTCTGTGCAAAGAGACAAGCACTTGTTTTTGCACTGTGGACAGCACAAACTTGCAACCATACTGTCTACTTCGGCAAAGTCTACAACACCCCTCTGGGTTTTTACCAGGGTTTCAGTAGCAGCAGATGACTTAGTGTCAACTCCACCGGAAACAAACCTCTCATACGATTCTTTTTTGAACTCACTTCTTGTCTTCGTGCCGAGAATGTTTTCAGTGGAAGGAATCGACGCGGAAAATGTAGCACTAGCAGACGACCCCAAAACCGGCACACATTCTGTCACGTCAGTCAGCACAGAAGCTGATTGCGCTGATTTCTTCGCCTTCCATTGACTCTTCACTTGATCTGTCCTCTTTTTCGTAGATTTTGGGGCTCCTCTGGTTGTTGATGGCTTGGTGCGAACCATTTTTGCACAGGAGCGTGTACTTTCACTGCTTGTAAACAAGCGCCATTGTTGTACCACGTGACCCCGGTTGAACGAATCAAGATCGCATCGTACGTCATACTCTCCGTATAAGGAAGTTGGCGTAGATTGAACTACATTGACAATGTTCCGTTAGAGCCGAAGTAGTCCGGAAAATAACGAAACAACGGTCACATGCAAACAGGGGAGGCTATGTAGCATGCAACGTCATGCAGTGTTCGCCCTGTCGTCTGCTCAAATTTGCTGATCAAGGTGTTGAAAATCGGCAATAATAAGGCAAGTTCAGGACAAATGAACGCAATCAGGCGAGGGTTGGTTTATTGAATTTATTTTTATTACACAAAAAAACCATGTATATGCAACATCAACGGCAGAAATTGAAAGAAAAATGACCACAGTTTTCCAAACGGTCAAAATGACTAAATGCCCAAATCTGCCCAAAAGCTCAGAAATCACCCCCGCACATCCCCTTAAAGAGCTCCGTTTTGTTGTCATCTACCCTGAGGAATGTGTGCCAGTTGGGTGGTATGGCGCCTGTTGGTGTGACACGCTTTCTCTTTCCCTTGCCCCTCACCTCCCTTGCAGTCTTCTTCAGGCTGTCTGTCCTGTACATATCCCATATCACATCCAGGCGGGAAACTGTTTGCAGCAAGAGGGTGATGTGCGGCAAAAACACATCCTCTGCATATGCACGAAATGTCTTTGCTGCCCCAGGCCGAATCATGTGCACGATTGCAGCGCCATCCAAAATCAGAACATCTGCATCAGAACGCACTGCTTCAGGCGGTGACAATTGCTCCAGGCATTCCATCAGGCGTGATTTCAATCCCGGCCTTATTTGTCCTTCAGAGGAAAGTGATGGAGGGGTACTGTGATTTTCATGCTGGAAGAAGTCGTCGAGTCCTCCTGGGCGGGTCTGGCATGCAATATAGAGCCTGGAAAAGAGACTGTTGTTCTTTTTAAGGATGGAAAGTTTGCAAGTTCCAGTGCCTTTCTTCTTCCGCTTTGTGCCAGCAATAAGGACCATGTTGTTGCGCTTGATAGGGTCAGAGAATTTCTTGGTCTTTGTCTTGAGCCTATCTTCCACAAATGATGTGTACTGCTGCATCCCGGTCGTGAACATGGATTTCATGGCCTCATGCGTCGCAGCACTGATGATCTCAGTGCTCTGAAGAGTGAGGAAATCGCATGTTCGCTCAGCAAAAGGGTTTCCCGCCTCCTTTATGACATCAATGATTTTTGTGACGTTGTCAGCAAAATCCACTTGGAAGGCCAAGCTTTGCTCATGATGGCCAAGTTTCTCCGAGTCTTTCTCAGGAGGGCTAAGGGTCCGTTGAAATTCCTGGATGACGCGTGCAACTTCAGGGCCACTGACCATCCGCCGTCCCAAAGCAGCTGGATTACCTGTCAAGCCAACGGCCCCACCATCACCTTTCACAATCGCATTATTCTGTTCATGTGCATGATCCAGTGCCAGTCTTGAAAATGGCCTTCCAGTCTTTTGCAGGACAAAGTGGCCTTGTTGGAATTCATGGCTAACAGACTCAATGGCACTGATTTTTTTCATGTCATTCACATGCACAGACATCCACCTTGCATAGTTATGCTGGTCTAATGCAAAGAACACTGGCACCATTTTCGCGATGTACTGCTGATACAACATGAAGTCACCACTTCTCACGGAAGACAGAAAAGCAAGCACAAGAACTTCTAATTGCATGATCAAAGCCCAGAAGTGAAACGTTGGACTGTTCTCCGTCATGACGACTTTCCACTCATCCACAGGCATGATCTTCTCCCCAAGAGCTTGGCATGAGAGACGATATTGCTCATAGGCAGCATTCATCAGTTGGTAGAGGGCACATACTGTAAGCTGATGAGCATGCCGAGTCTTGGTGACATGAGCAGCTGACAAGAAGGAGTCTGCAGTACCAACTGTAGTCACACCAGCCTGTACAAGGACGTCTGTCCAGCCACTGTCACGCAGGAGACTTCCAAGGGCCTTCAAAAAAGCCATCTCGGTGTGAAGTCCTCCCAAAACGATGGTCATTCTGCTTTCTCCATACAAATCAGGATGCCTCCACTGAATTTGTTTGGCAAGGGCAAAGAGAGGCCCTCTGCAACTGTGTGTGTGCATCTGCTAACAACCCCCAACACTAGGTAAATCAAGCTACATTGCTCTAAACTTCTTGTGTTCCTTCAGTTACGTTCCAGCATGTGCGTTTGCATGTATTCCCGTGGTTGTCATTTTGAAATTATGCTTTAAATAACCAACAAATATTCATATTTTAAGTGGCTCTGTATCAGAACTTAATAAGTTCAGAAAACTGTGCATCTCTGCCAATTTTGAGGGTTGTTGCACTACATGAACGCAAATCTACAATTTTAGACATTTTTTTGTGGCAGCCATTTTGAACATTGCATTAAAATAATCTTTTAAACAAATTTTTTTTGGTGGCCCTGTATCAGACCTTGACAAGTACATAAAACTGTACCTCCCTGCCAAATTTGGTGCTTGTAGCATCAACTGAACATAAATTAATAATTTTGCTAAATTACATGTGGCGGCCATTTTGAAATTGTATTAAAAAACACCTTTAAACTAATTTTTCACGATGGCCCTGTATCAGAGTTTGAAAAATACATAAAACTGCCTGTCTCTGCCAATTTTGGTGTTTGTTACATGAAGTGCACAATTCGAACACATATAACTATAAGGGCCGCTATAAGCTGTAAACATAGCAGACAGATATCTAAGACAAGATGTCCGCTATTTATGTTGTGCAATGCGTCGTATAACCGGTCTGAGAGGAAGATAGTGGCCAGATGACAAGTGTGAAGAATCTGAGAATCCGCCGAAGTATCATAAACCTAGACCAGCATAACTGAAATTCGACGGGATTTCGCGAAGTTATTGCAAGGTTATGGTTGTCCGTATAATTGGACCATAGAGGTCACAGGACGAAAGGAACTGAGTAGACAGAGGTCGCCAGTGGAAGAAATTAGTATCCTGATACATTTCCTAGTGAACGGCCATAGACGCTGTGTAATTCTGTGTATAAACAGAGTTAAGATATGTCTATAAGATCTTAATTACATAAGATATAATGAGTGTTTAGTAGGCAGAGCAGACGGTGATTTGAGTCTGCCGGAATATAAACTGTAACTGTTTTTCTGACTACACACGAGCCGTGAGTCGATACCAGTAAAGTAGATATCGTGTGCCTGTGAGTTCACGGACTGTTTGTGTATTTCTCTACATAAGTGAAGGGTAGAGGGTTTTGTTAGTAAAATTGTGCACGGGATTGTAATCTCGCTTTGTTTTTGCATCCAAACCTGTGAGTACCTGATTTTTGAATACCTAACATTTATGTTCATGATTGTGTGTATTTGTGTGTATGTCTGTCATACCTGTATAAATTATAATACAGTGGAAGGAACTTACATTTGGAGTTGTGTTTGTTCTTGTATGATAGCGTACTAGCGCATTTGCATTCATTCACAGGGACTAAATAAAGGGAGCGAAGAGACCTAGACGAATGAGCGAGGCGACTGAGATTCCCAGGGGGGTCCGGGGACATGACCCCCCGGACATTTTTTTTAGCACAAAGAAGCCAACAGGACTATCTTAGCTTAGAAATTGCACAATCTGTCTTTTTTTCTCCCCCTTTTTTTGGGGAAGCAATTCCAACTTTTTTATGTTACGATTATTCTGGCATGAAAATAACATTTCAATTTGAAATTCCTAATTTGGAGCATTTTTTTTCATGCTGATAACTAGCTTGTTTTTTTGCGAAGAAGTTTCATTTTGTGTTTGGTAGTCCTCTCTTAGGTTAAAGTCCTTCTCTCTTGGGTTAACCGTCAGGCCTAATTAGAGTGAAATAGCTCTGATAAACATTCAGCAAATATTAAATACAGAAAAAAATCACAAATGGTCTATATTAGGAGCCTGGGCGCCTAATAGTAATATGGACCAGTGAAGCGGCCTTCACAAATCACTGTAAAAAGCCCCCTATACTTCAAAATAACATGATACAACTTAGTGTGCAAGTCAGACTAATTAACATATATATATGCTTTAGATTTATCTGTTTCGGGTTGATGTGAGAAAATTTATTTGAAGCACACCATGAAACTAAAGAAGCTTATCAAAAACAGAGTAAAAATAAGTGAAATTATCAAGCTTCTTAATGAATTAATGAAAATAGCCTTTAGCTTTTATTTTCTTCGATTTGTTGAAGTTGGTCCATATTAGGGGACTCAAAAATACTTTGAGATTTTGCTATTATTTTTTGTTTGCAGTAGAAACTCGGGGTCAACACTGCTAATATATGTAACAAATACGGTCTGAGCTGTCATATATATAGCAATGTTTGTGTGATAAAAGCTTTGGCTGTGGGCAGAAACGAGTCCGTTTTAGGCGGCAAATTTAGGGTGAACCCTGCCAAAAGTGAGAAAAAAAAGAGAAAAAGCCTAACGGTTTTGAGGTTTGTGTTTCTGTAACTGTTTTGACACATGTGCAAGTTATCCAGAGAGGGTGAATACAGCCAATGAAATTGTTTTGAGCACTCTAGCGCCGTTAGTTTGTCAGAACAGGAGGTGGTCCATATTAGGAGCCGGTCCATATTAGGAGCCCTTCCCCTATACAAATTAAGCAAACACACAAAACGTCATAAAAAATACAGTTTTGGCGACTGAGGCTAACCACAGACTATTGGCATTGCGTTTCATTTTAGAACTGGAAGCTTCAAAATTAGTAATAATTATAGGCAAGGCTAGACAAGGCAAATATTTTATTTCAAGAAACCCTATGGGGGTACATGAAAAAAAAAAATACAATCTTGAACAAGAAAGAAATACAGGCTGTTCCACCAATACATATAAAGGAACTGAAGGTATTCTCATGATTTGTATAACTGTGTTTTAATTTTAAATGTGTCGAGCGCAAAGAGAATAATTGTAAAGTTATGATGTTGCGCTATATTAATAAATGCTCATTTATTATTATTATTATTTCTGTCACTCATTGACACTCCAGTTAACTTATGGAAAATAGCGGGGGTGGGGGCATAATATATCTGGTACGTGCTGTCTTTTCAAATGATTTCTTGGTATTGAAATCCATGTCGCATCCTCTGGTTTACATATTATGGCGAGTAATCTACAGTATTTCAAAATATGTGTGCGTGGCGCAATTATTAGGAAAACTACTAGACACATCTTCATGACACTTTACATTCACATTCTTCCACTAGAACTAGAAGTTCCAGATGATATCCCCAGACATATTTTTCATTTGTTTTCGATAAATGTCTTTTATTACGTCTTTTATCATTTAAATCGGATTTTCACCTAAAGAAAAAAAATGTTTGCATTGTATTCGGCCATGGGTGCAACTGCTAGAAAATGAAAAAAAATGAAAAGGCCAGGGTACAGCGGCTGCTAAGGCTCCGGCAGGGTGCAGGGGTAGTGCCCTTGGTGGGGGGTCTAGGGGGGCAGTGCCCCCCAGCCAAAAAGAATTTTCGAATTTCAGGGAGGGTTTAAGTGGCCTCTCCTGACTCTAACTCTAAGAACAAACAAGGTTTGGGATATATGCATAATATAAACAATCTTGTAAACTTGAAGGTATTTGTAACCACCCAGCTGAAAATGAATTTTAGCATTTCAAGAGGGCCTATTTAAGCCTCTTCTGGCTTTAAAACTCAAAACAGCAAAACAAAATATATTTTTTTAATTCATTCAGTGGTTCATTTGAAATTGTGTGCACGTGTTGTTCTCAGAAATGCAAACAAATTGGGATAAGAAAAAAATCGGTTTTAGTTTTTATGTGTTTTGTGTTCAACTTGCCTGCAAACTGCAACATATGAGCTCCTGGAAGTTGGAAGCAATGGAACTCAGGAAGAGCAAACGAGAAACCAGGATGCAAGAGAAATTTAAGTTTTTAATATACACACTCTCGGCAAAGTCATTAGGGGCATGTGAGATGGGGAAACCCCACCTTGGGATTTTTTAAAATTAAAATAAACAGTTTATTCTTTTAGTAGTTATAGTCATCACTAGTATCACTACTCGCGAGGCTCGTTTTCATCCATAGACCTCCACTACACGTTTTCCTGAAATAACTAAGAATAATTTTTAGCTATCAATATAAGTTTATAACTGACCTAGTTCTAGCCCACCAAAAATGTGCAGTAATGCCACTCAGGGGCGGAGCAGTTAAGCCAGTGGGGGGGGGGGGGGGGGGGGGGGGGGGGGGGGGGGGAGGAGGCGGGTTACAACCTCGGGTCCAGGGGTAGACCCCTTGTGGGGTACATGGGCAAGGCCCCGTTTGGGGGTCTGGGGAGCTTCGCCCCCCAGGAGCTGAAGAGTTTTAGCTATTTTATAAACAATTTATGGCTTATCCTTCATTTTAAACATGATCAGCCACTCATTATTTCTTTTAAAGTCAGTATCGAATCTTCTTTTTGTTGACAGCCGGGGGGGGGGGGTCCGGAACCCCTCCCCCCCCCCCCCCCACCCCCCCCCCCCCCCCCCCCAATCCGCCCCTGCCACTGGATTGTGTACTATGAATTTACAACGCTAAAGTTACACATATTGATACATGTACACAAAAAGCAAATTATGCCTAGCAGTTCGACACGAGACGAGACGTAGTTGACCTACCATTAACAAAGTAACACATGTAGCTCTATCTATGTTTCTCCCTCTTTAGCTCTTGCCATACACTACAATTCGAGTCTCACTCACCTATTTTTCTCATGACTTGGCCTTGGTCGTAGTTCGATCATCCGTCATCTTCACGAATACAATCCTGTTTCAACTGCGATGAGGAAACATCGGTCGCTTTCCAAGGCAGTATTCTACGAGAAACACACGGATAGAGTGCAAAAACAAGCTGATCGTAACATACACACACGCACACACTGGGCTCTCTTCACTTCGTCGCAAAACACAGCAGTAGACAAAAAGGAGGTCAAGGTCGATGTTGATAGCGTGGGAGTTCTTTCCCTTGTCAAAGGCTTCATAAGGCTAGCAGACGATCTGTCTCTTTCTCTCTCAGTCTCTGCACGCGGAGCGCGCGTGTGCTTTGATCATGATGATGCCAGTGACAAACCTAGGTAGGATGTTTTCATGTTCGATTGACCGAGCCGTGGTTCCAGCCAGCATTAGCGAAAGGCCATTGACTCGACAAAAATCAATCAATCAATCAATCGATCAATGAAAACCATTACCAAAAGCAAAACTCTCTACTCCCAACTCTTCTTTTTATATTTAGTCAAGTTTTGTTTTATATTTAGTCAAGTTTTGACTAAATATTTTAACATCGAGGGGGAATCGAAACGAGGGTCGTGGTGTATGTGCGTAGTGTGTGTGCGTGTGTGTGTGTGTGTGTGTCTGTGTGTGTGTGTAGAGCGATTCAGACTAAACTACTGGACCGATCTTTATGAAATTTGACATGAGAGTTCCTGGGTATGAAATCCCCGAACGTTTTTTTCATTTTTTTGATAAATGTCTTTGATGAAGTCATATCCGGCTTTTCGTGAAAGTTGAGGCGGCACTGTCACGCCCTCATTTTTCAACCAAATTGGTTGAAATTTTGGTCAAGTACTCTTCGACGAAGCCCGGACTTCGGTATTGCATTTCAGCTTGGTGGCTTAAAAATTAATTAATGACTTTGGTCATTAAAAATCTGAAAATTGTAAAAAAAAATAAAAAATTATAAAACGATCCAAATTTACGTTTATCTTATTCTCCATCATTTGCTGATTCCAAAAACATATAAATATGTTATATTCGGATTAAAAACAAGCTCTGAAAATTAAATATATAAAAATTATTATCAAAATTAATTGTCGAAATCAATTTAAAAACACTTTCATCTTATTCCTTGTCGGTTCCTGATTCCAAAAACATATAGATATGATATGTTTGGATTAAAAACACGCTCAGAAAGTTAAAACGAAGAGAGGTACAGAAAAGCGTGCTATCCTTCTTAGGCGCAACTACTACCCCGCTCTTCTTGTCAATTTCACTGCCTTTGCCATGAGCGGTGGACTGACGATGCAAAGCAGGCGCGTGAACTAGGGGGGTCCGGGGGCATGCTCCCCTGGAAAATTTTTGAAAAACGGATAAAATCTGTGCAATCTGGTGCATTCTGGGCCTTGTTTTGAGGGTTAAGAGCAGCATTGTTTTGGTGGGGGTGGAGGGGGGGGTACCTTTTTCTCATCGGATTTCACATTGAATAAAATTTGTTAGAGACACACAAAATTTATTAAAAAAAAACAAACCCCACTCAAAGCAAGGTACATGCTTTCTCCAGGGGTGGGGTTCCGGAACCCCTGGAACCCCCCCCCCCCCCCCCCCCCCCCCCCCCTGGGTCCGGCCCTGCTCGAAGACGGACCGGCACTAGCCTTTTTAGGCGGGGAGCAGACCGGGTGCCTACGCTACTTTCGACAAATGGTTGCGTCATCAACGAATCACTGAACGTGATGGTGTCGTCTTCATGGGTCGCAGCCAGGTGAAGACGGTGCCGGGCTCTCAGCCTCGAAGGGGCCCACCCAATGCGACTGGCGACTCCCACCACTGGCTTTGAAGAAGTTAATTCATTTTAAATAAACCACTCTGCACAGAAAGCACCCAGACTGTTTAATTTTTGTTTGTCAGTTTTTACATGACTTGCAAATCGAGCGTTTCCGCTCGCCGGCAAAGCTAGGTCGGTCACATTCTGTTGCAGCACATACTTACGTCCGAATTTTTTTTTTAAATACCTAAGTTAATTAAAACTAGTATGTGTGCCGGTGAACATATGCACTGATTTCTGTGATGAATGAGTGTGATAACCCTCGAATGACTAGTCCTGTGATAAATATTGTTCAATGACATATCTAGTCCTGTGATAATGATAGTTTTTAGCGTTAAACTTTTAACCTATTTGGAATCATGTTACTATTCCTGTTAGTGTACATATGCGTGCGCGAGTGTAGTATGCTTCGTATGGTATTTTTATCTGTTGTCTTATTATTTGTTTTGTCTTTTAATGTGCACCACACTGAAATTTCTCTGTATGAGATAATAAAGTATTCGTATTCGTATTCGTATTCGTATTCGATTGACTCGTATTCACTGCAAAATGAATCCAGTGGCATGTAGAATTTTAATTACTTACACTGACGTTGGGCTTTGCAAGGGGGAAGGTTTGCCTTGGAATTATAGTACTTTTGTTTGAAGATTTGATTAAGATACTCTCCCGAAAAATTACTGTTATTTGAAAAAGTGTTAATGTTCCCCTTGTCAGGAACCGATTTACGAAACGCGGATCGTATCAACTGATGCACACAAAGTTTTGACGCCCTTGACCTTCGACTCAAACTTTCGTTTTCCGACGTTCGTTTCGCTTCGTATTCCGGTTCAAATTTTGCTTTTTGCTCGGCACTTTCCGGGAAAACCCAAAAATTCTGATGCATCCAAACGATGATGCATCAAATTGTGAAAATGATGCATCAAATTCTTGGTCAGTTTTGGATGCATCAATTTGATGCATCAGTTGATACGATCCGCGTTCCGTACCGATTAAGCGTAAACAGCAAGTCGATCACTGCCGGATCCATGGGAACTGTTGGGTTTGAAAAAAAGATACGAAAGGTAGGGGAAAGGCTCCTAATATGGACCACTTTTTGTTTTATGCTGATAATTAGCTTGTTTTCTTGCGAAGAAGTTTTATTTTGTGTTTGGTAGTCCTTCTCTCTTAGGTTAACCGTTAGGCCTAATTAGAGTGAAATAGCTTTGATAGGCCTATAGTACGGTCTTGCTGAAAAATGGCATTGCGTTCAGTTTCATTCTGTGAGTTCGACAGCTACTTGACTAAATATTGTATTTTCGCCTTACGCGACTTGTTACTACATGTCAGAACACACGAACTCAGCGTGCGCGTCGGGGTGTGTGTGTGTCAGTGTGGCACGGTGTGTGCGTACGTGTGCCGTGTCAGTGTGTGTGTAGTGTGTGTGCCCACGGTGTGTCACGTGTGTGTGCAGTGACCAGTGTGTGTGTTTATCACAGTGTGGCCGTGTGGATGTGTACCAGTGTGTGTGTGTGTGTGTGCCGGTGTGTGTGTGTGTGCCGGTGTGTGTGTGTGTGTGTGTGTGTGTGTGTGTGCGAGTGTGTGCCGTGTATTACGGTGTGTGTGTGTGTGTGCCAGTGTGTGTATGTGTCAGTGTGTGTGTGTCAGTGTATGTGTGTGTCAGTGTGTGTGTTTGTGTGTGTGTGTGTGTATGGTGTGTGTGTGTGTGTGTGTCACGGGTGTGTGAGTCAACCGCTGATGTGTGTGTGTGTGTCACAGTGTGTGCAGTGTTGGCACGGTGTCTGTTCCAGTGTGTGTGTGTGTGCGTGCGTGTTTGTGTGTGTAGTGTGTGTGAATGCGTGTGTGTGTGTGTGTGTGTGTGTGTGTCACTGAGTGAGTGTGCGGCGTCTGTCTGTCTGTCTGTATGTTTGTGTGTTTGTCTAATTATTCAGTTATGCCGGTTGTCCTCACTAGGAATACCATTCCAAACGCGAACTTTCAAAATGGAAGAACAGAAGTTTAAGCAAAGTGCCATATTTTCGCTCGATCACTTGTCATGGCCACTCAACTTCGTATAATACCTTAGTAGGGGAAGGGCTCCTACTAGGGGACCGGCTCCTGGTATGGACCACCTCCTGTTCTGACAAACTAACGGCGCTAGAGCGCTCAAAACAATTTTATTCGCTGTATTCACCCTCTCTGAATAACTTGCACATGTATGTCAAAACAGTTGCAGAAACACAAACCCCAAAACCGTTAGGCTCAGTTTTTCTCTTTTTTTCACTTTTGGCAGCGTTCACTCTAAACTGATTTGCCGCCTAAAACGGACTCGTTTCTGTCCACAGCCAAAGCTTTAATCACACAAAAATTGCTATATATGACAGCTAAGTCCGTATTTGTTACATTTTAGCAGTGTTGACCCCGAGTTTCTACTGCAAACAAACAATAATAGCAAAATCTCAAAGTATGTGCGAGTCAGTCCTCTAATATGGACCACCTTCAACAAATCGAAGAAAATAAAAGCTAAAGGCTATTTTCATTAATTCATTAAGAAGCTTGCTGGAAATAACCTATAACTAGCCCTCGAGATTAAAACTGAAAATATAACAAAAAGTCTTCTTTTCGTGGAAGTTGATAATTTCACTTATTTTCACTCTGTTTTTGATAAGCTTCTTTAGTTTCCTGGCGTGCTTCAAATAATGCTCTGATCAACCCAAAACAGATCAATCTAAAGCATATTTTAATTATTCTGACTTGTACACTAAGTTGTATCATGTTATTTTGAAGTATAGTGTGCTTTTTACAGTGATTCGTGAAGGCCGCTGCACTGGTCCATATTAGGCGCCCAGGCTCCTAATATGGACCATTTGTGATTTTTTCTGTATTTAATTTTTGCTAAATGTCTATCAAAGCTATTTCACTCTAATTAGGCCTAACGGTTAACCTAAGAGAGAAGGACTACCAAACACAAAATAAAACTTCTTCGCAAGAAAACAAGCTAATTATCAGCATAAAACAAAAAGTGGTCCATATTAGGAGCCTTTCCCCTACCTTTCGTATCTTTTTTTCAAACCCAACAGTTCCCATGGATCCGGCAGTGATCGACTTGCTGTTTACGCTTAATCGGTACGGAACGCGGATCGTATCAACTGATGCATCAAATTGAT
The DNA here is from genome assembly GCF_037325665.1 of Littorina saxatilis. NCBI lineage: Eukaryota > Metazoa > Mollusca > Gastropoda > Littorinimorpha > Littorinidae > Littorina > Littorina saxatilis. Next base: position 63,831,111 of record NC_090256.1, read on the forward strand.
GCATCCAAAACCAAGAATTTGATGCATCATTTTCACAATTTGATGCATCATCGTTTGGATGCATCAGAATTTTTGGGTTTTCCCGGAAAGTGCCGAGCAAAAAGCAAAACTTTGAACCGGAATACGAAGCGAAACGAACGTCGGAAAACGAAAGTTTGAGTCGAAGGTCAAGGGCGTCAAAACTTTGTGTGCATCAGTTGATACGATCCGCGTTTCGTAAATCGGTTCCTGACAAGGGGAACATTAACACTTTTTCAAATAACAGTAATTTTTCGGGAGAGTATCTTAATCAAATCTTCAAACAAATTACTATAATTCCAAGGCAAACCTTCCCCCTTGCAAAGCCCAAGGTCAGTGTAAGTAATTAAAATTCTACATGCCACTGGATTCATTTTGCAGTGAATACGAGTCATTCGGACGTAAGTATGTGCTGCAACAGAATGTGACCGACCTAGCAAGCCAATGGGCATTTTGCCGGCGAGCGGAAACGCTCGATTTGCAAGTAAAAACAAACAAAAATTAAACTGTCTGGGTGCTTTCTGTGCAGAGTGGTTTATTTAAAATGAATTAACTTCTTCAAAGCCAGTGGTGGGAGTCGCCAGTCGCATTGGGTGGGCCCCTTCGAGGCTGAGAGCCCGGCACCGTCTTCACCTGGCTGCGACCCATGAAGACGACACCATCACGTTCAGTGATTCGTTGATGACGCAACCATTTGTCGAAAGTAGCGTAGGCACCCGGTCTGCTCCCCGCCTAAAAAGGCCAGTGCCGTTCCGTCTTCGAGCAGGGCCGGACCCAGGGGGGGCCGGGGGGGTTCTAGGGGTTCCGGAACCCCACCCCTGGAAAAAGCATGTACCTTGCTTCGAGTGGTTTGTTTTTGTTTTTTTAATAAATTTTGTGTGTCTCTAACAAATTTTATTCAATGTGAAATCCGATGAGAAAAA
>NC_090256.1:63837051-63897793 GCF_037325665.1 Littorina saxatilis
TGACAAACGGCACTGTTTTAAATGACTTCGGCAGTGTCCTATAAATTGTGCAATCAAGTAGCATAAAAAGCGAAACTTATAAATGGGCTTTCAAAGACAAAACATATTGAATTCAACGATTAATCGTTGGGTGTTTTGGTTACACAAGGAAGAATTGAAGCAAGAAATGCAGTAATTCTGCAACGCTGAATATATATACCTAATACGTAGGCCTATATAAATCGCATAAATATACGTCAAATAAGATAAGCTATTGATGTGTCTGCCAATGTCCAAAAAAATCAACACGAACTTAACCATAAACACAACGCAAGGTATATTAAAAAAAATACAGTATGTTTATACATATAACTATATGCACGTACGTCCTGATAGCTCCACCTGCCGGAGTTACACATCCCCTGTGACTGAATGACGCCGCCATTTTGCTCACATATGTGATTGCTGTCTTGGTAGATGTTACCGTCATTTGAAAAATACCAAAACTGAAACAGAAAATCACGATGTCATGTCCTACGTTCACTATGAATGGGATCTGACATGATGGTGGCTATTCTAGTCGAAAAGATGTGTACCAACAAAGAAGACGAAAGGCGATATGATTCATGTACAAGTGAACGAATGAACAGACGAACACATTAAGTAACAAGTCGCGTAAGGCGAAATTACTACATTTAGTCAAGCTGTGGAACTCGCAGAACGCACTGCATTTTTTCACAATGACCGTAGTCCGCCGCTAGTGCAAAAGGCAGTGAAAGTGACGAGTCTGTTCAGCGCTGTAGCAGTTGCGCTGCGCTGCATAGCACACTTTACTGTACCTATCTTCGTTTAAACTTTCTGAGCGTGTTTTTAATCCAAACATATCAATCTATATGTTTTTGGAATCAGGAACCGACAAGGAATAAGATGAAATTGTTTTTAAATCGATTTCGGAAATTTAATTTTAATCATAATTTTTATATTTTTAATTTTCAGAGCTTGTTTTTAATCCGAATATAACATATCTATATGTTTTTGGAATCAGAACATGATAAAGAATAAAATAAAAGTAATTTTGGATCGTTTTATAAAAAAAAATAATTTTAATTACAATTTTCAGATTTTTAATGACCAAAGTCATAATTCATTTTTAAGCCTTCATGCTGAAATGTAATACCCAAGTCCGGCCTTCGTCGAAGATTGCATGGCCAAAATTTCAATCAATTTGATTGAAAAATGAAGGTGTGACAGTGCCGCCTCAACTTTTACAAAAAGCCGGATATGTCGTCATAAAAGATATTCATCGAACAAAAGAAAAAAACGTCCGAGGATATCATACCCAGGAACTTTCATGTAAAATTTCATAAAGATCAGTCCAGTAGTTCACTCTGAATCGCTCTACACACACACACGCACAGACAGACAGACAGACAGACAGACACACACACATACACCACGACCCTCGTCTCGATTCCCCCTCTATGTTAAAACATTTAGTCAAAACTTGACTAAATGTAAACAAGTCGCGTAAGGCGAAATTACTACATTTAGTCAAGCTGTGGAACTCACAGAATGAAACTGAACGTAGTCCGCCGCTAGTGCAAAAGGCAGTGAAAGTGACGAGCCTGTTTGGCGCGGTAGCGATTGCGCTGTGCTTCATAGCACGCTTTACTGTACCTCTCTTCGTTTTAACTTTCTGAGCGTGTTTTTAATCCAAACATATCATATCTATATGTTTTTGGAATCAGGAACCGACAAGAAATAAGATGAAATAGTTCTAAAAACGATTTCTGAAATTTAATTTTGATCATAATTTTTATATTTTTAATTTTCAGAGCTTGTTTTTAATCCAAATATAACATATGTATATGTTTTTGGAATCAGAAAATGACGAAAAATAAGATGAAATTGTTTTTGGATCGTTTAATAAAAAAATAATTTTAATTACAAGTTTCCGATTTTTAATGACCAAACTCACTCATTAGTTTTTAAGCCACCAAGCTGAAATGCAATACCAAACCCCGGCCTTCGTCGAAGATTGCTTTGCCAAAATTTCAATCAATTTAATGGAAAATGAGGGTGTGACAGTGCCGCCTCAACTTTTACAAAAAGCCGGATATGACGTCATCAAAGGTATTTATCGAAAAAATGAAAAAAACGTCCGGGGATATTATACCCAGGAACTCTCATGTCAAATTTCATAAAGATCGGCCCAGTAGTTTAGTCTGAATCGCTCTACACACACACACACACACACACACACACACACACACACACACACACACACACACACACACACACATACACCACGACCCTCGTCTCGATTCCCCCCTCTACGTTAAAACATTTAGTCAAAATTTTACTAAATGTAATAAACGATCAATAAACGAACAAAAAAAGCAAATAAACCAAACAACAAAAGCAAATAAAGGAACAAAAGAACGACGACCCGTGACGAGTAAACCAAGCAAAGCCAACAGAGAAAAAAATCCCAACACAAATGACTCACGAGCGCATCTGACTGAAAAATACAAAGACAAAATACAAGGCCAGACCCGACGATCATCCTCAAAGCCAACAGCAAAAGCGTATGTCAGTCGATCATTATCACTGTACCATCGACATGTGCAGCCGGCCCGAGGTTATTTCGCTTTCAGTTTGCAGCGAAGACGGCAGCCTACCATTCTTTAACAACATACAGATATGTTATCACCCGTATATGGTGAGTGGGAACACCGAATAATATTTATCTGGACTCCTGTGGTGTCATTTCATGCTCTAATTGTAGCCCAGAAAGTTACGAAATGCCTTTCTTCTCTGAAAAGGATATTGTCTACGGCGGATCAACAGCGATCTGAAACATATTATCTGACTTTGTAATTGAAACACTGGAGGACCTGGAAAGAACGTCCATGTTCGTGGCATCAGTCCTCCGGATTCCGAGCCTGACACAACCGTCGTACGAAGAAGAAGAAGAAGAAGAAGAAGAAGAAGAAGTTGCAACGATTCAGTGTTAAACTGATACAGCATTATTATATTTCGGACTAGTTTTAAAATCGGAAGACGTGGCGGTTCAAGGTAGGCGTTCTTCCGAGACAGTATTCCCTAACCGCTCATCATCTTCTTTGAAGAACTAACGAAGAAGGCGAGAAATTCAAACACATAACCAAATTGTAACTTTTTCTTACATGACAATCATTATTAATTACGCCTGATCAGTGGGAAAAAAGGAAGAAATCTTGATCTCTTGAGGTCAAATTCAACGCATACTCAGCTACGTGTTTTTTCTCATGTGTTTGTATGTCTGTCCACTACAAAAACCACTGGGTCATCATGTTATTATACTCGTTAATGTTTGTTTTGTCTACTTTAAAAATTCCATTAAATAAACCTTTCCTGTGTGTATCCCTGTTTAGTGAATGTTGGCAGACGGGAACTCGCTTTTTGTCGGGCAGTGTACTTCATAAGACTCACTTTGACATTGTTATATAATCAAACAGAGATTATAGTTCATACCTGATTACCCCCCATACTGTGACAGCCATACACCGTTGGGTTTCCATTCCCCCCCATGCTGTCCAGACACTGAGAAGATGCCACGTTTCGGATCTGAAAATTGAGAATGAGCGAAGAGGCACAGAAGGTTTTTGATTTGGGCTGCGTTTACGTTTACTTCCATGCATTTCCACAACATGCAGATGCATTGTGCATGATCATGCATAATTGCCCACACATGCAAACGCGCTCACTTTCGCACTTCTTACTAATGTTCTCCTGTAATGTTTCTTTTCTTCCCCCCCCCCCTCTCTCTCTCTCTCTCTCTCTCTCTCTCTCTCTCTCTCTCTCCCTCTCCCTCTCCCTCTCCCTCCCTCTCTCTCTCTCTCCCTCTCTCTCTCTCTCTCTCTCTCTCTCTCTCTCTCTCTCTCTCTCTCTCTCTCTCTCTCTCTCTCTCTCTTATCGCTTGACAGGGGCGGATCACATCATTTTTAAGGGGGGGGGGGGGAAGGGGGGTCCAAATATCTTTCAGTGATACATCGACGACGCGAAGCGTTTAGTTGAGGGCGCGAAGTGTTCGAAACCTCCTAGGGGGGTACGGGGGCATGTCCCCCCGGAACATTTTGAAAAAACCCCAAGGAAAATGGAGCAATTAGGTGCAATCTGAGCCAAGAAACTTCCCCTAACACACCTTGTAAAAAGTAATTTTAAGAAGACAAATTTGGATCAAAACAACAATTGACCGATCTGGTGCAACTTGAGCCAACAATTTACCCAACTACTTTTCAATAACCGTCACTTAGTTGACAAAGGCCGGCTCCTAGGGGGGGGGAGGGCGGGGGCATGCTCCCCCGGGGAAAACATTGATAAAAATCAATGAAAATGGAGCAATCTGGTGCAATCTGAGCATCAGTTTTTCTTTATTGTCAATTTTTTGTCTTTCTATATCAAACAACAACAACAAAACAGTTTAGGCTAGGGGAAACCCCGGAAAACCCCCCCTGAATCCGCCCCTGGGTTGAACGACCGTTAAAAAACAATTTTCAACCAAACAATATCTCTCTCTCTCTCTCTCTTTAGCTCTCTTTCTCTCTCTCTCTCTCTCTCTCTCTCTCTCTCTCTCTCTCTCCTCACACAACTCTACCTCCCTCCTCCCTTCCCCTTCCCCCACCCCCAATGCATCTTTCTGTCTCCACATACCTCTCCTGTATACTTCATGTTCCTCGGAACGATCATGTTGGGGTAAACATTCTTCATGTACCAGTCGAAGCTGTGGCATCCGAGTCTTTCACGCAGTTTTTTTCTCTCTGACACATCGCCATAGGTACCCTGGTCACAAGAAAGAGACAGAACATAATATTTATTATTCCATTTTCAAATTGAGCTGAAATACCACAAGACTAATCAATGCGCGGTGCCTACGTTAAGTGGAGTTTAATATCCATACCGTCAAGGTGCAATATAAGAAAGTATAGCATAGCTAAACGAACAGACACACGCACGCACGAACGCGATGACACAAATACACTCTCACGCACGCACTCGTGCACGAACGGACGCACACACGCACACACACACACACACACACACACACGCACACACACACACACACACACACACGCACACACACACACATCCGTTCTACACACACATATATATAATTATAATACAAACATGCGCTCTCTCTCTCTCTCTCTCTCTCTCTCTCTCTCTCTCTCTCTCTCTCTCTCTAATTTTTAATTTTTTAATTATATAATTGTGTGTCTATGCGTCTAATACAAACATGCGCTCTCTCTCTCTCTCTCTCTCTCTCTCTCTCTCTCTCTCTCTCTCTCTCTCTCTCTCTCTCTCTCTCTCAACAGCATTACCATCATCGCCCAAGGGAGAAAGATAACACTACCACACAAGTAAGCACCATTTACACCACCATCCCCATCACAACAACAACAACAACAACAACTGTTAACACCACCACCACCATCAAAACCGTTACCACCACGACCCCATTCACATAAATCACATCAGTAGCGGAGCCTGACCATGTTGTAGTTGACTCTCTCGTAGTAGTAGTTCTTGTAGTCATCCATCCAGACTTCGGCCACGCGCACTGAGTTCTTGTTGCCGATGTCCCCCGTCCACTTGATGGGGTTGGACTTCCTGAAGATGTGGCCCACGTGCGAGCAGGGAATCAGCTCAACCGACCCATTGCACATCCAGGCCTGCAAAGGGTTCAAGCGTGACCATTTATTTATTTATTTATTTATCTATTTATATGGGAGATTTATATAGCGCTTGACGTTCTCTAAGCGCTTTACATATTTATTTCTGCCGTGTGACATGGAATTTTTTTTTACACAATATATCACGCATTCACATCGGCCAGTAAATCTCAAGCCATTACGGCGAATATTTACTTTTCACGGCCTATTATTCCAAGTCACACGGGTATTTGGTGGACATTTTTTTTTTATCTATGCCTATACATTTTTGCCAGGAAAGACCCTTTTGTCAATCGTGGGATCATTAACGTGCACACCCCAATGTAGTGTACACGAAGGGACCTCGGTTTTTCGTCTCATCCGAAAGACTAGCACTTGAACCCACCACCTGGGCTAGGAAAGGGGGAAGAAAATTGCTTACGCCCCGACCCAGGGTCGAACTCGCAACCTCTCGCTTCCGAGGCAAGTGCACTTTACCACTCGGCCACCTTTTCCCACCATAACTCGATAACTTAAAGGCACACTTCTTCCCGTGAAAACAGTACGCTTTACTGTTTCAGATCTGGCCAGGCTTTAACATGGGATAAGACTATCCCTCTGCTTGGTCAAATGTCGGTGAAATAGCGGTCATGCTTACTTGGCTTTGGTCCCAAAACCGTGCATTCATTTGAAGTACATTGCAACAGAAACATCCGCTGTCGCAAATGCAGTAAACTCCCGTTTGTGTGGACATTAAAATGTAATCATCGTTGAAATGTCTATCATTTCTTTCAGTCGGAGATCAAGTCAAGTCATGAAAATTTTAATCATCCTGTGATATAACAAAGTTGTCTCTGTCTTTGCCCATGTCTATGTCCATGCCTGTATTATGTTTATGTCTATATCTGTGACTATGTCCATTTCTATGTCCATGTCTTTTTCTATGTCCATGTCTATGTCTATTTTATACATATGGCTATGTTTATGTACATTAAAAATTGACATGAATACTACAAAGTTCTGTACTCTATTAGAAGCCAAAATGTAAAGCTTTGGGGGGGGGGGGGGGGGGGGGTACCGGAGCTACACACGATTTTGGGACGGGCTCTTGAAATATGTAAGATAAACTTCTATGCCGACCTTGGGGAAAAGGGAAATGAGTCGACATCGACAGTGTTGATCCCATGACCAACCTTGAAAGACAACTCGATGTTCTCGCCGCCCCAGTAGTCCAGACCGGGATCGTATGTTCCGATCCTGTCAAAGAATTGGCGACTGATGGCGAACAGACCACCGGGCATTGTTGGAGACCTGAAACAATGTACACTAGACTTCAAGGACAAGTCCTCTTATGCATTTATTTATTTCATTGTATTGTTATCAATTCATTCATATAGAGAATCTGAATGCCTTTTTTGACGAATTTAAAACGTAGAAACGTAAAAGATTAAAGAAAAAAGAATTAAAAAAAGGAATACGAGGAGAAAAAATATATGTTTAGGATTAGCAAGTAAACTTTAAAATAGTCATTTCGTCCTCGCCTTTACATATCAAATGTAATCAAATACATATGCAGGAAGGAGAGAAATGTCTTGCTAAATAATATACAGCTAATGAAATCCGTACTGAGTTTCTATGCGAAGTCAAAAATGAAATTACTTAAACGTCTGAATAAAATTTGAATATATAAACTTAATCTAAATTAAATCAAAATGACACGATTGCACAGTTCTGAACAAACTTCAAGCGGGCACAATTTTTCGAATTACCTCAAAATAACAGGTTTTGCAATTTTATAGTCATTAGACTTATAGGAATATGATTCTCACTTTCTGTGAAAGATTTTTGAAAATCTTGGATGATTGTGTATTTATAAGTCATAATTAATTTGTTCTCGTTAAAGAAGTCCGCAAGCTCAATCGGCAACTAGTTTGACACCGATTGTCAGAAATCGTTGCAAATTTCACTCAGAAATATCGGTGACCGTGAGGCGCACGTTGAAATCCAAACACACACACACACACACACTAAAAGCTTCTTCTTCTTGGCGTTCGCAGAGGTTACACAATCAGTCCAGCACTGGTGATAAATGTTGTCGTTTTCTCCAACTCCTGTCGACTGCCGTATAGTTTGGTCTGCAAGGGAGTTGGTGACGGCCACACTTCTTTTCGTTCCTCATCTAGTAACACTAAAAGAAAAATTGCTTGTTTCTGAAAGTGAAAGCAAGCTTATACCTGTTTGGGAGTGCGAAACTAAGACAGATGCATATTGAATTATGGAAGTGTTTCTCTGTGACTGACCTGATGATATCGGCATGGTTTTTCCTGCGCTTTTTCTCATACTCTGGCAGAAACTCCCAGTTAAAGTTGAGATCTTTCCACCTAAAAATGGGCCTTGCGCCAGGATCTGTGATGAAGACACGGAAGTTTTCTTCGTAAATGACCTCGTGGTTGGGATAGGGCATTGCTGTAGGGTTCTTCACTATCCGGTCCAGAAGCGGCTCGAGCCAACCTATGAGGACACACACAAATCTTCATGTTAGACTGGTTGGTAAAAGCTGGTAAAAGTGGGGTTTTATTTTCTGTTTTCTCTTGATCTTTTCAAGTTTTAAAGCGTCAAGGCTCTTCCACTGTGGAGTCTTTGAAGGGGAGTGGGGGAGGGTCTCTTAGTCGAATCGAAAGACAGAAAGTTCTATGCAGCTTTAAGGTTAATACAAGTATTTTTGAAGAAAAAAGATTGCCGGTAAACGAATGGAAAGGCAAACGTCAGCAGAAAGTACGACTGAAGTCCATGTGAGTCGGTATCGGCCATCACACACGTTACTAGAAAATAAAATCGGCGGGAAAAGAGTTGTGAATAAAGTGGGAGAAAAACCTACAACAGTATGAGGCTGCCTGGGTGATACTACGAGCGGTTTCCATGCGGGCCCCAGGCAATAGTTTAACTTGCTTAAAGGTACGCAAGACACTTTGGAGGTATTTCGTGCAGAAGTTGTTCAAACAGCGGGTTGGATAACGGGGAATGGCATCGCTAGTCTACATTCCCTATTAAGCCTGTTTCCAGTTCCCGGGAATCATTCCTCTCTGTATAACATACACATCACTTCGTCTGTTAACCCTGGTTATCAATCATCATCCAGACCTACACAGACACTCCTTATTTGAAGTAGGCGAGATCTTCTTTGATAAAAGCTGACAACTGTTTTACAAAAAATGAATTATTTCTGGGAAGAGGACAATAAACACATGGCTAAAGTGAACGTTGCTTTATACTGGAAAGCCTTGTATGAGCACTCCTATTTAAATGGAATTTGATTTTTCAATGTATAAATTTTGCAAAACAATATACGTGCAAATGGTTGTTGTTGTTGACGCTCAGTATATCTTTTCAAATAAGGCGATACTGAAATTAAGTGTGCACTTGCCCGCCGGAAGTGTTCAAGCCACTACTGTTCAAGTTTTTCGTGTTTGTAGCTTTTGTTAATCTACTTATTTCTGATACCTACTTTCGTCCATTTTCATGTTGTCCTCAACAAAACGATTTAGTCGGCTTACACTCAGTACAAGTCTAGATTTTCTTGAAAAAAATGTTTTTGTCCAACCTTATTGGAGTTGCCCGGTTTTTCCTCGCCGCAAAGTTCGGAATCCCCTCCCATTGGAAAGTGAGGTCCATATGCTATCAATATTCGTGTTTTCCTTTCCGGCCAAAGTTGTGTAGTCCCGCAGTGGGGCACTGCGGTTATGAAATTAAAGGCCCCTCCTGTTTTTGGAACCGCAGGAGCTTTCTAGTTTGCTGTTAGGTAGATTTTTGGTTCCTCTTTCCTGTCATGCTCTCTTTTTCTTCATGAATTCTTTTCTTTTTTCTGCCTTCTTGCTCATTCACCTGTATTTTTTCCAAAAATCTCTTCTCTTGCCGCTTGTCTCGCGATTCATGTATAGTTTAATCTGTTAGTGTTCTGATGTAAGTCCAGCAGTAGATAGGTTAAGCCTATTTTAACATACTGGAAACTGGTAATCTTCCAGTAGGTATTAATTTAGTTTTACTAAAGCCTGCTGGGACACAAGTAATGGGTTAGTGCATTTGTAAACAGGAATCGCTTGACAAGTGGCCCCCTTCATCCCCCCCTTCCTCGTCCTGATATGGCTCTGCGTAGTCGGCTGGACGTTAAGCAACAAATAAACAAACAAACAAAAGTTGTGTAGTCGAGGGACGCAATGCTGGGATAAATCGTCACGTAAGGATCCCGGTGGATTCGATACAACATGGGCTCTGCCCATCCTGCGAGGCACACATGTGGAATTTTAGTTTTGATTGCTTGAAAGGCTGTTCATCTTAAGACAAAACATTACAAAACGTACTTGGTAATATGGCAAAAGAAAAATAGGGTGGGTATCTAGGCACACACTGTTGTTGTTGTTGCTTGTTGCTTCTTGTTGTTGTTGTTTGTCTAAGTGTAGTGATGCCTTATATGTCAATTTGCGAAATTGATTCAACAACAAAATCACAGCTCAGTTCAGGAAGCAGACAGTCTGCTGATGTTGACCAGTTCGGTGAGTGATTCTAGCGGAAGGGTGTTCTTTTCTACGGTCTCCGGAATCTAAACGGCCTTCAGCCTCGACACAGCACTGCTCTTCCCCCCCCCCCCCCCCTCCATCTCAGCGGATATCAGTAATTTATTAGTAATTACCTTTGTGTTTTCATAGTTTACAGTTGGGGGATGGGGGTAATTGAACGTGCGAACTATTGCGTAACGAATGTATAGTGCACTAAACAATGCAAAACGACAGCGGTCCTGGGACGGTGTCGATCTGACGTCGGCAGTCGGTAACACGCCTCAACTTCTTTCCAACCGCCGAAAACTTTGCCGTCATTTTTAGCAAAATTGCTGAACTATTTTCGAAGTGTGCGAAATTTGACACCAAGGACTTCCTTAAATTTGCTTTTTTTTAAAAATCGAAAACTGTTGTGACCATCTCCGCAAATTTGCCTCAGTAACTAAAACTTGGCAACATTCCTACAACAAATATTATACCCGTTGAAGTCTGTTCAGTTCTGCTGTGCCTGCCGACTTCAATACAAACCTTATCGGATCAGCTAGGTTTTTTCGTTCTTGCTTTACGTAGTTGGGTAGTTTTTCCCAGCCAAAGTTGAGGTTCTTCAGCTTAAAGATTCCCCTGTCGTTGACGTTGCGAGTAGAGTGCGAGGCGTAATTGTTATCGTCAATTATGTCTACCACGGGAAAGACTGTGGTGAAGGGATTCCGGGCCACCCTCTGGATCATAGGTTCCAGCCAGCCTTTTAGAACATAAGGGGAACAAATGATAACACTAGGACGTAGTCAAAACTTAACGGGTTCACTGTGCAGTGAAAGGATTCCGGGTGACCCTCTGGACCAAAGGTTGAAAATGAATGGGAACACTAGGATATGGTCAACATTCAACAGGTTCACTGTTGTTGAAGGGATTACGGGCGACCCTCTGGATGATAGATTCCAGCCAGACTTCAAAAAGAAAAAGATGAGAATGAACATAATGTGACCCTCCACCACGAAATGAGTCGCATGTCACCTCGCGCGGTTCTGCGCTATGCTTAATAAAAGTCCGGGGAGTGTCTGGTAACAACAGTCTGAGGGTCACCTTAGTCACAGGCTTATAACTCAAACAGTTTTCGCTCTTTTCTCAAACGGTTTTCACCACTGGATAGAGCATAACAAACTCTTTAGAAAAATGTAAAAATATGAAAATCATGCAAAGGTGACATGCGACTCATTCCGTGGTGGAGGGTCACAAATGGTAACACTAGGATGTGCTAAAAATGTAACAGGTTCTCTGTTGTGAAAGGCTTCCCGTGCCACACTCAGGATGATAGGTTTCAACCAGCCTTTTTCGGCGTGTAGACACACAAAAATTATTAGAGTGAAAATAAGTGGTAACAGGTAATGTGTGGTTAAAGGATTCCGCGCCAACCTCTGGATTATAGGTTCCAGGCACACATTTTTTTTAAATAAAAAATGACGAGAATGAAAATAAATGGTAACACTAGGATGTGATCAAATTGTAACAATTTCTCTGTGGTGAAGGGATTCCGGGCGACCCTCTTGATCGTGGGTTGGAACCTTTATAGCATGTGGGCAAAAGCGTGATGACAATGAAAATTTAAAGCGAACACTAGACCGTGGTCAGAATCTGATAGGTTCTGTGAAATTAGAAATATAATGAGAACGAAAATGAGCGGCACAGGGTTGAACCTAGTGTATGAGCGGGAAAGACTTCCAAAATGTGGTAGAGGTACGGGGACTGGCCAGGCAGGGGAGAGGGGGGGGGGGCTGTTGAAATGTAGCATTTGAAAATGGTATTTTGGGAATCTCCTCGAGAATAATACATTTCCCGGGTAAGTGTGTGTGTGGAGGGGGGGGGGGGGGCTTCCCGGTTTTGTGTATGAGGTTCTTAAGGTCGGAAGGCTTAAGTTTTCTATTTGTTTTGGAAACACGACGGCATTGAGGTTATCACCGATACGATGGACTAAGGGTTACAGCCAGCCTATTGGAAAGCAACGTCAAGACAAACATGAGAAGGAGAACAAAGACTTGTGTTTGGAATCATTGTCCAAAAAAAGGAAGGGAAACAATTCAAGATGCCGTCCTTCTCGCATACACTGTATGATCATGTTCCCCGCCCCAGATGGGTCCACATTTTCACATGGAAATAGCTAGAGTATCTTTTCACTTGGACATATAACATATAACACATATAACATATAACATATAACATATAACATATAACATATAACATATAACATAACATTAGCTCGGCTGCATTCTGTTCTGCACAGGCTCTTACACATGTGCGGAAGGCTGCTCTTATCCTGTGTAAGAGCCTGTGCAGAACTGAAAGCAGCTTGGCATGTGCGGAAGGCTGCTCTTATCCTGTGTAAGAGCCTGTGCAGAACTGCGGTGGTCAACATGTTCGGTTCGCTTATTCGATAAGGACTGCACCTTTACAAGAATGGCCGAAAGATATATATACTGTAGCGTGAGGTTCTCAATATCGCCGATACGACAACATTCTTCAGGCAGTTTTCGAGTAAGTGATGAGAACAAAGAAAAAGCGGTGCATAAGCACTGAGTATGCGGGACGTAACATGCGTTGACAAAGAACGTTTAAACCATACACAATCGTGTGTCATAAGACGCCATCGCAAAATATGGTCTTGAATACGATGGATGAGTTGCAGCCTTCTTTGACTGAGGCATGAAAACATAAAAGCTATGACATCTGACAGATTAACATCAAGAACATGTAATTAGGGATGATCTTTTAGACAGCAAGGTTGAAAACAAGTCTAGATGATGGACACCTAGTAAAATCGTTGTTTACCCCCCCCCCCCCCCCCCCTCCCCCTCAGTGCACGTGGAGTTGAAGCCCATGAAATGCAGCAGAAGAAACAAATATCTTTTTTTTTCCGAATACTACCTCGTAAGTTTAAAGTCCCTGTAAAGAAAGACCCTTACACCTTCGCTGTCTTCACACACAAAAAAACGTGTTGAGTTCTGTGGTCAACGCAAAAACTGCATGAAAATATCGCTTCTTGGCATTTTATACCGGCTTGGACTTGGTGTGTTGCACATTCTTTTTCCTTCAGTGTCTATTTTGTTTGTTTGTTTGCTTAACGCCCAGCCGACCACGAAGGGCCATATCAGGGCGGTGCTGCTTTGACATATAACGTGCGCCACACACAAGACAGAAGTCGCAGCACAGGCGTCATGTCTCACCCAGTCACATTATTCTGACACCGGACCAACCAGTCCTAGCACTAACCCCATAATGCCAGACGCCACTAGATTGCCAATTTTAAAGTCTTAGGCCTGGGACAGTAGGGGCGACCACCCCCAACCAGGCGCGTTCACAGGTGGCGGATAGTGAGATGGCCTTCAGATATGGAGGTTAGCTGCGAAATAAGCCAGGCTTGCCAGGACGAATAAGCAGTCGCGGACCAACTGGCGATGCTTCCAACAGGATGGGGCGGGGTAACAGGTGGCACTGTTACACTCAAGAAATACCCCAGGTCTCCAATGACGGGAGCATCATGCGACCAAGAGCCGCATCTTAAGTTCTAGCCCTGGGGAAGGTCACCTCAGATAAACAAACCAGCCAGCTATGGCCAAATAGCCGGGTAGACTGGACTCGACAGCCCTGTAAAGCCACCAGTCTAGGAGGACCACTCCGATATAAAAACACGCTGAAGCCGGATGAGCTGGGCCATGTATGGCGCATAACGACAGCTCAACGCATCAACGCTCATATGACAGACGACAACGGAAAGTCTTAGGTATGACCCGGCCGGGGTTCGAACCCACGACCTCCCGATCACGGGGCGGACGCCTTACCACTAGGCCAACCGTGCCGGTCTTCAGTGTCAACATATTCCAGTTTTGCGGACTACAAGTACAATCATGTGTGTGTTTTTGTGTGCAAAACGTACTTACAACCATTAAGAATATTTCTAGGAAGAATGCAAACCACACGTACGTTGCCCGGAGAAATTTGTTCAGAACCGAATCATTCGAGTGCACAAAACTAAGCTCACACGCCTCGTATTCTTTCTCAATACATGAATCTCAGGACTAACCTGCGAGGCTCATGTATCGCCTTCTTTTTTTTCACATCCCATATGCTGAGAAAGCCCCACTGAAAAGTGAGATCTTTCCATCGGAACACCCCGTGTGTCTGTGTAGTTTTTCTGTAGAATGCTCTGAGGTTGGCAAAGGAGATGGTATCAATTGTAGGGAACACGGTGGCGTAAGGGTTCTCTTGAATACGACGGACCATTGGCACCAACCACCCTTAAAACAGGAACGGTGCAAAGATATGGCACGTACGTGTGAAATGAATAGCAGTGATCGCGCTAGTTGTTTTTACAAACCTGTATTTCTTTGGAACAAAAATCATAAACAAGCCTTTTTTTTAATTTTTATTCAAAATAATCCTCAAATGATTCAAAATGAGATGGGGTTTCAAAAGACAAATGTCCATGTTTATGTAAAATGAAAATGGACATTAAAGTTTTCTTTTTTTATCTTATCTTATCTTATCTTAGCTTTCACAGAAACCGGGCCAATATGTTACGCCGGCGAGCGGTCAAATCTTAATATCACAGCTCAGTTATTGCACAGAACATTGGTCAAATTAGTGTTTTGTTCTGCAGTAAATCTTGGAGTTGGCACAGCCGATGGTATCAATTGTGGGGAAGATGGTGGCGTGGGGGTTTCATTTGGATTCGACGTATCATTGGTGCTAACTACCCTTACTTAAACAGGAGCAGGGGGAAAGTGTGTAAGGCACACACAAAAAAGTCTGTTTACGGTAACATAGGCAAAAATAAATAGGGTCGGTAGGTCGGGATTTTTTTTAACAAATTCAAAAAAAAACCATATTTTTAAGTTATTTTGCCAAAAAACAAAGACTTTTTTTTCCCCCAAATGCCAAAAAAAATTCTAGGGTCGCGCAAAAAAAATAGCGTCGGTCGGGATACCGTAAACAGACTATTTTTTTTTTGTGCCTAATAGTTGAGAGGGGAACGCAGGCATGGCACTTCTTGATGGGTTCCAAGAAACTTTCTTTCTTTATTTGGTGTTTAACGTCGTTTTCAACCACGAAGGTTATATCGCGACGGTCCAAGAAACTGCAAGTACCGGTTTACATGTGAAGCTTGTGAGGGAAGAAACTTAAATAATCTGATAATAATAACTCTACATGAATGGGGAAAAAAAGGATTTCAAGGCTGACGCCACACGAGTTTTGTAAATAATTAGTACAAATCGGTATTGCAGGAGAAATCAGATTGTGTGTGATTGTCCAGAAAACAGGTCATCGTGTTATTTTGACTGCCATACATTTTCCGAGTATTTGTAACCAGTAAATGGGAGGGGGAGAACCTGCTAGCCATGCAGCTAGTCGATTGATTTATTAACCTACATACGCTCGCACCTTTTGCTTGATTAACAGAAGGAATCACGCTCCAGCCGAGTAAATTAATGTATCAGCTCTCTGGTAAATGGTGGCCTGTTTCCGGTAGCTTATTTCATTACTGATATGCGAAAGAAAGATTGATATTAGCAGAGATGTTAAAGGACGGCATAACAAATTATCAGAAGCCGTATACAGTTCAAGGCGTGTCTGTAATAATCAGTAAAGATGAGATTTTTTCTGACTGGCTGAAAATAAACGACGCTGCAAGGTTCTGGCAGCGTTGGGCAGTTGGTGCACTTTTGGGGAGCTGCGACAAACTACGACAACATATTTTGCGACAACTTCCTTTCTGTCGTTATTCCATTAGCGGCAAAATATGCGCATGCGACAAGCTATCTAGGTTCTGCGACAGAATAATGCTTTGTAGACAGCCGTATATCCTGACCGTAAGCATTTTAACAAGCAGATTGACAACGAAGCTTATTTTACTCGCAATGTACCGCAGATGGTCTTTTCAGAATTAACAAAAAAACTGGACTGCTGAGTAAAACACAACACACACACACACACACACACACATACACACACACACACACACACACACACATATATATATATATATATATATATATATACACACACACATACTCACACACACACACACACACACACACACACACACACGCATACATACACCCTCTCACTAAAACACACACACACATACACCCTCTTACACACACACACAAACACACACACAAACACACACACAAACACACGCACACGCACACGCACACACACACACACACACACACACACACACACACACACACACCAAAACAAAGTCACACTTACCGGGGAAGCACTCAATATGGGAGTCCAGAAAAACGACCACGTCAGCCGTAGAGTGTTTATAGCCAAGCAAGCGTGCCCTGGTCAGTCCCTCCCTTGTAGGGGAGTGGACAACGGTCACCTTGGTCTCTCTCTTCCAGTACACGTCCAGCGGCCGCTTCAGGTGTTCTGCATGATGACCACAGCAGGCGAGAACGGGTAAGGTTGTAGGAGTGAATATATTGGCATGTGTGTGTTGGTTTCGTTAGATATACATACACAAATGAATGAGCCTGTGTGAGAATGGTCGGACACCAAAAAGAAAGAGAGATTTAAAGACCGACATACACAACACTAACACAAACTGGAACACTGAAACACATACCCGCTATATATAGGTAGACAAAAGCAACAAAAAAAGGACAGAAAACCAATAATAAAAGTCACGGGTAAAACAAAAGGTATCATCCAATAAATACCGGTAGGACTGTCCGGTCGACATTTTCTTGTCCGGTATTTTAACACCCAAACTGGCAAAATACCGGACATCTCAGTTAAGGATAGACAACTGCTAAACTAAACCACAACCTATGCACGTGGAATGATCATCGACCAGAAGGATCTCATGCAGAAGATGTTTGGACGTACGACTGTGTTCACTGTTTACAGAACGAAGCAGCACAAAACAGTTGCTTTTTTTCACAGTCTATCTCAAAACTGTACTGGAATACTATTGACATAACCACGGATATAGAACTAAGCCTTAACCTACCCATGGCTGAGCGATTTTAGACCAGGATGATCTCTTCTCGAAACTGTACTAGAATAATAATAATAGACTTATTACTATTGACATAACCACGTATACAGAACTATATATTAACCTACCCATGGCTGAGCGATTATAGACCAGGATGATCGCACATAGAAAATCTTGTTTGTCTGGGCAAAACAAGGTGCAAAAACCCGAGGCAGCACATCCCTGAATTTGTTGCTTCTTTCACAGTGTAGTAGACTTACAACTATATTAACACAACCATGGTTACAGAACTAAGCCTCAACCTACCCATGGTGGAGTGATCATCGACCAGAGTGATCTCACGGAGACATGTTTAGCAAAACAAACGAGGCAGCACAAACCTGACCGTGTTGCTGTTTCTCAGTATGCATGTAGTAGACTAATAACAATGACATAACCCCGGATACAGAATTAAGCCTCACCCCACCCATGGTGGCGTGATCATCAACCAAGACGATCTCACGGACAACATTTTTGCACAAAAAAAGAGGCAGCACAAACCTGGCCTTGTAGCTTCTTTTGCACTCTGCGTGTAGTAGACAAATTAACTAGTGACATAACCACGTATACAGAATTAAGCCTCACCCATAGTGGAGTGATCATCGACCAGGATGATCTCACGGAGAAGATGTTTGGGCGTACGACTCAGCACGCTGTGAACGGAGCGAAGCAGCACGGACCACGCTTCGTTGTGGAAAATGATGACCACACTCACATCCGGCAGATTCTCTGGGTATTCCTTGCGCTGCTCTCGACACCTGTGTTACAAACAGAAATCATACGTACAGCTACTTTAAGAACGGAAACCGAACGATTCTTTTAGATAAGATTAGAAATTATAGATTTCATGTAGTCCTGTGAGGTAACCCTCATGGACATTCGGGCTGCTTTCTGACTGGGAAAGGCGAGCTGCCATACAGTATACGGCGCTACCATTTTTTTTCTTCTTTTTTTTCCTGCATGCGTGTATTCCTGTTGCCCAGCCCTGAGACTTTCGCTGTGACCTTGGGTTCTTTATCGTGCGCATGCGTGCACACGGGGGTGTTCGGAAAAAAGAGGTATAAACACAGACCATAATACAAAAATATACAGCTTCTTTAAGAACAGATATTGTACATCTGATTGAACTGCAGTTACTTGAATAGAATCATGAGGCAGGTGTTAGATAAACACTGCTTTGTAACGGGTAATAACAGTGGAACCCCCATATAACGACCCTCCGATTTATGACTTACCCCCCCTATAAACCTTAATTGTTTTTGTTATGTAAATCTACATTATTTTAAGACGCCTTCCTATTTAAGGCCTGATTTTCTTACTTCTTTCGTCTAAAAAGGGAGGAAAGTTAATGCTGTGTACGCTGTAAAGCGTGGATATAGTTCGGTTACCCCATCTCCCATTAGAAAAGGGCTGTTTTGTCAAATGGGTCAGTGTCAGTGTAAACCAGAACATCCTAAAACTGATTGCCTTTGGGGAAAACGGTTCTGCATATTTGGGTTTCCTTGAGAGAATAACACTTTTTGAACTGAAGGGTCAACATTTCACAAATACTACACTCTCTAGACCATGTTGGAAAAATTGTGACCGTTGAACCAATACATATTCGCTCACGCATATATACAAACATAGACGCATACACACACACACACACACGTACGCACGCACACACACACACACTGCACACACGGATGCCAAACCGATAAGATCGTGTCACCGCTTCCGATCCCATACAAGACACCACTGCCTTCCGGCAATAAATCCTACAAAAGCCAACGACACAAAATGGAGAGATAAAATCAAGAGACATAGTCCCATACCACCACTGAAAGACGCTGCATATACCAGTGTCTACCTGTGGCAGATCGAGACACAGATGAAAATGAACCTGATGATCTGATGATCTAAGTGACTGTCACTTTATCGCTTGTTCAAGTTCATGAAACGCTCGAAGCTGATGATGATGATACCACTTATTCTAGCTATGGAAGGTAGGATATCGCTTGACTCTTGATCAAAGTTGCAGATTTTAAACGCATGCCCAAGGCAAGACTGTTCCACTCTCGCTTACAAGACTGTGCACTCAATTGCCGTAAAGAAATAAACTGTTAACTGAATAATTATGTGATTAAAAACCAGTACTTTAAAACAAGTCGCACAAAACAGAGTCAATAATAATGTCGGCCTCAACGATCGAAACTGAACACACCGATTCTGTCTCGGTGCAACCTGACCGATTAGGTGTGTTCAGTTTCGATATTTTACCCAAACCTGCATATCGAACCGTCGAACTGATCTCTTTTGGTGTCGGACCATCAATGAACTTCTTTTCCATATAAAAGATTTTCTTTACTTTTGCGCATATATATTTTTTTATTTAAACACAACTTATCCGTCCGTATATCTTTGGAGGAAAAAAATAACAAATGCAATTTTTTTAATTTCGTGTGTGATTTTACAAATGTCAATGTTATGCCTAATTTTGATGACCAATTTAGTTTACCAGTTCGAAGCGTCCAATGCAATCCGTTAGTCCGGACCGACTTAAAGATAGTTTGACAAATTATGTTAATGAATTTGATTTTTTTTTTAAATGCGGTTGCCACTTATTTTAAAGTCGGATATGACGTCATAAAACGTTGTTATCCATAAATGAACAAAAATGGAATGGGTGGGGGTGACAACTGGAAGATTTTACATGCACATTTTCATAAACAACTGTCCAATAAGGTTAGGTTGGTGTTTGTTTTTTTATCACGCATACGCACACAAGAACGCACAGACACACACAGACACACAGACACACAGACACACACACACACACACACACACACACACACACACACACACACACACACACAAACACACACACACTCACAAACACAAGAACGGCGACGGAAATGCGAAAGCAGGGAGGGGGCGGGCGAAGGTTCACTGGCACTTTACGGTCACCATGACAACACTAACTGCTGTCTGGGAATATTCCTCTTGCTTGTCATACTAGTATGCGGGAAGGTGAATTGTAATAATCTACATTGGTTATTTCATTAATCCACTTATTTCCATCTGTAAACTGGGTCTGTACTTTTCAGTTACACTGGCCATAACAACCAAGAAAATGACATTTGGATACAATGAACCACGTCATCAAGAATGTAGCCGATTTTAGTACGCATTGTGACTTCAAGTTATGTTTCTTGTGTACATGGTCAATCACGTCCTTTTTAGCTTGAAATTTCAGGTCAAATCAATTCAAGTCAAGGTTTGACTAAATGTTTTCAGAATGACCATGCAGGAATCGAGATGAGGGTGGTGGTGTTATCGCTGCTACCTCACTAATATTCTTATTACATACTACTTATATTCCTTCTGTGTGAACGATCATGTCAACCATCACAGACCTTTTCAAGCTTTCACACGGAAATGAGAGCATCCTTCCTCTTGAACATATAAAAAAATTCAACAGCCTGGCTGCGGTCTGTGCACGAATAAACTTGGCAGATTCAAGTGTCAGCTACAAAATCAATTCGGTAATATAAAGAAAAATAATAGATACAATTAAAACTTCCACCCTGCGCAATAAACAGGACGGCTGTACGGTTTTGGTTCGTCAGTGGCGAAATGAACTCGAGTGGCCCGAAAGCATCAACAAGCGCCCCCCCCCCCCCCCCCCCCTCCACCCGACAATTTTCTCTGGCGGTGTATGCTCTCGTTAACAAGCAAAGTAAGGCTTACCTTTAAAATATGGGTTATTCTGGAGTGCTGTACGTACATTTGTACAAGTGGTAATCATGTTACGAAGCCGACATTTTTTTTTTTTACTTCACTGAGAAAACAGGGTCTTATAAAGGAGGAAGTATTAAATTTGAGGATCTTAAGAGGGGGGGTTCCACTGAGTATAAAGGACTGAAAATGCATGTCACAAATTAAAATGGTAGACTTCTTCTTCTTCTTCTTCTGCGTTTGTGGGCTGAAACTCCCACGTACACTCGTGTTTTTTGCACGAGTGGAATTTCACGTGTATGACCGTTTTTTTACCCCGCCATTGAGGCAGCCATACGCCGTTTTCGGAGGAAGCATGCTGGGTATTTTCGTGTTTCTATAACCCACCGAACTCTGACATGGATTACAGGATCTTTTTCGTGCGCACTTGGTCTTGTGCTTGCGTGTACACACGGGGGTGTTCGGACACCGAGGAGAGTCTGCACACAAAGTTGACTCTGAGAAATAAATCTCTCGCCGAACGTGGGGACGAACTCACGCTGACAGCGGCCAATTGGATACAAATCCAGCGCGCTACCGACTGAGCTACATCCCCGTCCGAAATGGTAGACAGCTCTCGCGAATGACCCATATACGTTGTACTCACTCTTCAGGGTTGTTGTCGGGCAGGGAACGGTGCACGCTGATGAGATCGCTGGCGTACTGGTTGAAGCTGTTGTGTTTCCAGCCCAGATCGAACCGCGCCTTCTGTTCAAATGTCAGCAAGGATATGTTGATATCCACAGGTTGTCCCCCTTCCCCTGCACAAGTGACTGGTTGTTTTAGAATCATGTACGGAATACTGATGCAGGGGTTAGAGGACACGGATGGCAATGATCAAAACGTGGTCGTTATATATCAAAAACCTGCCGCTTTCTTTCAAGAAAACTGTGAAATGATAATAAGGTCAACATTTGCATTCTGAAATCTGAAGTCGCTCTCGTGAATAATACCTGTTAAGAGGGTAATATTAATATTATTGCAACAACCAAAGAGTAGGTGGTGTAGGGAGGGAGATAATTTGAAAATAGCTACAGTCCTCAGACGTGTTATACACAAAAGAAGAATGAAAAAAAGTGACTCACCAGGAAAATCTGGGCCCCACTCCTCCACGTAAGGAGGGAAGATCACCGACTCGTCTGGGTCTGCCGCCTCCGCAACCTTCTCTACGGCTTGCACAGGCTCCTCAACGTTCATGCCCACCACGGGGTTCTCGCCGTTAGGCATCTTCCCTCTCTTCTTGAGCAGCTCCAGCAGCTTCTGATAGTCCTCGTAACTGATGTCGGGCATCTGGGCGATGGGCTGCTTTCTGTCCGCAGCGACCTTCTGCAGGATGTCCCGCATCAAGGGCGCGGCTTGCGGGTCCTGGCCGAGGTTCATCATGTCGGCTTCCTGGGCCACCAGAGGCTGGAAGAGGTTCTGGAACCTGTTGACGTTTTCGGGGTCTGCGGGCAAGGCGTGGAAGCGTTGGATGTCCTTCTCTTCGGCGCCGGGATGGTTGAGGTCCCGGTGCTGCCTGTAGGCCATCTCCATGGCTGCCTTGGAGGAGGAGCGTTCCGCAAGCAACTCGACGCTGATGTACATGAACCAGATGATGGGTACAAAGTAGAACAGCGGCGTGCACAACTGGCGAAATCTTCTCGGCGCCATTGTTCGTTGGAAAGAAGATTTTTCTTGTTTCTGTGAGTTGTTCTTTTTGAGTGGTATGTAGCTGATTGTGGTAGTCTTTCTTTCTCTTGGTCTTTTCCCTTTCTCTCCGTCTCTCTCTTTCTCTCTGTCTCTGTCTCGGT
The DNA here is from genome assembly GCF_037325665.1 of Littorina saxatilis. Taxonomy (NCBI): domain Eukaryota; kingdom Metazoa; phylum Mollusca; class Gastropoda; order Littorinimorpha; family Littorinidae; genus Littorina; species Littorina saxatilis. Next base: position 63,859,868 of record NC_090256.1, read on the forward strand.
CTCGGTCTCTGTCTGGGTCTCTCTCTCTCTCTCTCTCTCTCTCTCTCTCTCTCTCTCTCTCTCTCTCTCTCTCTCCCTTTCTCCTCTCTCTCTGTCTCGGTCTCGGTCTCTGTCTGGGTCTCTCTCTCTCTCTCTCTCTCTCTCTCTCTCTCTCTCTCTCTCTCTCTCTCTTTCTCTCTGTCTCTGTCTCGGTCTCGGTCTCTGTCTGGGTCTCTCTCTCTCTCTCTCTCTCTCTCTCTCTCTCTCTCTCTCTCTCTCTCTCTCTCTCCCTTTCTCCTCTCTCTCTGTCTCGGTCTCGGTCTCTGTCTGGGTCTCTCTCTCTCTCTCTCTCTCTCTCTCTCTCTCTCTCTCTCTCTCTCTGTCTGTCTCTGTCTCTCTCTCTGTCTCTCTGTCTGTCTCTCTCTCTCTTTCTCTCTCTCTGTCTCTGTCTCTCTCTCTTTTTCTCTCTCTCTCTCAGTCTCTCTCAGTCTCTCCTGTCTGTCTGTCTGTCTGTCTGTCTCTCTCTCTCTCTCTCTCTCTCTCTCTCTCTCTCTCTCTCTCTCTCTCTCTATTTCTTTCTCGATTTATGGCACAGTGCTGTTTTTGTTTAAGATTAAATCCTCAATTTTGGTATTAGCGATCTGTCAAAAGTGACCCGTGCTTCACAACACATATGTAAGTTCAATGCTAATTCATAATGAAATTAATCTCGTAGAGTGCATCATTGTCTGTTTCAGCTTTTTTGAACAGTGTTTGTTCACTTTTGAATGTGGGGTTTGTTTTTTAAAGTAAATTACCTATGTAGTTGCCTGTTGTGTCACGAACTTCATTGACTTGCACATCAATTTCACATCTGAAACGATAACGGAATACAATAATTGGGTAAGTTACTGAACGGAAACCATGGGAACTAAACATTTTATTTTTTATTTAAAATCAGCATTTTATAGACTAGGCAAAAAAAAAGCTCATCGAAAACTTGAAAAAGAAGGACCTTAAGACATTATGAACAAGCCCACGAGAAATACAAACCCTTTTCCTTTTTTTTCTTCTTTACTTTTCTTTTTTTCTGTCCTTCTTTTCTTCTAAATTTATCTATTTTGATTTCTCAAAAGAAAGACAAAAAACACTGAATTACATTTCATAGAATGAGTATAGAACTCTTACCCTTGACAGTCCGACTGCAACCAGAGACATCCACACAAGCAAAAAGATCCACCTCTGTGTCTCGTCTCCAGAGTCCCTCCAAGTGTCCACGTTGGCAAACCAGGGTGTGTTATTCTCCTTGAAGACACATAGCGCAAAATGTGATCCCCCAAGCCTCAAAACCGATTCGAGACCATCTGCGCTATTCCCTTCTCCATTGTTTGTGCGTTCCGCTGTAGGTAGTCTTGTTGAAAGAATAGCGCATTTGTGCGTTCAGTTGTAGGTGGTCTTGTTCGAAGAATAGCGCGCAGTGTGGATAAATGCCCTGGGGATAAGCGTGAAGGGTCCCTAGGCCGATGACCGACGTGTATACGGACATCTCTCCCGTACACGTAGTCAGATCCTTCCATGTCGATGTCTTCGCCTGATAAACGAAGTTGCCCATCGTTTCGGCCTCTGGGCATGAGATTAAACGTTTGATCTCAAACGTAACACTGGATTGAACAAATGTCGTTGATACGTATCCTTTATGCAGCTTCTCCCCTTCGGTGTTGTGAGTTAGAGCGAGTTGTTTTCTTGTGACTAGATGATATTGGTGTATGGCGATTACCTGTCCAGGTAAAATAATCTGCCCATCGTTTCCGTCAAACGTTGATGAAGCATGATTTGAAAGATGTGTATTGTATAGCTACATATAAAAGGATGGGTGGAGATCGAATGATAAAAGACTTTGCATTTCAGAATGAAAATGCGCATTGCTTTCTTAACTTGCTCTTGCTCTTTGATGAAAAAGTGTGTATGTGTGTGTGCATGTGTGTGTTTGTGTGAGTGTGCGTGTGTGCGGGTGTGTGTGTGTGTGTCAGTGTGCGTGTGTGTGTGTGTGTGTCAGTGTGCGTGTGTGCGTGCGTGCGTGCGTGCGCTCTCGTGTTTGTTTGTGTGTGTGTGTGTGTGTGTGTGTGTGTGTGTGTGTGTGTGTGTGTGTGTGTGTGTGTGTGTGTGTGTGTGTGTATTAATATCTGTGAACTTAACTTTACATAATATGAACAGACACACCCTGACACGCCGATGAGCTTGAACAAAATACAGTCTCTCTGCCAATGGGCATACACACTAACGTTCGTTCGAACATGTCCGCACATCTACAAATACACACTAACTGTCTGTGCATCTGTGTGGGTTTGGTATTAATTTCGGTGTGTCCGTCTATCTGTATCACGAAATCATCACTTGTAAAGTTTGTCTGTGCGTTTTGAAAAGCTGATTGATAGAATGTCTGTTACGTTCGTTTTGTTATCCGCCGATGCATGTTTCATTTCAGTCAAAAAGCAGACTGCGGTGTCTTCGGAGGGTGGCCGTTCCTCGCTTATCAGTACATCCAAAAGGCGGTAAGAAAATCAACTATGAAAAAAATAAACAGTCTACAAAGGGACTTTGGTACTCGATATAGTATTTGTGTGAAACAATTGTAATGGTGTGTGTAACGTGAGGAAAGAATATCTCTCTCTATCTTAACGACGTGTTTGTAAATAAAGAGAATTAGAGATAGAGAGAGAGAGAGAGAGAGAGAGAGAGAGAGAGAGACAGAGAGAGAGAGAGAGAGAGAGAGAGAGAGAGAGACACACACACACACACACACACACACACACACACACACACACACACACACACACACACACACACACACACACCGACAGAAAGACAAACAAACAAAGTGAAAGTGTGCAACGTACAGTGAAATACATATTTTTGTACGTCCAACATTTTCAGGGTGGGCTTGTATTATGGACAGACTACTCCTACTGCTCAGGGATAGGAGAAGGAAAAGGGAGTTGCTTCCCTTGCCCCGCTCCGGGATACAACAAAACTCTCTGCGGACCCCGAACGAGAGCTGTGCCGCCAAAGTCGACCCCTCCAACTGAGTTTGTTCCTGATCTCGAGTGGCCAGCTGGTGGTCCATTTCTCAGGTTAGGGCATACGTGGAGTATAGTATAAGTTAATATAAGGGCCGGTTAGCTCGATTGGTAGAGCGGCACTGGCACTTGTGATCCTAAGGGACAGATTATACCTGCGCAAAGCCAGCCGGGCACAGACGACGCACTGCAGATTATTCCAGTCCGCTACACGTTGCGTGACAAGAAAACTGTAACAGGCCAAGTACTCGTCATAATCCCTATCGCAGCATAAACAAATATGCAGTGCGTCGTCTGTGCCGCTGACTCTGCGCAGGTATATTCTGCCTTTAATGGTTTGAATCCCGACAGGGACGGACACGGGTCAACTTTATGCCGCAGACGCACAGAGACGGTATCCATGCCCCACCTCCGTGTCACCACAGTGGCACGTAAAAGACCTCGGTCATTCTGCCTTAAGTGTAGATGGCTGATTACACCTAAACACGAACACACCTGGGTAGCTCAACTCCTGTTGCTGCTAGCTTTCCACGTGGAGGAAGCGACCCGAATTTTCTGGGATTGGGATATTTGAGTGAATGGAATGAAATGAAATGAAAATATTTCGACGTCGGTTTCAATTCCGTATACCTACGCAACAAATTTGTATTCCCTAATTGAATAAATAGTCAAGTAAAAGCATTTAAAAAAAACCAACAACTTATTTTTCCAAATGCATATGCCGGAAGAATGTGTGTAGCCTATGCATGGGAATGGCAGTTGGAATCAATAATGAGCCTTTTAACAAAAAACAAAAGTCATACCAAAATCGACATCCTAGCCGTATCCTGCACAGAGTTGGCATTTCTTGATGAACTATTGTCCGTCCCGTATAGAAAACGAATTCTTGAGAGAAAAAAACCATTCTGCACAGGTAGTTGATTTTCGGTAAGTGTCCAATTGGAATGATGTTCTTATCCCGTTTATCCTACATACGTGAGAGAGACACCCGTGAGATAATAATCGTTCAAATCACACGTGTGTATATCATGTAAATGAGGTCATGTCAAGCAAGTCTGGCAGGGACCTGTTTTTTCACTGCTTATGATGCCAAAGTCACCGAGACAAACGTCATTATAGAAACACAAATTGCGCTCGCTAATCACCCTCCGTGAATCTTTAGAACTAACAGTAACACGTCACGCCACACTTTCAGAGTGACGTTTCTTTGCTTTGACGTAATAGATTGCACGAGGCTTTAGAAGAGATCGAGGTTCCAAAACAAGCGTCTTCAATTTAGCTGCCTCGACTGCAGTTCAATATTTAAATCTGGTACGACACAGCAAGCCATGTAGTATTCTCTATAGAGATCCTATGACCAATTTTCACACACAATAAAACGTAGCAAACCGTCCACTTAGTCTTTTCGAAAAGACCTGACATTTTCTTAGTTTCCACCACAAAGCAGACCATCATGTATTCACTTGTAGGCACTTTCCTGACAGTAATAATCCCCTTTTGGAATTGACCAAAATAGACCAATCTCATCTAATTGTGTGCGTAAGTTGCTCAATAGGCGAACACTGCGACGAGGTATAGTGCACAGGCACTGATTTGACACGTGATGGGTGGGGGCTTTGGGTTGGGAGTTCTCTCTCTTGCTTAATAAACTTAAGCTCAAAAGTAAGCTACCCTTTTAAATAATAGTTGTTTAATTATTTCTGTTTATTTATTCAGACAGACAGACCGAAAGACAGACATAAATGTACATGATCGCATGAGGGAAGATCGTGAGTTCAAATCCCGGCCGCGGTCGCCTGACGGTCCATCCCTCGTCCGGATTGTAAACTAGTCTGTTTATTCAGTGTGGAGATTGTTCCGATCTCCCAGGGCCCACTTTAGTGCAGACCTGCTAGTGCCTTATCCCCCCTCGTGTGTACACGCAAGCACAAGACCAACGCGCATGGAAAAGATCCTGTAATCCATGTCAGAGTTCGGTGAGTTATAGAAACACGAAAACACCGTGCATGCTTCCCCCGAAATCGGCGTATGGCTGCCTAAATGGCGGGGTAAAAACGGTCATACACTTAAAAATCCAACCGTGCAAAAACATGAGTGAACGTGGGAGTTTTAGCCCATGAACGAAGAAGAAGCTAGAAGAAGAAGAAGAAGAAGAAGAAGAAGAAGAAGAAGAAGAAGAAGAAGAAAAGGGAAAAAAATAAGCAAAATATATAAACCACAGAGAAAGACAGACGGTAAAATGCACCCAACGACAGTAACAATCTCTGACAAAACAATCAACCGAGAGAATGATGACCATCACATCCAGTTTGGCTGGACGATACACGAGCGAAATGCACTTCTTACTTTGACCGGCCTCCAGCACAAGCTAGAGTCTACGCTGAGCATTTTCATTGAAAATGTGTTCTGTTCTGTTCTGTTTTGTTCTGTTCTGACACAAAGTCAGTCTTGGCAGTTCATTAGTTTGACCTTGCTTGATCTTGAAAATGTGTTCTCTTCTGTTCTCGCTACAAACACAAGCCAGAGTCTTGGCTGTGAAGTATTTTGACCTTGCTTGACCTTGATACTTTGTTCTATTTTGATCTCGCCGCAAACACAAGCCAGCGTCTTAGCTGTGCATTATCTCGACTTTGCTTGACACTTTGTTCTGTTCTGATCTCGCCGCAAATACAAGCCAGCGTCTTAGCTGTGCATTATCTTGACCTTGCTTGACCTTGCTACTTTGTTCTGTTCTGATCTCGCCACAAACACAAGCCAGCGTCTTAGCTGTGCATCATCTTGACCTTGCTTGACCTTGATACTTTGTTCTGTTCTGATCTCGCCACAAACACAAGCCAGCGTCTTAGCTGTGCATCATCTTGACCTTGCTTGACCTTGATACTTTGTTCTGTTCTGATCTTGCCGCAAACACAAGCCAGCGTCTTAGCTGTGCATTATCTCGACCTTGCTTGACCTTGATATTTTGTTCTGTTCTGTTTTCTCCGCGAACACAAAGCCAGAGTCTTGGCTGTGCATCATCTTGACCATGCTTGGTTTTAAATTGTGATCTGTTCTGTTCTGTTCTGTTCTATTCTGACAAAAAGCCAGAGTCATGACAGTTCATAATCTTGACTGTGACCTTGCTTGACCTTAAAACTGTGATCTGTTCTGATCTGGCAACTAACAAAAAAGCCAGAGTCTTGGCTGTACATTGTCTTGACCTTGCTTGACCTTGATAGTTTGTTTTGTTCTGATCTCGCCGCGAATACAAGCCAGAGTCTTGGCTGTAAATCACCTTGACCTTGCTTGACCTTGATAGTTTGTTTTGTTCTGATCTCGCCGCGAATTCAAGCCACAGAGTCTTGGCTGTGCATCATCTTGACCTTGCTTGACCTGGATAGTTTGTTCTATTCTGTTCTCACCGCGAATACAAGCCAGAGTCTTGGCAGTTCATAATTTTGACCTTGCTTGACCTTGATAGATTGTTCTATTCTGTTCTCGCCGCGAATACAAGCCAGAGTCTTGGCTGTGCATCCCCTTGACCTTGTTTGACCTTGATCGTTTGTTCTGTTCTGATCTCGCCGCAAACACAAGCCAGATTTGGCTGTGCATCATCTTGACCTTGCTTGCCTTTGACTGTTGACACTGACAATGCTAGTGAGCAGCGGTGCATAAAATCATAATAATACTTCCCTGCTAACGGGCAGACGTCGTTTACATTCTCACAGTTTATTTCTCGTGTCGTTTTCGCGGCAAGGTTAATTACCATTGTATAGAAGGCACCAACCATTTTGTCGATGCCAGCCCCGCATGTACCCAGATTATCTAGCAATAAAACAGTGAAGGGGGGGTCATAAACGGAGAGTAACGTTCACAAGTCTGTTAAAAAAAAGATAGACTGAGAGCTATAGTTGGTAGTGTTAGGCTGTGGTGGGGTCGTCGTCGTCTTTCAAGTGTTGTTGTTGTTGTTCTTGTTCTTGTTCTTGTTCTTGTGCTTGTTTTGACTTTATTATTAAGCCTATGATGTCTCTTTTGGTGTGGACACAAAAAGAACGCAAAAAATAAAAATATTTCCCTTCCTGTCTGTCTGTTTGTTTGTCTGTCTGACTGCCTGCCTGCCGGTCTGTTTGTCTGTCTGTCTCTCTGTCTGCCTACGTGTACGCCAGCGGGTAACAAGGCGTATATAAATATGAACCTACTATCAGTCTGACATTCCACACATTCGCTGCGAACGCTTTTTTGCATGACCGCTTTTCTTTTGACAAAACGACTTATTCCTACGAATACTCTCAAAACTAATGAGTTGACATGTCTGTGAAGAGATAGCAGAGAAAGATTGGAAACCGATCGCTTGATGAAAAAAATGGTACACTGCTGCACACAGTCAAAACCGCATTGTTGCATGGCAGTTAGAAAATGGGGTAGAATAAGTGGAGGAAGGGTATCTCGGTGCGCACGTCAGTATACTCGAAAATGTTTCAAGGCGTAACGTACATTTTGACACCATGGAACCTCTGTCCTAGACCGATCGCTATCAGATGCAAAAATTGAACAGAAAGTTCAAAATCAATCTGATGACTTTTTAAAGCATCAAGGATAGCCACAGCCACTTCCGAGCAGCCCACCCCTATAACGACGCCTTTAGTTTAAAAAAACAATAAATAAAGGAAGAAAAAAGCTTTGTCTTTCGACATGTTCCGCATGCGTAACTAGCATGATCATCATGAGATTTTTGTTGGCGAACGATAGAACGAACCCTGCAGCTTTGTTGCTGCAGACGGAGACTGAGAGAGAGAGAGAGAGAGAGAGAGAGAGAGAGAGAGAGAGAGAGAGAGAGAGAGAGTGAGGGGGGGGGAGGTATGTAGATAGAGATTGATGGAATACATGAAGATGTATGTGAAGGGACGAAAAATGAAGACAGAAACATCTCTACGCAGCCAGCGTGAAAATGGATGTGAACACTTTGGCTGTTTCGTGCAATCCACAGTGGTAGACTTAATTGAGATTCCTCACCTGATTGTTACATGATAAAAGTCAAGACAACAACTTCTTGACAGAACTATTACACCGAACAGATGTTGTCCCGTTACGTATTTTCATGTTGCGAGAACATAAACCATCCATGCGTCTGTCTTAAGCAACAGTGTGTGTGTGTGTGTGTGTGTGTGTGTGTGTGTGTGTGTGTGTGTGTGTGTGTGTGTGTGTGTGTGTGTGTGTGTGTGTGTGTGTGTCTGTGTGTGTGTCTGTCTGTCTGTCTGTCTGTCTGTCTGTGCGTGCGAGCGTGCCTACGTGCGAGCGTGCCTACGTGCGTACACTCGAATATGTGTGCGCGCGTGTGTGTTTGTCTGTGTGTATGCGCCCGAACGCGCTTGTGCACGTGTGTGTGTGTGTGTGTGTGTGTGTGTGTGTGTGTGTGTGTGTGTGTGTGCTGTCTGCGGTTTGACATTAGTTTTGACGATATTCCAGAAAGTTGATAGTTTAGATTAACCATATTAAATCAGGCCCAGAACACAATGTCACTGCACAGTTGTCATAGCTGTACAGAACCTATCCTTGAACATTAACAGCTATTGTGTTTTCAGCGTAGCAATAGGGTCCGATATTTAGACGAGACAAGTATAATGCCGACGAGTCGAAGACGAGTCGCATTATACTTGTTCGAGTCTAAATATCGGACCCTATTGCTACGCTGAAAATACAATAGCGATTATATAGCTGTTCTGACCTTGATTTGTTGTTCCAAACTTACAAAATGACAGTTTTTGCGTCGATGCGTTGATCTCAGGTTTTGATAGCAGACGCCGTTTCAGTTATGCGCATTAGTTTTGCGAAAGCGCCACACTGACTTTGGAAAAAAACTCGATTTGACAACACAGCTGTTAAACAGCTTTTTATTAGTTCATTCGTATACAACAAAAAGAAGTTTGAGTTTTTTTAATTTTGAACAAGACTACTTGTGAAGAAGACCAAAACACAACATCAACAGAAAACTAGAAACAACTGAAGAACTAGGATGCAACAAGGGGAGGAGAAGAGAACAGGTAATCCGTACAACGCGAACAGACGGCAGCGAAGTTTTCAGTTTGGTGAATGGCATTTATACTTGTCTCGTCATTAAGCGAATTTTTCAACCTCAGTTATAAACGACTACATGAATGTTAGTGCCATGGGTTGAACATCAATACTTCAGAGGGCCAGGCCATGTGGCCATGTTGGGTTTGATGCGTGCATGCCTGGTTTTCTCCTGTAGATGGGTGTCGGCACAGGAGGTCTGCCCGCTGTCCTCAGCCAACATGCTCCGTCTTCATGGCAGCTCAGGTTTTTATTTATCGAGGTTCTCTCCTCTAGATCCGCCGTGTTTCGCCTAGGGGCTTGCGCTGCCTAGTTGATAGGGTCACCTCGTAGAGGATGTGGTCATAAACCACGCACGGTCGGTCTTGGGACAGGGAAACGTTATGCTAGTCCGGAGGGATTACGCCACAAAGGCCACCTCGCGAAGACCCAGGGTCCTAGACTAGGGAGGTCCAAGGGGGAGCACCGGGAGGGCTACCCCTCTACCCGCACCTCCAACACAATCCCTTCCCCTGGTAGCTTCATCCCCAAGGAGGAGACAGAGCTACCTGCAACACCCCACTTCAGAGGGGAATTGGGGTATTTAGTGTGGAGTTACGAAATAAGAAAAGCCGAATGCGAAAGTTTGTGTCAGTCGGCAACTGACCTCACACAGGCACACAAAAACGGCTGTTCCGCTTTACTCCCCTCTTTGTACTACTTCTTTCGACTTTGGGCATTTTGTGGTGTTTAGGGACAGAAAATAATTGGTTTAGTCCTGTTTCACTAGGAAGTTAGCAGAAAAGGATATGCTATCGACATTTGTAAAGCTGAAAAACATTCCCCAGAAGAATTTCAAGTTGTCAGTGTGTGCTGTTATCGATTGAAACATCGTGTAGTACAGATGGGTAAACCGGAACCATGCGTCTTTGTTATTGTCAATATGCTTTTGGATATTGGCAAAAATGGCCGACTTCCGTAGCATTATGCTTTGATGATCGGAAGAGACCATCCAATCACAGCCCCCGAATTCCCCCACGTGTCCATCAGAATAGCTATATATGTGAATGACAGCCTGGAATGGTGATGGAATTGAGGTATATGAAACGTCCTCAGTGGCAGCAGTGGTAAGTAACTTAAGGGGCATGTTTTCTTAATACGCTTCAAAATTAATGTTGCTATGATGTTGACATGACGCTTATCACCCACCCAAAAGTGTTTCTTGTGTTGTGGTGGTTTTTTTTATACCTAATTCAAGTTATGTTCAGTCGGTCGGAGCGGGTTTTTTCTTATGAGGGCGGTATAATTATGCATGTAGCTATAAACTCAGGTGTCAATACAAAATTGTTCACATGCATGGTTTACCCCTAAAGAATAGTTTATCCTTGATGAATGAGAAGCGTATGTATGCGCCACTCACTTTCCCGAGTCATCCATCCGTGACTGAAGAAAAGGTGTTATCAGATAATGCTATTTGTAGTTAGTTGTTTCAAACAGCTCCCACGTTCACATGTCGTGCTTGTGTGAGTCTCAGTTTTCAATGGGCAAAATCGTCACCTTAAACACGTTTACGGGCGGGGTAGGATTGGAAGTCCAGCATGGGTATAAAGTACACAGTATTACAGCTAATAGCTTGCTGTGAAAAACACAGGCTGCCAGTAATATTAGGTTTCTTTTCCACTTGAGAAGAGGCTCACACGTCATTTAAAGGGATACAACTGATCTGACCGTTTGGGAGGAGCTTCTGGCGAATTTGACGAATCTGAAAAATAAGAATCCACTGTACCTTAATCGAGATGCACACAGCACGATCTGCTAGAAAACGCACAAGTATGGTAATTACCTAAATCAAAGTGAGTGAATGAGATTCAGGGCGCTGCTTCTCTCCGGTGCTGAAAAGGAGGGCCCAGAGGCGCACCTGGCAGCAAGACGCATGACGCCGTCTATGACGCGACGGCCTAGTAACCAGCATTACGCACACAAACAAGGGAAGTAACTCAGTGGAAGTAACCCAACACAACCCTCACGACGCGTGCTCTTTCTTTGCCTATGTAACGACATTTAATTAAGCTTTCAAAACATTTACTTTTGTTAAGGCAGTCCATCCTGAACTCAGGTCAAAATGAGTTCGGCTCATTCTCTCCCTGACAGGATGCCTTGAGTTTCCTTGTCTGGCAAGGAAACCGATTTTTTTAACATATTTAGAGCTTTTTGTAATGTATTATTGCTATAAGCAGATTCGCGATCGTCGATAATGATTTTTCATGGTGTTTTGTAATTTTTAAATTCAATGGAATTCATGTGTAAGACAGTTTCAAGCGAGCTATTTTTCGCGGATGTATTTGCTGTGCAAACAACTCTAAATATGGCAAAAGTGGCACGTGATAATCAACCGTTTGGTTTCGGCGCTAACTGGAGCAGACGATTTTTTCTGTAACCAGTTGACAGTGATGAAACCATATATTACGGTCTCCTTCCGGCAGCAGTCCCAAAATTTCGACTTGTTTTGACCTTAGAACGATGGCTTTATCATAACTGTGAAGAACAGAACAGAGATCACTGTCGAAGTCGGCCAATCTGCAATCATTTTCGTCTCGCGAACACTGATCTCAAATTTAGATCATGCTCGCGAAAACCATATGGGAGATAACTCTGTATTTTTGTTTTGATAGATTCGCGTAGGACTGTAGCGTCCGGTCAGGGAGAGAATGAGCCGAACTCATTTTGACCTGAGTTCAGGATGAAGGCAGTCCTCCTGCGCATTGACATTATATGCAACGCAGAATCTGATGGTATAACTTTGGAAAAGTCTAGTTTCAGGTTGTTGTTTTTTCCTCAGGTATTATCCCTTTAATGCACTTCCTGCTCTGTTCGACGGTTAGTCTGGCCTATTGTTGCTTTAGTCGCAGACACATTTCACGACAGACCGCGAAAGTTGAGTTGTGCACCAAACAGCGTACTAACAATTGCATCATACATCAACGCTTATCTAACATCTGCAAATAACCTTTGATCCCAGCTCTGTTAAATGCACATTCCTTCTCTTGAAATCAGTTTGGGTTCACCAACTCAGATCTTACAAGGCGGTGACACCATCCCTCCACTTGCACACATATCAACAATTAACAACCGGCCTGCATCCTGTGCACACACACACACACCAACACACACACACACACCAACACACACACACACACCAACACACACAACACATACATACACACATACACACACCAACACACACTCACACACACACCAACACACACACCAACACACACACACGTACACACACACCAACACACACACACACACCAACACACACACACACACACCAACACCAACACACGCACACACGCACCCACCCACGCGCACGCACGCACACAGACACACAGACACACACCAACACACACACGTACACACACACCAACACACACACACACACCAACACACACACACACACACCAACACCAACACACGCACACACGCACCCACCCACGCGCACGCACGCACACAGACACACAGACACACACACACACACAGACACACACACACACACATTGACACACACAAACACACACACACACGCACTCACGCACACTGACACACACACACACACACACACGCACACTGACACACACACACACACACACACACACACACACACACACACACACACTAACACTAGAGCACAGCGACTGAGACTATTAGATCAACTTTTTTGTTTGTTTGTTTGTTTGTTTGCTTAACGCCCAGCCGACCACGAAGGGCCATATCAGGGCGGTGCTGCTTTGACATATAACGTGCGCCACACACAAGACAGAAGTCGCAGCACAGGCTTCATGTCTCACCCAGTCACATTATTCTGACACCGGACCAACCAGTCCTAGCACTAACCCCATAATGCCAGACGCCAGGCGGAGCAGCCACTAGATTGCCAATTTTAAAGTCAGTCTTAGGTATGACCCGGCCGGGGTTCGAACCCACGACCTCCCGATCACGGGGCGGACGCCTTACCACTATGGAAAGCCGTTTGGCTCATAACCATTACACGTGTACTAAATCATAAATACACGTGTAATAAATGATTAATACACGTGTATTTATTTCTTATTGCACGTGTAATTTATCTTTTTTCTTATGATTAAATACACGTGTAATAAATATTTCATACACGTGTAAGAAATGATTAAATACACGTGTAAGAAATGTTTATTACGCGTGTATTTAATCATTTCGTACACGTGTATGACATTTTTATTACACGTGTATTAATCATTAATTACACGTGTATCAATTATTTATTGCACGTGTACTAATCATTTTTTACACGTGTAATGGTTATGAGCCAAACGGCTTTCCATATACCACTAGGCCAACCGTGCCGGTTATTAGATCACTGACTGCCGTTGGGAGAAAAATGCAATTAGAAGTGCAAAATGTTGTGCTAGCACGCGTGCGTGAATATGCGTGCACACGTGAGAGTGTACTCTGTGTTTCGAAGTGGGTCTGTGTCTGTGCTTGTGGCGGGGATCTCATGAATATGACCAGTCTCACTGATCATGTGTTTTCTCTCTTTTTAAATAACTGTTGGGGAGGGGGACTTGATTAACTTAATTTTGCATTTGTCGCAGGCCCAATTTCGCCACTAAATCCGTCATGTGTCCATTCAGAAGAAGATGCTCCGACACTGAGATCGCACCACGCTTGAACTGCATGGAGAGACGGGGGTATAAAAACCATGCATACCTAATGACTGATCGCGGGGGCCCGGGTAGCTCAGGTGGTAGAGCACTGGACTTGTGATCGAAAGGTCGCTGGTTCGAATCCGGGCCGGGACGGACATGGGTCAACTTTATGTGCAGACCCAGAGACGGTATCCATCTCCCACCCCCGTGTCACCACAATGGCACGTTAAAGATCTTGGTCATTCTACCATAAGTGCAGAAGGCTGATACCACCTAAACACGCATACATCAAAAGCCGTGAGGGCGTAAAAACTCGAATCGTATAAACCAATTCATGTCCAATATAGGCAATTAAGACCTGACGGACAATAAGCCCCTTAAAATTTACTTGACTGAATGAACAACCACAGACCGGCATAAATAAACAGAAGCCAGACCATACAAACAAGCCGCAAAATACTAGAAATACCGATCGTAAAGGGGGCCACCGCTACAACAAGCGCACAGCTGGAAAAGTTTTCTCTCGGCCAGTCGTAGGGAGTATAGAATAGGTATTGCCTCTTTTTTTTCTGTCCCGACTCAGTCGATCCCATGGTCTTCTGTGCAGCAAAGTCTGGGTTCGCACGCTAGCGTCAGTGCGTACATGAAGCGAGAGATTTGTTACAGTTTTGCGGTAGCTGCGGCCGTTTTTCAGGTAGATTGACACCTGCGAAAAACCAGTGCGTGTGTGTGTGTGTGTGTGCGTGTGTCACAAGACGGAAGAAAGAGGTTTCAGTTCAGTTCAGACAACTTGAGGAGGGGAGTCGGAAAGCTTTCCTGTCGTCTGCCTCTAAAAGTTTCCCTCCTTCAATACACAGCCGCTGCTGGCGACAAGTGGAGAACAGTTGCTTTTCGAGAGACTTCGGAAATCTGGTTAACAAACAGCTGGGGGGACCGGAACGGATTTTACTCTTTCAACTGCTGTGTTTGACTAGTTTTGGTCAAGGGTCGCAGGCTTTTTTTTCAAAGGTTTTTGTCGGAGATATATTGATGCGAGCTGAGCAGTCAGCTAACCAGACAGGTTATCTGAGTTGCGAACAAAATTGCCGGTTTTGTGTTCAAACCTTTTAGCAACAGAATGTCTGTACGGCTGTCTTTGTGTCCCTCTTAGGTTAGAGTTGGAGTACTGAGTGAGAGTTTCCCCGCATGTTGCTGTGATGGGTTTGAGGTTTCACGGTGACAGCGGTTTCGCTGTGTGGTGATACAGTTCTCTTCAAATAGAGAAGTTATTTTTCATGGTGTTCGGAGTTTCGTGCCCAGCCTGTGAGAGTGTGCATGTGTGATTTCCCAGTCAGCATCGGATATGCTTTGAGGAATTTAACGGATGGTTTTTTTCTACTTATTCGCGTCATTATCGCCTGTGTGTAAGCACATTTTTGTGTTGGTGTGTGCTTAATTTGGAGAAGTAACGGAACCAACCCGAGCTTTCCAGAATGGCTTCATCGGACAGAGTCGCAGCGTACCTCCTCTGCGCTTTCGCCGTGGTCCTGTCCTTGGCACAAACATCAAGTTCCTCCAACGAGTGTTCCTTCATGCGCTCCCACAAGGGCGAGCAGTGCGTGTACAACATCCACCTTAACCAGGACTCGGACTGTAGCCGAAGCCGAGGTCGGCGTCACTTCAAGCCCGGCTACCGCGACGACGACGAGGAGATCTACGACGAGAAGATCGACAGCATGGAGAAGAACTTCTCCGTCATGAAGGACCAGCACGAGCAGCGTCTCAAAGACTTGGAGGGCACGGTGCGCGAGCTGCTGGGCAAGGACGTGTCCTTCGCCTCTCTCGTCAAGTCCTCGGCACAGCTGGCTGCGGGTAGCGTAGGGCAGGGCAAGGTGGAGGTGTCGCGAGGCAGTGGGAGAGTTGACAGCAGTATGCTGGACCGCCTGCACGCGGAGTTCGACAAGCTGCGCACCGCGCTGAGGCAGAAGACGGAGCAGCTGTTCGACACGCAGGTCAAGGTCAACGAGACGGAGAAGATGCTGGAGAAGTCGCAGCTGAACGTTTTCAAGGTCAGCCAGGACCTGCTGCACGCGGAGAACCGGGTGGCCATCATGGAGCGCGAGCGCGCCATCCTGAAGAACCAGCTGAAGGACAGGTCGTACAAGCTCGGGGTGTCCTCGGGCAAGGCCTCGGAGTGCGAGGTGAAGCTGAGCGAGCAGCAGGAACAGCAGTTGACCCTGATCCGCTCAGAGAACGTGCTGACGGAAGAGCTGATGACGTGCGAGCTGCGGCTGAACATGACGAAAGAGGAGCTCGTGACGCTGGAAAAACGTCACAAGGAGATGAAGTCACGTCACTCCAGGGTCAAGCAAGTGCTGTCAATCCGCGAGAACGAGCTCATCGACTGCTATGCGGGTGAGTGGGGTTTTGTTTATTTGTTTGTTTGTGGGTTTTTGTGTTTGTTTGTTTGTTGTTTTTGTTTTTATAACACACACACACACACGCACACACGCACCCACACACGCACGCACGCACGCACGCACGCACGCACACACACACACACACACACACACACACACACACACACACACACACACACACACATACCACCACCACCACCACCACCACCAACAACAACAACAACAGGAGAGAGCGACGGAAAGAGGCGGAAGAAGGAGTAAGAGATATACGTGAAGGGAATTGCGAGTGGAAGGGGGAGGAGAGTTCGAGAAAGGGAAAGACAGAAAAGGAAGATGGGTGAGCAAGAGATATATACATGAACAGCAAAACTTCCACAAATCAGTGTTGCTTTTGTCCGTCTGTCCATCTATCATGCTTTTGCCCGCCTGTCTGTCTGTCTGTTTTGTCTGTCTGTCTGTCTATCATGCTTTTGCCCGCCTGTCTGTCTGTCTGTTTTGTCCGTCTGTCTGTCTATCATGCTTTTGCCCGCCTGTCTGTCTGTCTGTTTTGTCTGTCTGTCTGTCTATCATGCTTTTGCCCGCCTGTCTGTCTGTCTGTTTTGTCTGTCTGTCTGTCTATCATGCTTTTGCCCGCCTGTCTGTCTGTCTGTTTTGTCTGTCTGTCTATCTGTCACTCTGTTTGTCCGATTCTCTTCTCCCTCCTCAAACAAAATGCTCTGATATGTTCCTTTATTTGTAAGTCTTCGTCATCCAATTCGAACATTCGCCATTGCACGCCATGTTTTGCCTCACAACAGTTTAAACACTAGCAAATAAATAATTATTCTTCTGCGCAGGAGATTCGGTCTTTTGTTTATGTAAGTGTTGTAAAGCAGTGTTAAAACTATCTGTGCGGGTGTCACCGATTTTTGTTGTTGATTTTTTCTCTCTCATAAATTGCGAATTTATTTATGTCTGCAGCTGCAAGTTTCGAAATGTATGCTTTTCTACGGTTTCAGTTTTTGTTATTTGTCTGAAACAAGCACAGCACGTAGGGATGGGAGGGGGGGGCAGACAGAGAGACAGAGATGACAGACAGACAGACTGACAGACAGACACACAGACACACAGACACACAGACAGAGACAGAGATAGCGTGTGAGTTTGTGTGTATTTGTGTGTCTGCCCGCGTCTCAGAGCTCACATGTTACATGTCACTATTGTCGTGGTTTCGACCCCACCAGGTATTCATTTCCCAGAGTCAACTTTCTCCTCGGCGTCCGAACCTCCCCGTGTGTACGCATGCGCACGATAAAGACCCCAGGTTTACAGCAACAGTCTCATGGCTTTGAAACATGAACGCATGCATGCAGAAAAAAAGAAGAAACAAGTCGCGTGAGGTGAAATTACTACATTTAGTCAAGCTGTCGAACTCACAGAATGAAACTGAACGCACTGCATTTTTTCTCCAAGAACGTATAGCATCGTCAGTCCCCCGCTCGTGGAAAAGGCAGTAAAATTGAAAAGCCAGTATAGCGCGGTAGTGGTTGCGCTAAGAAGGGTAGCACGCTTTTCTGTATTTCTATTCTTTTTAACTTTCTGAGCTTGTTTTTAATCAAAACATAACATATCTACATGATATGTTTTTGGAATCAGGTAACGACAGGAAATACGATGGAATTGTTTTTAAAATCGATTTTGGAAATTTAATTTTGATCATTATTTGTTTTTTTTGTTTTTTTTATAGCTTATTTATATGTTTTTGAAATCAGAAAATTATGGAAAATAAGATGACATTATTTTTGGATCGTTTTATAAAACAATAATTTTAGTTACAATTTTCAGATTTTTAATGACCAAACTCGTTAACTAATTGTAAGACTCCTAGCTGAAATGTAATACCAAAGTCCGGCCTTAGTCGAAGATTGCTTGACCAAAAATTCAATTCATTTGATAAAAAAAAAAAATGAGGGCGTGACAGTGCGGCCTCAACTTTCACAAAAAGCCGGATTTGACGTCATCAATACCATATATTTTCAAAAAATTTTACAAAAACGTTTGAGGATATTATACTCAGGAACTCTCATGTAAAGTTTCATGAAGATCGGTTCAGTAGTTTTCTCTGAATCGCTCTACACACACACACACACACTCACACAACTCACACATACACCACCATCCTCGTCTCGATCCCCCGTCTATGTTAACCTCCCGCGGGTTAGTGGGAAGAATTTACCCGATGCTCCCCAGCATGTCGTAATAGGCGACTAACGGATTCTGTTTCTCCTTTTAACCTTGTTAAGTGTTTCTTGTATAGAATATAGTCCATTTTTGTAAAGATTTTAGTCAAGCAGTATGTAAGAAATGTTAAGTCCTTTGTACTGGAAACTTGCATTCTCCCAGTAAGGTAATATATTGTACTACGTTGCAAGCCCCTGGAGCAAATTTTTGATAAGTGCTTTTGTGAACAAGAAACAATTGACAAGTGGCTCTATCCCATCTTCCCCCTTTCCCCGTTGCGATATAACCTTGAATGGTTGAAAACGACGTTAAACACCAAATAAAGAAAAGAAAGTCTATGTTAAAACATTTAGTCAAAACTTGACTAAATGTGAAAAGAACTGATTGGGTGGCGCCGTAATGTATGGCAGCTCGCTTTCCTCAGGTAGAAAGCAACTCGGAGGTGTAACCTCACATGACTATATGATACGTTATCCTTATGTATCCTGTTATAAGCCCCACTCCTCCTTTCTTCTTTCTGCCTGTCTGCGAGCATGTAAAGTGTAATATTATGTCTCTGTTTTTTTGTCTATCTGCGAGTTAGCAAGCCCGCCAGCCAGACACAGAGAGAAAGAGACAGAGAGTTGTTGATGAAGAAAGAGAAGAAGGAAAAAAGGAAGAAGAAAAGGAAGAAGAAGTAGAGAGAGAGAGAGAGAGAGAGAGAGAGAGAGAGAGAGAGAGAGAGAGAGAGAGAGAGAGAGAGAGAGAGAGAGAGAGAGAGAGAGAGAGAGAGAGAGAGGAGAGAGAGAGAGTGAAAGATTGTGAGCGAGAGCAAGAGAGAGAGAGAGAGAGAGAGAGAGAGAGAGAGAGAGTGAGAGAGAGTGAGAGAGAGAGAGAGTGAAAGATTGTGAGCGAGGGCAAGAGAGAGAGAGAGAGAGAGAGAGAGGGAGAGAGAGAGAGAGAGAGAGAGAGAGAGAGAGAGAGAGAGAGAGAGAGAGAGAGAGAGAGAGAGAGAGAGAGAGAGAGAGAGAGAGGGCGTCATTGCGTCTTTCCTTCGTTGTTGTTGTCGCAGCAATTTAATTCTTACGATGTCATTGTATTGATGTGTTCTCAACATCTGCTGGAGAGCTTAAAATCTTATATTTTGACACGTTCTACTTGAAATCTAAATTTTCCCGGTTGTAAATCTTCATCTGATGTGATATCGTCACGCACTCCATCCAGCCTCATCATGCTGTACAAATAGAGAAACCTTCGTCTGTGAATGTATGAATGGCTTCAATGTGATTATTCCATGTTCACAAATGTGGGTCGACAGCGAAGCATTATCTTGGCAATATTGAATAGCACACCATTTTTTCTCTCATGAAATAGATAATTCCTACACGTGTTATTTCATTCATACTATATATGTGAGAAAATATAGTTGTTTTTGGATGGTAAGTACAGACACATAACAACTTCGCAAAATAAATATCGTGAAACTTTTTCGTTATTCACGCGCGTGTTATTTGTATTCAACTGATATGTTTTGGCAAGTGAGCCCACTTTTTGACTTGAAGATTTTTGTCACGGGAGTCGAGTGACAGTTTTTTCAAAAGAGGGTATAATTATATCGTCAAATCGTCCCTCTAAAAATCCTCCGAAAGCGGCGTATGGCTGCTTAAATGGCGGGGTAGGAACGGTCATACATGTACAAACCAACTCGTGCAAAAACGTGAGTGAACGTGGGAGTTTCAGCCCATAAACGAAGAAGAAGAAGAAGAAGAAGAAGAAGAAGAAGAAGAAGAAGAAGAAGAAGAAGAAGAAGAAGAAGAAGAAGAAAGAAGAAGGAAGGAAGGAAGGAAGGAAGGAAGGAAAGAAGGAAAGAAGGAAAGAAGAAGAAGAAGAAGAAGAAGAAGAAGAAGAAGAAGAAGAAGAAGAAGAAGAAAACCCTCTAAAAATAAACTTATTCGATTAAAAATGAAAACAAGTTTCCATAAAGCAAAACTGAGCATTATTTGCAAACACAAAGAAAGACCTATCATTTACTGATCTAGCGCAAATTATGTTGTATGTCTGTCTTAAATACTTTTGCATTGATGTTATGCTGTTCCGACCGAGGCCGCCCGGTATCAACAACGTTTGGACGAAGGATCGAAGGGGGGGGGGGGGGGATATTAAAGGCACAGTAAGCCTCCCGTTAACCATCACAGAGCTCCCCGAGCGTCTAAATACAGTACAAGCATACTTCCATTTGAACGCTCACCGAACGGGAACATCCTGGCTGCTTTCTGTCGAGCGTGAGACATTTTCAAAGAATTTATTTTCGTAGACTTGTTCCGTTAACAACAACGGCGCCTCGTTTTTGCGCTAGACCTAACTTTTAAAATCTAAATTATAAATTGACAGCTTGTTACACAAACATTCTTTAATCATAAAAGAATTCGTTTTTCATCAAGACAAGATCAGAACAATTCGAAGTTGTGAAAGTTTAAAAAAAGAAAAGCCCGGAAGCAGGGTCACGCAAGGGTCGTAGCAGACGACGGCCGGTTTATCAGTGCAAATCGCCGTTCCTCTCAACAGTCAAAAGCCATCGCTAGAGTTCTTGTGAACCACAGCCGTTGTTTCGTGCATAAAAAAAACGTGCTATTGTAGATAAGCTCACGTCGAGTCGCATTCAAATGACTAACTATGACGACTGCATTGTGAAAAGGGAAAACTGGATCACACGGGTTCACGATGGCTCAGGGGTAAGATAAACCACGCAGAAATAAATTCTTTGAAAATTGTTCGCTCTTTACGGAGGGCACCTATGATGTTCTCAATTGGTGAGTGTTTAAATGAAATGGTGTTTGTACTGTGTGTAAAAGCCTGACCGTATTTGTGATGGTTTACGGGAGGCTTACTAAGACAAGAGTTTATCAGAGCAGGAAACGGAGTGAATGCACAACCACATAAACATCTGTGAGAAAGAATAGCTCCATATCACAGCATAAACCACTCGTCTAACACTGCAGACGAATATAACTTCACTGAGTTACTCGAATGTGTCAGATATATCGGCTATCGTTCGTTTGAAGTTGACAGGAGAGTAACAAATGTACAAAACAATTGTTTGAAGGCAGGTAAGTACCCCACTTGACTACCGGCATTCGAGATTTTATTGAGCGGTGATCTTTTTGATAATCTGCTTAGCGCTTTTGAAAAGTGTCAGAGGTTATCAGAACATGAAACGTAGCACTTTTTTGTACTTGTTCGTATTCGAACATTCAGGTACTCCACGATAAAGAGTGGTTGACTGTTACCGTAAGAGTTCTGTTCAGTTTTATTCACCTATATTTATTTATTCAGCTATTTGTTAAGTTGTTTTGTTAGTTATATTAATATATTTTTGTTGGACATTTTAAGCATTTTAAAAGTTACAAAAGTTACATATACATGTATGTATTTACCAAAACTGAATGTATAACCGATTCTTCTGTGAAGATGACCGTTATAAAAGTTCAAGTAAAAGTGTATATATGCTTTGAGAACATAACAGTTGTTACATGGCTTTTCTAAATCTGCATAACATCACGTGGAGCATTGTCTAACCACTTTTGGTTGAAGAGAAAAAGAGGAACCGTGTTGGGGGGGGGGGGGAGAGAGATAGGGGGCAAATTGTGTGTCTTTTTGTTCAAAACGAAAATGAGCTCAAAAACGCAGAGACGTTTCTTTCGAGCGAAAGATGACGTGTGAACAGCGACGGCACAGTAGGCTATTCAGATTGACACACTTTCTGGAGAACCCAGTGTTCAGACACTGATGGAAAGAAGTCCTAATTTGTACCTGCACGCCAATTTGTCAGTCTCTTTATGTTAACCACACTAAAGTGTCAACGTTGGATCGAAAAGGCAGGCTTCACACAGACTGAAACGACTGTTGTTTTGTTTCCGCTTCGTGCAGCAAAGTGCTACAGGTCCAAAATGCCACGGTTGCCTACAAAAAGACAGTTTCAGGGGTTGTTAGAGCTAACAAGCCATGCATGTTTCGCGGTGAGAATATCAGTAGCAGGACAATAAACCGAGAGTGAGAAACACTGCGTCTGAAGTCGTTCTTCTTCTGTCGTTTTCGTTTGCTGCGACTCCCACGTACTCTCGCAGGCACGAGTGGGCCTCTATGTGTATGGCCGTTTTTCCCCGCGATTAGGTTTTCCTACTCTGATTCCGGGGGATTCCTTAGTCCATACCAGGATAATTAGGGATTTGATTTGAAATAGAAATGAAAAGACCAACGGAGAAGGATTCTCTCCGTCTTTAAAAAAAAAAAAAAAAAGTAGGGATGGAGCAGTCTGCATGCAACCGAGGTAAACAAAAAAATAATTTAAAAAAATAGAACAAAATACAATAGAGAAACCAAAGGGGAAAAATAATTAAAAAACTGTCTCTGCCGCCGTGTTGACATGATGTCCAAACAAGCACAGAAGCCGCTTAGACGGAACAGTTCCCACCAAGACGCAGTCTGTTGACAACATGCTTGGAAGGGCCCCACACAAATACGTCATCGTAAAAACGGCAGCGCCAAGACAGTTGACCATTCGTTTACGTCACGGCCGCATAATGAGAGCCCTTTGTACCGACAGGGCGTCAGGTTTCACGCCGTGGGGAAAAGACTACAAAGACGACAATTTGCGTCCTGACAGAGGATCCCCCTTCCCCCTATTGCCGCGACAGACACCTGAACCTGTTTCGCCTGTTTACTGCAAGACGCTGCACGAACTGACAAGGGCTTAGAAAGAGGAAAACGTCTATATTATGCTGTGCAGTATATACCACAGTTGGGTACCGACTGTCTTCTTTATTGTATGTAAGCGTATTAAACAAATATCCCTTGCTGGATTTTTAAGGTGTTCGCAGTCTTTTGCTTTTCAAAAAGGTTATGTTTTATTATACCTTACCCTTCCAACCACTTTTCAATCAGGTTCGCTTTTATATGTTGTATATACCACAGTGGGCAACACCTTCTCAGCACAGCAGGGTAATGTCTGTCTACTTCATTGTTCGCATTAGAACTGATTGAGAGAACTTGTCGGAAGAGATGAATCCAACATTTTTAATGAGAAAGGAGACCAGCTATAATCCTAACAACAACCACAGCATAAAATTCTAACGCTGACACAAACACGCGCGCGCGCGCACGTACATACACTCACAAACACAAACACACACACACACACACACACACACACACACACACACACACACACACACACACACATACACACAAATCCATTGAAACAACCCCAGAATCACTTATTCTATAGGGCTTAGAGAAACAATTTGTCAACCAGTAACGTACTCCGCACAGTAATTTGCCAACTTCAGCGCATTTGTGTTCCTTTTTCTCCTTTTTCCAGACCACAACTGCAATAAGAAGAGAAAGAAGACACCCGTAGCTGCCTGCTCAAATCTAAGTTTCCAATTTTATTACACCCACAGGTGCAAAACAACTCTCAGCGTAACAAGGGAGCGAACTGGGAAGCAGGTATAACTATGGGCATGGAAAGACTGTTTCCACTCTCTCTCCTTGTCTGTCTGTCTGTCTGCCTGCCTCTCTCTCTCTCTCTCTCTCTCTCTCTCTCTCTCTCTCTCTCACAGGCTCTCTCTCTCTCTCTCTCTCTCTCTCTCTCTCTCTCTCTCTCTCTCTGTCGTAATATCCCAACATTGAAGCACAGCTGTTTCACGTATACGTCACTCAATCGACATCATCCTTCCTGTACAGATTCGGACAAATTGACGAGAAGTTAAGACTGCAGAAAAAAATCGCAAAAAACAAAGCAACACGAATTCACTAATCATAGTAAAACATAACAATTAAAGAAACATGGAGCGGGGGAGTAAACGAGAGAGAGAGAGAGAGAGAGAGAGAGAGAGAGAGAGAGAGAGAGAGAGAGAGAGAGAGAGAGAGAGAGGAAGAGCAAGATGGAGTGAGAGAGAGAGAGCGAGAGGGATCAGGCATGGGAATTGTCCGCCAAACGACGGATTTCCGCCGAATTTGTTTTTTTGTTCCGCCGAAAATGCAAAAGTGTCCGCCGAAAAAATAAAGGGGGGAGGCACACAAAAAAAGCACCGGTTACTTTGGCCTTTGCGCAAAAGCCCGCGAAAACTTTCCGTACTTTGTTCACGCACTGCTACCGCCCGCCTCAGTTACTTGAACTTGTATGTTTGAAAGTAAACCAGATTGCACAGATTGTGTTACAAGTTACATGTTCCTGTTTGTCTCAGATCAATTTTTTTAACAAATTTAAACCATATAATACATGTATATATTTTTTTCTTCAAAAAAGCAAAAATTGGTACATTTTTGTACTAAAAACTCTGATTCTAAGAACAGAATTTAATGGCAAACTTGGAGCTCAGATGACACCAGATTGCACCATCTGGGTTCTTTGGAGAAAAAAAATTTCCGGGGGGGCATGCCCCCGAAACCCCCAGGTAAGGCTAGGCGCATCGCGCCGTCGACATGACGCTTCGCGTCTTCAGTTATAAATTTTCCGGTTTTTTTACAATTTTCAATTCCCATGCCTGGGGATAGAGAGAGAGTGAGAGAGACTGAGAGAGAGGGAGAGAGAGAGGCAGGCAGACAGACAGACAGACAAAGAGAGAGTGTGGCAACAATGTCCTTACACCTGAGACAATGAAAAATTATGTTTCAACAACAAACAAACAAACAAACAAACAAACCCATTCCGAAAGTTTTTGTTTATGTTTTGTTCTTGACCAACCGACTGTATTTTTGATAAATTAAAATATGTGCCGATAAACACACCTTATTTTTCTTTAAGCTAATTATAGAGAAGCGTTGTGCAGCAGTGGTTTCTGATGGTGATGATAACGGAGAAGAAGTCTGACGGCTCAGTGGCTGTATCGGAAGATAATCGGTCGCACGGCCTTCACGGTGGTTACGTACCTCTCCGGGTGTTTTTTGTGTGCTGTAGGTGAAAGATTAGGCACACAAAAAAAAGTTGTATGTTTCTGGTAACATGGCTAAAAAAAATAGGGTAGGTAGGTAGGGATTTTTTTTTGGTTTTTTTGTCAGAGTAGAAAATAACTATACAGTGACGCAAAGAGACTTGACTTACTATACAAAGAGAAAGACAACACATTACAAAACAAATGAGACAAAAGGGATGTGGGGTTATCCCCCTTGTGTCGTCTGCCGTCTGGTACTTTCGTTTTGACGCTTTTTTTTTCTCTTTTTTTTTTTTTTTTTTTACAAATGCAATAAAAAAAAAAAGGTCTAGGGTCGGCGGGGAAAAAACTAGGTAGGGTCGGGTGACCAGAAACATACAACTTTTTTTGTGTGGCCTTATCTTCGTTAAAGGTACATTCCTTCTCGTGTTAGCGACCGTGTTGAACAGCACTAAACTGTTCAGCTTTCTTCTCGGAATAAGAGCATTCTCTCATGTAAACGCGTGCAGCAAATCACCGGCACGGTTGGCCTAGTGGTAAGGCGTCCGCCCCGTGAGCGGGAGGTCGTGGGTTCGAACCCCGGCCGGGTCATACCTAAGACGTTAACATTGGCAATCTAGTGGCTGCTCCGCGTGGCGTCTGGCATTATGGGGTTAGAGCTAGGACTGGTTGGTCCGGTGTCAGAATAGTGTGACTGGGTGAGACATGAAGCCTGTGCTGCGACTTCTGTCTTGTGTGTGGCGCACGTTATATATGTCAAAGCAGCACCGTCCTGATATGGCCCTTCGTGGTCGGCTGGGCGTTAAGCAAACAAACAAACAAACAAACAAACAAAGCGTGCAGCAGAGTCTGGCTGCTTCTTGTGCAGAATGGGAATGTTGTTGAATTTATTTCGATAGTGACAGCTATGTCAATCTGTTGGGCGGATTTAGCGAACGATTTCAAATTTGTACAGAATGCAGCCACGATGATGTTGATGTTTGGTGTGTGTCTAAGTCAAAGAATGCTTTTATTCCACGTGAAAGCCTGGACAATACAAACCTTAAAACACACTTTTTCACACAGTATTTTGATTCATTTGTATTTCAATATGGTGCATTTTTGATCAGGTGTTTGAATGTTTGAATGTTTTGCCTGTGTTAGTATGCTTGCAGCTTGTAGTGCTTCGTTGTTCACTTGTGTGCTTGAATGCTGCTGCACATGGTTTTTTTCGCTTTGCTTTGTATGTATATGTATGTTTTTTTCATTGTAAAGCGCTTAGAGAACGTAGAGCGCTCTATAAATCTCCCATATTATTATTATTATTATTATTATTATTATTATTATTATTATTATTATTATTATTATTATATATGTGGAATTTAATGTTATTGAACGCGAGATGGGCGGTTCCAACAACCTACCTTTCTTGTTTTTTGATTCACACTTACCACAGTTGTTTAATACAAAATGAAAAGATTCAGTAATCATTCTTTCCACAGTTGTTGGAGGTAAAACGGTATCTGTAACGATAGGACATCCTCATACCCAGCCAACACTGTCGACCCTACATTGCAGGTGACTTCACGTGAGAGGGGTTGTTTCAATGACGAACAACAAAAACAACGCAACATGTCCTTTATTGGGAGGTGCCCTCTCATCGGAGGTGTTTAACATTACGGGAACCTCTGTGCAGGATTGTATCAATGGTTGTTTCAATGACGAACAAAAGAACAACGCAATATGTCCTTTATTGTGATGTGCCCTCTCATCGGAGCTGTTTAACATTACGGGAACCTCTGTGCAGGATTGTATCAAGGGAGCATAAAATCCGGCATGCAGAGTAGTCAGGCAGACGAGAAAAGGGACACGGACATACAATCGCGAACTGTTGAGAGTCGGAACGACCTCGGAAAAAAGCCACCGCGAAAGAACATAAGGATATGATATACGAAGGCCACGAGGCCGAAATATTGGTGAAAACGTGAAGGCTTATTTTGGTTATTTTTTCCATATTTGTTTATATAATTATATACTTGTATATATATATTTTTTTTTAACTATGAGATTAAGACCAAAGTTCAAGTTGAATGGTGAGGTTATATCCCCCTTAAAAGTGGCATTCATTTAAAATAAAAGCGATTGCTGTTCTTGCAAACGACAACAAAAACATAAATGAAGTCAATGTCGCTTTAACCACGTCCCACATGGTAATGCCCCTTGGGCGTCTTTGGGCTCACTTTGCAAGAAAACCTTTTCAAGTTGCCGTCTAAAGACCCGCTTTAAAACTGAGTAACCTTCAGCTTTGAGCGTTTCAATCTGCGAGCCTATTAGCTGTATCTATTCCAATTAACGTTAATTTGATCCTGCGGGTTCAGTTGTTGGCTTTGCTGACGAGGATGTGAATTATCTGAAAGTACTTCACGGTTTTACTCTTGAGCCAAAATCTAGTTCATAGGGTCATAAAAAGATCACTTAATGGCTGGCTAATGAGATCATTGCCACGTGTGTGTGTTAAGGGGGTTGAGATGAAGGGAGGAGTGTGTGTGTGTGTGTGTGTGTGTGTGTGTGTGTGTGTGTGTGTGTGTGTGTGTGTGTGTGTGTGTGTGTGTGTGTTTCGATTATACGACACTCCTTCCTGATTGAGGGAGTGCGAACAAGCGTTAGCCCATGCATACTCTCTCTATCTCTCTCTCTCTCTCTCTCTCTCTCTCTCTCTCTCTCTCTCTCTCTCTCTCTCTCTCTCACTCTCTCTCTCTCTCTCTCTCTCTCACTCTCTCTCCATACCCCCAAGACTCTTAGTCTCTGCTAAGACATGCTTACAAAGGCAACATTCAGATCCACAGCTGCGTGGCAAATCACGGAAGCGGAAACGTGCTTGCGGCAGGAAATCCATAACATAGTAAGCTGTGCGTAGAGTAGTGTTTTCAATAAATCAGTGCTGAAAGTTCAGGTAAGGGGGCCCTCCGGCACGCAAAGGCATTCCTCACCTGTGTTTACAAATAAGCACTACAAGTTGCTGTGTTGTTCTTTAATCTCCTGCTTCATCATTGTCATCGCTCCACTGCAATCCGGCATAACCACTGGCTATACTCTTTGAGATCCCTTTCCTTTTTTCATTGCCTCTGTTGCCTTTCAGCCGTAGGGTTCTTGCGAGTTCTTTGTGCGTTCCTCTTCACAGTTCCTCTGGTTTTCAGGGTCAATGCTCGTATAAGACGACTCCACGGCCAGACCTGTATGAGATACTGTTCCAGGGTATGCCGAATTCGCTGTGAGTTCATACGATGTTTGAGGTTTTGCGACATTTTCTTTGCCGTTTCATGGCTTGTTGTAGATTACTTTTTATTGCTTTCATTATCTTTCCCCATGTTTTTGTTCGTTTATATTTTGTCGAAAAGGGACTGGCTGTAGAAAAGGTCGTCTTGATATAAGCAAATGGAACATTTCGTAAAAATATGTTCTCTCTGTCCCCGTCTGTCTCTCTCTTACTCTCTCTCCCTCTCTCTCTCTTTTTCCTTTTCTCTCTCACTCCATCTCTCTCTCTCTCTCTCTCTCTCTCGTACCCTCTCTCTCTCTCTCTCTCTCTCTCTCTCTCTCTCTCTCTCTCTCTCTCTCTCTCTCTCTCTCTCTCTCTCTCTGTGTTTGCGTTAGAGCGTGTGTGTGTGTGAGTGTAACTGTGCATAATAACCTTGTATTGATAGCGTGGCCCTAACACCTCCATCTTCAAGGTTAAGGAAAAAGATGTTAAAGTCTACAAAAATAGCTTTCCGGGGTCGGGATCTTAACTGTCAGCCGTTATAATGGTGAAACATTTCAAATGTATGC
Organism: Littorina saxatilis; assembly: GCF_037325665.1. NCBI lineage: Eukaryota > Metazoa > Mollusca > Gastropoda > Littorinimorpha > Littorinidae > Littorina > Littorina saxatilis. The sequence goes on from NC_090256.1 coordinate 63,888,952, forward strand.
AAGTGGGTTGCTAGGTCACGACCGTAAAAGGCAAGACTGGTGACAAGGACAAGTGTTTTGCAACATCTTTCTGTTAGACATCGCTAACGTGTGAAGGCCGTGTCTCGCTTTTCGTGTCAAACTATCTCTGACGCATTATATTATGATATCTTTCCCTTTGTGATGCTGCCGCTGCATTTCATCGTATTCACTTCAGACGCACAGACACGGGTTGCAAGCGTAGAGAGACAGACATATGGACAGACATGTAGGCACAGTAGCACAGACGCATATCCTAGTCTGAGGGATTTACCGTTCGTTGTAGCAAAACAAAACGGTTCTGCTCTCTAAAATGACAGGCGCACAGAGAACATGTTACCAGCAAACGGTAGTTGTCTCTGTTCGAATGAATGTAAAACCCACTAAAAATTCAAAATTGTTTGAAAATGTCTGTGTCTCAGCAACAAAGCCAAGGGTCAAGCTCCTATTGATTATTTCGTTCCTGTTGTGATTGCTTTGATTGACAAGGTAGTATATTCTTTTTAAACATTCGCCTTTTGAAAAGAACCGATGAATATTTGGAAGTAAAGTCTACAGTTAATGATATTAGCAACTATTTAGGACATAATAGTGATAAGCTATACATATGAAAATATGACAAACAAGCAGATAGAATAGAACGGAACGCCGCAAAAGGGATGTTGGGGGTGGGGTCGGGTGGGGGGGGGGGGGGGGGGGGCTGTGATGGAAGGTAACAGCAAGATTTGCGGGCGGCTGGTTCTTTCGGGTCCTGTCCCATTGCTTAACTTTATAGGTTTGTAACGAGCAGTTTGCGGGACGTACAGCTCATCCAAAGTACAAAACTGCGATTGTCGTATATTTATGAGTTGCTTGCTTTCACCAGATACAATGCTGCGTGGTACTTTTCAAGGCTGGTATAGTTGTGTGGGTATTTGAAAAGCAGACCTGGCCTACAAATCTGTCGTAAAGGACTATACACTCGTAGAAGTCGGCATGAGCGCAAGCCTCGAATTTCAGAGGTTCATCCTCCAGCAGAACTGTATTTTTGCCATTGTCATTAAGTAAAAGTGTGGTTCAGTGCACAAATGCCTCTTGAAATGACATTTGAAACTTTCCCCGTGTCTGTATGATATTAGATTATAAGATACATACCCATTTTTATGATGGGAATATATATCCATATATCCATTCATCGTCGAGTTACTGGCATTAAAGTTACAATTCCAACTTTAATAATGTTATTTGAAACGGATTGCTTGCTTTTGATGGCAATGCCACTCCGTAAAATGAACTTGCGCAATGAGTTTTGAAGATTCGTTTCAATGTTGTTCCTGTTTCTTGTCTCTTTTCTTGTGATTAACGTTAAAACGTTCATCCTTCCTGGAATGGGTAGTGTCAGTTTCAATGTTTTTAATCACACAGTTACTTCAACCCATATTGTATTTTCTTGTGTTTGTTTTTGTAAAACAGACACTTATCCTGTGATTTGTAGAATTGAAAAAAACACATACCAAACCAGAGAAACCCCATTTGAAATCTCGCTTGTACTCTCACTTTTACTTGACACCAAGTTGACTCAGCATTTACCCTATCTACACCCATCCGGCAACCCTGTAACCTCGTCTCATTTCATTTAGCATTTACCCCATTCACACTGGTACGGCAACTGGCCTGGCCTTGCCTGTCATAGGGTTCGCGAGATGGACAAACCAGGGCAATACATCACGTCCCAATGCCGTGCGAACTGTTCCGCATCTGAAAAACGACCATCAAACACGAGTGTCAGGAAGCCAGGGATTCGAGGGGGGGGGGGGGGGGGGGGGGGCAACAGAGGAAAATTGGCCGTCAGCGCCATCATCGCAATTGAGAACCGTCACTGACGCGGGTGTCTGTGTCTGTCGCCGGCACGGTTTTCAGTTTGTCGAGGGTTTAAAGATGATGAGCACCAACTAGAAACTTAGAAATCCAGTTATTCTAATCGGAATTCTATGTAAATCCAACCGATAGCGTCAGATTTATACAGATAATTAGCACCAACAAGAAACTATAATATATGAGATTTCCGTGCAAAACCACCGGGTAGTGTGTGTTTGTATACGCGGCACGATTCTCATTGTCGGATGTTTAAGACGATTGACATTATTACTAGACACTTCAACATTTATCGGATTTCCATACAAAGCAAACCGACAGTTTATTATGTCTTTCTGTGTTGTTAAGTGTCCACTCAATCCACTCAGTCTGGCTCCGCGACTTAGCAGTCAATGTCGTGAGTAGGGGGCTTATTAGGTAGTGGGCTGCGTCCGTTAGCTCGGGACAGACCCACTACTGAACACCGTCGAAGTGACTCGGCAGAAGTGCAGTGACATCTTCCGAGGGTAGCCCACCGCAGCGACCCGACATCCCCCCCTGGAGCGTCTGTAAAGTCGACAAGTCTGGCAGCGGAACGAAATTCAGATGTGGATTGAGCAGTGAGTGCAGGGACGGGGCGGTGTGAGAGCACAACGGGACAAGGAAGAGGTGAAAGGACGAAACAAAAAAAGAAAAAAAGTGTCCACTCTTAGCTCACGAGCACAGCCATCCCAGGTAACATTCAAGAACAGTGTCCCAAATTAACTCTCTTTGTAAACAGTGTGCCATGTTTTTTGACTTATCATGAAATAAAACGGTTGAGAGAATGAATCGCATCTGAAACTCAAACCTATTGCTTTTCTTCGCGATTTTATCTCAGTTTTGACACACTTCCACGGTTCTCTGTGTCTGAAAAGTTGTGTAGCTTCCAACAGCTTCCTTGAGCTTGGCACTCCATTCTTGAACAATACCGCGATCCAATTCAACTGAGCATCTTGTCCTGTTTCCTCTTACCCAATTCTCAAGAGTGGATACTAAGGAGCAAAACATTCAACACACGAACTTGAAGTTTATTCTACTGGCAATGGTAACTCTCACCTTAAGCGGACACAAAAAACGGACATCTGCTTTAAGAGCGCAATGATTAATTTTCCTGAGCATCACATATGGGGGTTAAATCTATGTTGGGGGTCCTTTTTTGAGGTTAGTGGAATAATAGAGCCGTATCATTACCCTGGTACACGAAGGTTAACGAGCGCAGATGAAAACCTAACCGTCAGTCATCAGCCAGGGTGTGGCTGCCACGCTACGGAGACTGACCCAGTTTGTGTGGAGTTAGACAAGGGGAAAACTTGTCACCGCTGTTTTTTGCTCTATTCAGTTTAAATGGTCTAAAGCCTTTTCTGTTGGAAATGGTTGTAATGGTTTACAATCTATGTCAAGAGAGGCTATTGTGGTTGGAATGGATGATAATGATGTAAATGCTTTGTTTCAAATGTGTTTTTTTACTGTATGCGGATGATACTGTGATCTGCTCAGAGTCTGAAAAAACCCTGCAAGAATGGTTAAACAAAATGCACGAATACTATTTAAAATGGCGTCTAAATATTAATGTAAACAAAACGAAAGTTATAGTTTTTTCCAGAGGTAAAATTAGAAATAAACCATTGTTTACGTATAATGGCAATTTAATAGAAGTAGTGTTTGATGTAATGTACTTGGGCCTTAAGATTAATTATAATAATACATTTTCAGTCGCACAGAAGAATCTATATGATCGTGCCTCAAGGGCAATGTTTGTTCTTTTGCGTACTTGTAGACAATTGTCACTGCCTGTGGACATACAAGTTGACCTGTTCGATAAAATGATTGCTCCAATTTTACTATACGGATGTGAAGTATGGGGTTTTGGTTCCTGTGAACTTGCTACTAAACTTCAATTGCGTTTTTATAAAATTGTTTTCAAACTAAAAAAATCAACTCCAAATGCTATGATATTTGGTGAACTTGGAAGATATCCACTAGATGTTAATATGAAATGTAGAATGCTTTGCTATTGGTATAAACTGATTAGTCCTATTCATAAAAATAAATTTTCAAGTATTGTGTATTGCTTTACTTATAAATTGTATATCAACAAGATGATTGAATCTAATTATTTATGTTTTATTGAAAAAAACTTAAATGAAATTGGTCTCTCTGGCCTTTGGACTTTTCAAGAAAATGTTCAATACTCAAGCGCATGGTTTAAAAAGAAAGTAAAAAGAAGCTTGTATGACCAGTATATCCATAAATGGTTTACAGAAATTGGAACAAAAAATATGTTTTGGAATTATCGAATGTTTAAAGATATTTTTGCATGTGAAGACTATGTCACACACCTGCCATATCAGCAATGTGTTTCAATGATGAAGTTTAGAACATTAAACAACAATTTGCCTGTACAGAAAGAACGTTATCTTAACATCCCGAGGTCAGAAAGAACTTGCACCAAATGTGTATCACAAGACATAGGTGATGAATTCCATTATTTATTTGTCTGTGATTTTTTCAAAGAAGAAAGAGCTGAGTTGTTACCACCTTACTATTGGAAAAAACCTAATGCACTTAAATTTAAAAAGTTGTTTGCTACTAAGAAAAAGAAATTGCTAAAGAATATTTTGGACTTTATTAATAGAATTTGTAACAGTTTTTCATTATTTTTTTACATTTTTTTATTTACTATATTAGCATATATCATGATTGTATTGATTGTATTTATTGTTCACAATGCCCCCATGGGTTATGGACTAATAAAACTTGAACTTGAAAAAACTTGAACTTGACTAAACGACTGGGGAGATAGCTAGCTCAGGCGGTAGCGGAGCTGGCTTGACTTTTTTTTTTTTTTTTTTTTTTTTTTTGTTAACAAATTTTTTTGTTAACAATATGGTTTAAACTGTTTTATTCAACGTTTGTGCATTATTTACAAAAAACGCATATTGAGTAAACAACAACAAGCATAATGCTTATGGTGGTGTTTACAGTTTTCTAGAAAATTACATATAAATGGCGGCTATTGTACAGTTTAAGCAAGCAAACATGAAAGGAAAATTGAATGAAAATTGTACATCAAAACAAAAATCCGTTGACTTGAAAACCAATATAGTCGCTATCGGCGTCGGTTCGAATCCCAGGTTCAGCGAGATATTTTTTTTCTCGGAGTTAATTTTCTACAGAGTGTGTTTGGTGTCTGAACACCCCGTGTGCACGCATGCGCATGATAAAGATCATAACTTACAGAAACAAATCACAGTGCTTGGACTCGCGTCTCAGTCTCATTATCAAGATCGTATCGCGACACTTTGACAAAACAAACCTAACGCCGCAGTGTGAGTCAAAGTATCACACCATATCTTCAGCGTATTGCCAAACCCTGTCCCAATATAGGCCATATATGGTCAGAGAGGACGTTAAACCCAAAACAGTCAGTCCAACTGACTCGGTGTGGTTCCCACTGACTACATGATGATAATCTTGTCAAGATGGCAGACGTTGATACTGCCTCAGGGCTTACTTATCCCGAACAAACTGTACAGAATCTCTTCCGTCATCTGAGCGTAAATACCGTGTTTTGTGGTATTATCAAGAGCCTTCGACACTATCGCGAGAATCTCTTGGCCAAGCTGTGTATAAATCCGTCCGACAAAACACTGAGTGGCTGTATAATGTAAATGTACTGAACACAAAGAAAAAGCGGACTGGTACAAGAGAATAAAAGATCGGAAGAGAGAGCTAGGTGTACAATGCCCTGAAGGCAGTATTGCCTATACAGACTTAGCTGTCGGAGACCGGAGCCGGAGAGGGGGTAAGGGGTGGGGGAACTGACTAAACTGACTGAGGTTCCTACTGACTATAGGACTTTTTCGTCTCGGGGTGGGGTGTGTGTGGGGGGGGGAGGGATGGCAGTAGTGAGCAGCACACCTCTTACAAGTATAAAAAGTTGGGCACAAAACTCTTTTTTTCACTTCTCTCTCTTCTTCTTTTTCTCCATTTTCTCCTTCTTCATCAACATCTTCTTCCTCTTCTGTCGTTCTTTTAACAAATAGCCTCAAGCTTCGCACAGAGGGGCAGTCCATTGTCAGAGGCAAAACAGTACAAGACTAGCCATCCCTCTTTGTTTACATTCCAGCGGAAATATATTTATCTGCTCAACAATAGGCAACAGACCTCCGCCGAGTGCGGCATATCTACAGAGATAAAGACCTTGTGGGCTCTCAGTGACCTTTTACACTATTCACAAAACAAGCCCAGGAAGAGGAAGAGAGGGGTGAATTGACTGAACTGAAAATGCCTGCGAAGATGAACACAAGGGCAATATTCGCAAGGGGCAGTCGATCTTTGTTTTGACAGCGCACACAAAATTCTTGCACTGGAGTGCAGGGAAGAGATTGTGCAGAGGACGGATTGCAATTCTGGCAGGCCATTCTATGCAACTTTGGACCTGCGATCGAGTGTTTGTTGATGATCGTGTAGGAAGAATGAGACACTGGTTGGGTCGGGTTTACCTTTGTAGTAGGCGGCTTTTAAGGCCATTTTGTTTAGAATATTTTGTTTAATTCAAGGTCAGTCGGTCTCTTTCGCAGAAACCATAGGAGCTTGCAACAAGTTGCCCAGCACGGTTGCAAATGCAGAGAGATAAGTAATCATTCTGTGACAGGGGAGACTACCGCTCCTTTCACAGCAGACTCTGCACCCGAGTTGTTGGCCTTTAAGTCAACACCGGTTGATTGTGGAATTCTGTTTGTGATGGGGTCTGGTGGTTTCCGATTGTCTGTATGTTCATGGAAACCTTCGGGTTTGCATAAAAGTTTTTATAGGGCAAAGAAATTAGCCCTAACATTTTCAATCCTGTTTGATTGCACTTCGCCTCCCGAGGTGATCGTAGTGTTACGGCACTCGGTTACAATTCCATTGCAATCGCGCCATAACCCTAACTGCCGCTAACAGCTTCACTCTTATTCAAGAACATAATGATAATAACTACTGTTCTGCTTTCCTCCTCATACAGCCTGTCCTTAACTGGGAGAAGTCGACTTAGCAAAGTATACTTCGCGGAGCTGGCCGCGCGGAGCTTCAGCACTGAGGATTTGGTAAAAAGACTTCGCGAAGTCTTCGAGAAGTCGACTTCGGGCTCAATCAGGGGCCGCCTTAAGTTAATGTTCAACTTTCCTTTCGTACATCGTTTTGATCGAAAGAGTGGAACACTCGTCAAGTACCCATAACGCCGCTGTTGCACAGAGTGATACCTTCATGTATGCGGCAACAAGCAACGTGCCAAGTCTTATCCATTATATTGTTTTAAGTCGTTGATTATAGACGGGCGCAATGGCCTAGCGCATAAGACATCGGTCTCCTAATCGGAAGGTCGTGAGTTCAAATCCCGGCCGCGGCCGCCTGGTCAGTAGGTGAAGATTTTTCCGATCTCCCAGGTCAACTTATGTTCAGACCTGCTCAGTGGTGCCTTATCTCCTTTCGTGTGTACACGCAATCACAAGACCAAGTACGCACGGAAAAGATCATGTAATCCATGTCAGAGTTCGGTGGGTTATAAAAACACGAAAATACCCTGCGTGCTTCCCGCCCCGAAAGCGGCGTATGCCTGAACAGAGGGGTAAAAACGGTCATACACGTAAAAACCCACTCATGCAAAAACATGAGTGAACGGCGTGGGAGTTTTAGTCCATGAACGAGGAAGAAGAAGAAAAAGAAGAAGATGGAAGAAGTTTTGTGTTGCTTTTCTTTAGTTAGTTGTTAGCCACATGCACACAGTTACTAACATACACAGGAAGGGACAGAAACCAACTGTAGCCAATAAAATTGGCATAATCTGAATAGTAACGACAGAGGCGAATAATAACAAGTCGCGTAAGGCGAAAATACAATATTTAGTCAAGTAGCTGCCATTTTTCAGCAAGACCGTATACTCGTAGCATCGTCAGTCCACCGCTCATGGCAAAGGCAGTGAAATTGACAAGAAGAGCGGGGTAGTAGTTGCGCTAAGAAGGATAGCACGCTTTTCTGTACCTCTCTTTGTTTTAACTTTCTGAGCGTGTTTTTAATCCAAACATATCATATCTATATGTTTTTGGAATCAGGAACCGACAAGGAATAAGATGAAAGTGTTTTTAAATTGATTTGGACAATTTAATTTTGATAATAATTTTTATATATTTAATTTTCAGAGCTTGTTTTTAATCCGAATATAACACATTTATATGTTTTTGGAATCAGCAAATGATGGAGAATAAGGTAAACGTAAATTTAGATCGTTTTATAAATTTTTATTTTTTTTTACAATTTTCAGATTTTTAATGACCAAAGTCATTAATTAATTTTTAAGCCACCAAGCTGAAATGCAATACCGAACCCCGGGCTTCGTCGAAGATTACTTGACCAAAATTTCAACCAATTTGGTTGAAAAATGAGGGCGTGACAGTGCCGCCTCAACTTTCACGAAAAGCCGGATATGACGTCATCAAAGACATTTATCAAAAAAATGAAAAAAACGTATGGGGATTTCATACCCAGGAACTCTCATGTCAAATTTCATAAAGATCGGTCCAGTAGTTTAGTCTGAATCGCTCTACACACACACACACACGCACACACGCACACACACACACACGCACATACACCACGACCCTCGTTTCGATTCCCCCTCGATGTTAAAATATTTAGTCAAAACTTGACTAAATATAAAAAGTAGTGAATGAGTCACTTACGAAGCACAATATGCAGCAGCTTCAGTATTATTGCCGAAGGATTATGAACAACCACGAAGAGAGCGGCGAAGATAAATTGTCTACATTAAAAGTCTCCATGCTATGTTCACATTCCGCTCTCACTATCAGTCTTTTGTCTCTTCCAGTTTTAACCCATTGTTGTGTGTTTGAGCAAAGAATGGCACAGTGTGCTGTGTGATCTGATATTTTGGCCCTGCTACGATGCT
>NC_090256.1:63897993-63900493 GCF_037325665.1 Littorina saxatilis
AAAAAGAAAAAAACCCAGAAACTCTCATGTCAATTTTCATAAAGATCGGTCCAGTAGTTTAGTCTGAATCGCTCTACACACACACACGCACAGACAGACACACACACACACACACATACACCACGACCCTCGTTTCGATTCCCCCTCTATGTTAAAACATTTAGTCAAGTTTTGACTAGGTGAAATCGAAAGAAAAACTATTATTAACAAATGTTTAGCCTAATTTTTCACTTCATAGAATATCATAGCAGCAAAAACTCACCTTTTCTCAAGAACCTGGGGTGTTGATCACTGTCGTAACAAAATCACAGACTTCGGAAACATTCTCGAAATCTTTCTTCGCTGCTGGAAGCTGAACTATTTCTCTCTGTAACTGCGCATGCGTAGTCACCCGCACCTCTAAGTCACTACGCGCAAAATAGTTCTAATCTTTCTTCAAAACTCTGAACATTATTTGCAAAACCGTTCACCATCGTAACTGAATTTTGAAGAAGCATGTCATATTGCGCAACTTTCAACTTAGTTTGCAGATGCAATTTTGAGAAAATAATACTTAAATAACATTTAGCTTAGCGATGTTCTATGCCCTTTCATGTCTAGATCGTGTTGAAGATGAATATGTTTTTGGAATCAGGAACCGACAAGGAATAAGGTGAAAGTGTTTTTAAATTGATTTCGAAAATTTAATTTTGATCATAATTTTTATATTTTTAATTTTCAGAGCTTGTTTTTAATCTAGCTAGTTTAGTCTGAATCGCTCTACACACACACACAGTCAGACAGACAGACACACACACACACAGACAGACACACACACACACACACACGCACATACACCACGACCCTCGTCTCGATTCCCCCCTCTACGTTAAAACATTTAGTCAAAACTTGACTAAATGTAAAAAGCACCTGTTTGCTTATGCCATTACCCACGTTAATAAAGAATTTGTCATGTCTTGTCTCTCCCCACCCCCCACCCCCCCCCCCCACCCCCCCCCCCCCCCCACACACACACACCTCACAGCTCAGTATTCAACATTAATGTCTTTCCAATGCCCTTTGTTTATACGTGCCGTTCTTTCTTTTTTTGGTTTAATGCCAGAGCTGTTGATTTTGATTTGATATGACTGTACTCACACATAATTATACACACACTTCATACGCACACTGTCCTTGCTGCGGCAGGTACGTTTTAATCAAACAGTTTAAATGGTACGTGCGTGATTTTCTGCGCGAATAGAAAGTTTAAAAACCTATAGACAAGATTCCTTTCTTTTGTTGAACACCCGTCTCGTAAATTTCGAGTGTCTAGACAAGTGACCCGGGACGAAGGACTGCCCATGAAAAGCCAGGAGAGGAAAAAATGCATTTGTCAATAGTATTATACACAAACGGGTGCGTCCGCCTCCGCCTCGAGCTGCGGCGTGTCTGATTACACTGTCAAGCTATGTGCATACGGCTTTCGTTACATACCCTTTAAAGGAGATACTACATATATACTAGGTCTACCCTATAACTTTCAAGGGATGATAGACGCAAAACAGGGCCGGACTTCCGGGGGGGTTATGGGGGTTGCGCAACCCACCCCCCCCCCCCCCCCCCCATAGCCTAAACATGTACCTTACTTATTCATTTTTTTTTTTATTATTGCTTATTTTATGCCGTTTCATGCAAGGAGCGACCATTTTCCTATCTCAGAATATGACCAACCCATCAGCTTCAGGGGGCTTTGCCCCCTGACCCCCACAAGGGGCTCTGCCCCTTGACCCCGCCCATGGGCGGACGACAGGGGGGGGGGTGTTTCTAGGGTTTCCGGACCCCCCCCCCCCCCCCCCAGCCAAAAATAAAAATATTGAATGAGGTATGCATTTCTTTATTTTACATTCAGTTTCAATTTTTGGGGTATTAATCAGTGACAAAATCTGCTGCCTGAAACTGGTAATGATCATCCTCAGAATGCACCAGATTGCACCATTTTGCATCCTTTTTTTCAAAATTTTCCGGGGGGGCATGCCCCCGGACCCCCCTAGCAAGCTAGGCACTTTGCGCCGTCGGATCGGCGCTTCGCGCCTTCACACCCATATCTTCACAATATACTTTTGAACCCCCCCCCCCATAAAATGAACTGATCCGCCCCTGCCGCCACGGGGAACATCCCCCTGGACCACCACTGGCAACCCCCCCCCCCCCCTCTTAGCCTAGTCCGGCCCTGCAAAAGGACTATACCTTGAGTTGGGTAAAAAAAATAAAATGATAAAGGAAAAAGAAAAAGAAAAAAACCATGTTTGTCGTCCCCTTTGGAATGGAATGTGCACCATGCGCACTCTGCTCCCTGTACCTGCCCTTTAAAGGGAGCTACCCCGCACCAGGTAAAATGTATCCAATAAGAAATAAAGGGCGTAAAATGAGGATAATATTGTGATTTGGGGAGGAAAAAACCCATGAGACAAACATCCCCTTACGAATGGAATGAGCGGCTCCCGTTCAACAAAGCAAACCA
>NC_090256.1:63907993-63935493 GCF_037325665.1 Littorina saxatilis
ATTGTGAAAGTGGCATACCTTTTTTTTCTACACAGAAATAAAAAGCACGAAATGTTACTGATAAGCTCGAAGGATTAAAAAGGAAATACCATTTAAAGTATAAAAGATCACAATTTCGCGCACAGCTATCGCATAAATTCTTCATGTCTCCGGCTTTTCTGTTGGATACTTGTGCACTGAAGTACATTCTCAGTGGCTGACCGACTTATTCGTTTTTCTCTGCCATGTTAAAGGCACAGTGCAGCTCACAGCCTTCGTTTTGCGTTTTTGTTGCAGCTGAGTGCATTTACAGTTCAAAAATCCTCCTATGGTAGTAAAACAAACCCAAAACTACCCAACGACAACATCTGTGAAGCTTGACAGTTTCTTGTTCACGCGAGTGCATAAATTAACCTAGTTATTACGTGGTGTTTGGTCGGAGTTCGATTCAACTGAGTGATTCCGGCTTCCATTTTGTTTTACACAAACTCATGATGACGTCTGACATAGTTTGCTTAGTGACGTGTCTTTTTGTGCATGATGTGGTGATCTACCTGATCTAAATTTAGATCCGAAAATAGGCCAAGACCAGCCGGGTCCGAGTACGAAATTAATTCGTAAAAAAATCGCAGTTCTTGACTCTTTGGGTGCAAGTCAATGAAACTTGGTAGTTCTTCTAACGGATAGCTGCCTGAGGTATGACTAAAAGCCCCAGGGGCTCCGTGCACCTGGATTTGACAAGTTCAGTACCTTTAAAGAAGCGCTTTACATGCTTGTGACTTTGCCTTTTTATTAGGGTACCGCTTTAGTCACGAGATCCAGTGGATCATCTGGTCGTACCAAACCTTTTGTCTGAACGTAGGCGTTGTCGACTTTAGTTCTTGTTGTAAAATGCCTGAGAATATAGCTTGCGTGTGCGTATGTGAATATGTGTGGAGGGGGGGGGGGTGGAAGGGGTGCTTCTGAGTGTGTTTTGTTTGTCAGTCTGTCAGGTTGTCTTTTCAAGTCTTTGTTTTTCTTTTTCTTTTCTTGACTGCGACTCAGCGGGCAAGACATGAGCAGGCTTGTGTACTGCTGCAGCAGTAACAACAAAAACAACAACAAAAATATCAACAACAACAACAACAGAAGCAACAACAGAAGCAACAACAACAAACAACAACAACAACAACAACAAAAACAACAACAACAACAACAACAACAAAAACAACAACAACAACAACAGGAAGGAGGATCACGAACCATCATCTATTCTCTCCCCTCTGTCGTGATCTCAAACAGCAGTGCGTGAAGTTTGACCTTACCTTGCCTTGCCTTAACCTTAAGTTGCCTAAAACACCCGAAATAAAGCCCAATCTCTTTCTGTTTGATTCAGGTCGCTTCATGCACATCGAGGCCTCGGCCAAAGACAGGAACAAGAATTCCATCATCTACTCTCTCCCCCCCCCCTCTCGTGATCTCAAACACCAGTGCGTGAAGTTTGACCATTCTATTTTGTGATTCAGGACACTTCATGTACATCGAGGCCTCGGCCAAGGGCAGGAACAAGAACACCGTCATCTACTCGCCACTCTACAGGGCCGGGCCTAAAAGCAGCAGTGCATGGAGTTTTACCTTAGGCCAAAACAAAAACAAAATAGTCTGTTTACGGTATCCCGACCGACCCTATTTTTTGCGCGACCCTAGACTCTTTTTTTTTTGGCATTTGGGGGAGGAAAAATTTTTTTTTACAAAATCCCGACCTACCGACCCAATTTTTTTTGGGCCTATGTTACCGTAAACTGATTTTATTTTTGCCTTACCTTTCGTTGTCTTACCTTAAGATGTCTAAAACCCTCGAAATAAAGCCTCGTTTTTGCCTGTGTGATTCAGGACACTTCATGTACATCGAGGCGTCGGCCAAAGGCAGGAACAAGAACGCCATCATTTACTCTCCACTCTACCGGGGCCTCAAGCAGCAGTGCGTGGAGTTTTACTACCACATGAATGGAAGACACATCGGGACACTCAACGTATACGCAAAGGTAAGGGCCTTCCCCTATTTGAGCCCGAATTTGACTTCTCGAAAACTTCGCGAAGTCTTTTTATGAAAAAGTTCAGTGCCAAAGCTTCGTGCAGCGACCTTTGTGAAGTTGACACTTTTCGAAGTCGATTTCGCTCTAATAATAACAGGCTGCGCTTAAAGGTGGTCGTCTACATTTTTGCTTTTTTTTCAATAATCTTATGGTTAGATTTCGATACAAAATTATGTCAAGACAAATGAACCATGGGGAAAAAAATTCTAGAAAAAAAATATATGTAAAAAAAAGATGTTATTTTTGGGTAGCGTGACTCACGCTTCCAATATTTTGTTTTCAGTTTGCTGAGAACATATGCTTTGCCTAAAATTACTGACCAATCAAATTCATGTCACTATGCTTATAGCCACGCCCAAACAAGTGCAGCAACAGTTTGACACTGGAGCGCTGTCCACGCTTTTTTATAAACGCACACAATGCACGGGATTTGAGAGGAGTTTTGCGCTTGGCATTTTCGAAATAAGGATATCCTACTATGAGTTCTACGCTGGAATACTACAATAAATTTTCAAACGGCTACACTGGCTTCGTCTTTCCTGATCGAAAGGGGGTGTATTGTTGATATTTGTAGATAATAGACTCTGCATTTTAATGCTCAAAATGGCGATTTCGGTATAAAAATGTAGACAAGAACCTTTAACTTGGACACATTATTGGCACTTGTGAAGAAAGTAATTAGCTAGGACACCTTCGTATCAACCGTCCGATGTCCCTTCATTGTAGGTGTCCGTTCGTAGCAGTTAAACGTGATTGATGTCAATAAGGGAGTGTCCTTAATACAGAGATGTTCTCTCAGCGGAGTGGCCTTGCATCACAGATGCGACTGTTTTAACTATTCGAATTTACTATGCATGTAAACCACCACAGATCTGTACAGGCTTACATGAAAACAAGTCGCGTAAGACAAAATTACTACATTTAGTCAGGGACCTATAATATAGGTCTATGATTTAGTCAAGCTGTGGAACTCACAAAATGAAACTGAACGTAATCCGCCGCTAGTGCAAAAGGCAGTGAAAGTGACGAGCCTGTTTGGCGCTGTGGCGGTTGGGCTGTGCTTCATAGCACGCTTTACTGTACCTCTCTTCGTTTTAACTTTCTGAGCGTGTTTTTAATCCAAACATATCATATCTATATGTTTTTGGAATCAGGAACCGACAAGGAGATGAAATAGTTTTTAAAAACGAGTTCGGAAATTTATTTTTAATCATAATTTTTATATTTTTAATTTTCAGAGCTTGTTTTTAATCCAAATATAACATATTTATATGTTTTGGGGAATCAGGAAATAATGACGAATAAGATGAAAGTAAATTTGGATCGTTTTATAAAAAAACATTTTTTTTTTACAATTTTCAGATTTTTAATGACCAAAGTCATTAATTAATTTTTAAGCCACCAAGCTGAAATGCAATACCGAAGTACGGCCTTTGTCGAAGATTGCTTGGCCAAAATTTCAATCAATTTGATTGAAAAATGAGGGTGTGACAGTGCCGCCTCAACTTTTACAAAAACGCCGGATATGACGTCATCAAAGACATTTCCCGGGATATCATTCCCAGGAACTCTTATGTCAAATTTCATAAAGATTGGTCCAGTAGTTTAGTCTGAATCGCTCTACACACACACACACGCACAGACAGACAGACACACACACACACACAAATACACCACGACCCTCGTCTCGATTCCCCCCTCTACGTTAAATTATTTAGTCAAAACTTGACTAAATGTATAAAGACATCCTTCCAGTTGGACTTGTACATAAACCGAACATCTTTACCATGGCTGCTCTCTGAGCAGGAAGGGATTTCTAGGTTGTGTGTGTTTGTTTGGTTGGTTTTGTGTTTGTTTTGTGCGTGTGTTTTTTTTATGTTTTTTTGTGTGTGTATGAATTAGTTTAGAAACTGACATTCATGTCAATCTGCAGAATCAATTCAACAAAGTGTTCCCACTCACCACAGAAAACAGCCAGTCTGTATAAAATGTTAAGTTGCTGCCCAGATGGAAGAATGCCCTTATAACGCTTGTAAAAATCCGTGACAGATGTGTGGTGGTTTACCTGACTCGTCACACTGGCAGGACGGTATCTTTTAAAGAATAGCCAACTCCTTTTCGTAAAGTGCATGACTTATACTTGCAATCTTTTCTATCTTTAATTTCGCGCAATACGTTAACGGAAATCACCATTAACTTGCAACTTCGTTCATTCAATTAGGTTGGGTCGTCCTTTACAAAGTGCAGTACCCCCCTCCCCCCCCCCACCCCCCAACCACCCCCACCCCGCGCCCCTCCCACCGACTGCTTAATTTCATAAGTAAACTTGTGAAGCAAAAACTGATCAAACTAATTTGGCTGGCATGCAAGAGTTCAAATGAGGATTTTCTTTGCAACGGAAGCACTTTGTATAACACTACTCTCTATTTGCAATAACATATCCGCCGTTGCTTCTGTAATGGAAATGTTCGACCTTTCGTGCCACCGTATCTCCCCTTCCCGTGCTATCGAAATTTAATTACTGCTGTGTCAAATGGCTAGTTTGAACCCCCGTGCAGGTGCAGTTCATTTCTAGTGAGATTGTATGGGGTGCTCTGTAAATGTCACGGCGTGCTTGGCACCATGCCCGGCTCAATACTCCCCCCCTCCCCCCCCCCCCCCCCCCTCCCCCCCTCACAGTAAACGACTACTTGGAACCAAGATCTACTTAATATAAGCCGTTATTCTTTTCCCTGCGTGAGCCATCGTCTAACACATCAACAATTCATCGACCTAAATATTTACATACTCTAGGAGTGCCCTTCCTCTTCCACAATTTAACAGCCCTGGCGAACTGACTACCGCGGATGGTAATGTGTGTGAGTGTGTGTGTGTGTGTCTGTGTTGTTTTGTGTATGCGTGCGTGCGTATCTGTGTGCGTTTTCGTGCGTGCGTGCGTGCCTGCCTGCCTGCCTGCATGCCTGCCTGCCTGCATGCCGTGCGTGCGTGCGTGCGTGCGTGCGTGCGTCGCGGCGTGCGTGCGTGCGTGCGTGCGTGAGTCAGACAGAAACAGTCAGGTTTGAAGCCTTGAAGCTTTTTGTCTTTTAATACATTTAATGAAATTTGATTTAAATTAATTTAGTTCAGTTTAAATAGATTTAAATAAATCTAATTTCATTTTAATTTAATCTAATTGTTCTACTCTTTTTTTTCTGCAGGCGCGGGGTGCATCACTTGCCTCAGTGTGGCGTGCCTATGGTAACCAAGGCGACCTGTGGTCCCATGCCAGACTCGCCATCCCCAAAGAGCTCGCCAGGGCCGGTTACCAGGTACATTTTGGTTTATTGCTTTATTATCCAGCTGCGGGGTAAGCATGGTAGCTTCTTTCCAGTTGTAAAGCTCGGCAGCAACAAGATTCGCGATACCAAGGTGTGATCGTGTTTAGATGTAATCATCGGGGGTTGGACATGGATACCGTCGCTAGGTTTGCAAATAAAGCTGACTCGTGTCCATCCCGGCGTGGATACGAACCTGTGACCCTACGATCCTTAGTCCCGTTCCATAGGCTACTTACTGAGCTACCAGCCCCCTCCCCCCCCCCCAACCTCCACCCACCCCCTCTCTCTCGAACACACATCCACCCTCAAGCTTCTGTTATGGTTTATCTCGCTTCCTAATAAGACGTGTAGAGTCGGGCGAAAACATCGGGTTAGTCGGTCTGAACAAGGCTCTCCAATTACCGAGGCTGATCCCGACAGACTGCTGATATACGAGAATGTTGTGGGAGAATGCAGAGCGATGAAGGAATGATTGGTCCGCACGAAGACCGTTCCAACTGGTGTGAATTGTTGGAATGGCAACGTTTATGGTCTGAGATGGCAGGTCGTGTCGACCCGGGCCGCGCTTGTTAGGATTGGCAGGTCAACGTTTTGCCTCGGTGAGCTCACTGAAGTTGGTAAGTGCAGTGGGAATGTCATGTGTGGCTTGGATGCCGAGACTGATTGAGCTCATCGTTGAAACAAGGCGTTACCAACCGGGTGAAAGCCAGCCGCGGTGTTGGATTGGTTGAAATTGATATTTGTGGTGATTTCAACGAATCAGACCCCGGGTTTTGTTCTCTCCCTTTTGGGTGGCACCCACTTTCGCTTCGTGCACCCCAGTCCTGGTGTCTTGCAGTGAGTTGTTTTAGTTCTGTTAATTTAGTTCTGCATCGCCTGTGAACTTGATTCGAGACCTGCTCATTTCGTCCTGTCATGATGACGTCATGGTTGTCATGATGACAAACAATCATGTCTGAAGAAGTTGACTTCTTCTTCTTCTGCGTTCGTGGGCTGAAACTCCCACGTACACTCGTGTTTTTTGCACGAGTGGAATTTTACGTGTATGACCGTTTTTTACCCCGCCATTTAGGCAGCCATACGCCGTTTTCGGAGGAAGCATGCTGGGTATTTTCGTGTTTCTATAACCCACCGAACTCTGACATGGATTACAGGATCTTTTTCGTTGCGCACTTGGTCTTGTGCTTGCGTGTACACACGGGGAGGGGGGGTGTTCGGACACCGAGGAGAGTCTGCACACAAAGTTGACTCTGAGAAATAAATCTCTCGCCGAACGTGGGGACGAACTCACGCTGACAGCGGCCAACTGGATACAAATCCAGCGCGCTACCGACTGAGCTACATCCCCGCCCAAGAAGTTGACAAGACTTGAAGCCTGGTATTAATTGGGCGAATTCGACTTCGCGAAGTCTACTCCACGAAGCTTGCTGCGCGAACCTTTGGCCCACTGAATTTTCGGAAAGGAGACTTCTTGACACTGACAAAATAAGTCACGATGTTGGAAGAGTCAGCTTTGGACTCGAAACACCATATTTGTTTTTCTAAGTATTTCCACCAAATCAAACTCAAGCGTATACGTGCTCTGATCAGATGTGTCTTCGTTTAGACAAATTGGCTTTTGTAACACATATTGTGCACACACTGAGATTGCGCATGTAAAATAACATGATGAAACAATACCATTAACAAGAAAGTTAAACGGTTCAGGTAACGGAATATGTCATTTACTTAACAATGTTAGTACTTCCCTCTATTTACTCCTATTTCGGGCTTTTTTGAGAGTGTTACTTTCTTTTTCCTGTATTTGGAAAAGTATCCTTACTTTAAAACTGTAACTTTAAATCTGGTCTCCGTGTTATGAAACAATAATCTCCAGCCTTCTACGAGTAGGTACCTGGCCCATGAGTGCCAGACAGAAAATAAACGGAACAGGAACATTATCAAGAACGCCGGTGGAACAGTCATCAACGCTGCTGTGTATGCCAAAAATAATGTTTTAGTGCTGTTATTTAAATCGACTTTATTTTTGTGTTATCAGTTCTCAGCATCTGAGCACCACCATTGTAGTTGTCACTCACTCACTAAAAGCGATTATAGGTGATAATGGACTTCAGCCTTCAGATCATAAATCTTAAAGACCAGATTACCAGTGGGGCTCAGTCGGTAGCGCGCTGGATTTGTATTCAGTTGGCCGCTGTCAGCGTGTGTTCGTCCCCACGTTCGGCGAGAGATTTATTTCTCAGAGTCAACTTTGTGTGCAGACTCTCCTCGGTGTCCGAACACCCCCGTGTGTACACGCAAGCACAAGACCAAGTGCGCACGAAAAAGATCCTGTAATCCATGTCAGAGTTCGGTGGGTTATAGAAACACGAAAATACCCAGCATGCTTCCTCCGAAAACGGCGTATGGCTGCCTAAATGGCGGGGTAAAAAAACCGGTCATACACGTAAAATTCCACTCGTGCAAAAAACACGAGTGTACGTGGGAGTTTCAGCCCACGAACGCAGAAGAAGAAGAAGATTACCAGTCGCTCAACCTTTTAGCACCGAAGAGATGTTTGGAATCTATGTCAGTCACAGACTTTAACAGATACCATCTTTTCCCGTATACAGTTCAGGCGCAGTCAAAATTTGAGCCCCTGTCAGTCACTCCAGTACACGCGTTCGGAATGTATAATAACGATCATGTTTTCCGCTGCAGTTCTGTCCAGACTTTTGCATGGTTTATGATTAAGAGCATTTCTTCACTTGGACGCATACCACAAGCAGAGACATACTTGTAGCTACATTCTGTGCAGAGTGAAACATAGTGTTGCTGAATCAGCTGGAATCTCGCGGATTGTCATCGGCCTCCCTTAAAAGCCGGATATTCATTGGGTGAAGTCGATTTTGCAAAGTCTACTTCAGATGAAGCTCGCTGCACGAAGCTTTGGCCTTGAATTTTCGGTCAAAAGACTTCGCGAAGTCCACTTCGGGCTCAATAATAAGCCGGAAGGCAATTTCCAAATTCTGCAAAAAAGCAGCCGGCCAGGCTGTTGAATTTTGGCATGTGCTTAATTTGAATTAAGGGTGCTCTTATCCCGTGCAAAATCCTGGACAGGATTGGGGTGTGGATAATCTTCTTCTTCTTCTTCTGCGTTCGTGGGCTGAAACTTCCACGTACACTCGTGTGGTTTTTTTCAGTGCACGAGTGGAATTTTACGTCTATGACCGTTTTTTACCCCGCCATTTAAGCAGCCATACGCCGTTTTCGGAGGAAGCATGCTGGGTATTTTCGTGTTTCTATAACCCACCGAACTCTGACATGGATTACAGGATCTTTTTCGTGCGCACTTGGTCTTGTGCTTGCGTGTACACACGGGGGGGTGTTCGGACACCGAGGAGAGTCTGCACAGAAAGTTGACTCTGAGAAATGAATCTCTCGCCGAACGTGGGGACGAACTCACGCTGACAGCGGCCAACTGAATACAAATCCAGCGCGCTACCGACTGAGCTACATCCCCGCCACAGAGATATCTCTGTGATCCCCGCCCATGGGTGTTGATAATGATCGGCTTAAGCGAGATTTAGGAGTGTACCCGGCCTTAACTCAGTCATCCTGTGGTTGGTTCTGGCAAAGCGTTTGGCCTACGTACTAGGGTTAGCTCAGTTGTTGTTTAGGCGTCAGAAAAGCCAAATGTCTGTCTGTGACACTTTACGATTTGTTTTGGGGTGGTGAAGAAGGTTGTGGAAGTGATGAAACATCTGAGGTTGCAAATGCTGCCAATTTGCGCAGCTTTGGAGGTGTTTTAAAGATACCTTCCTTGCCGTGTAAACGATCAGCGAACCGCGCAGTCACACATCTGTTCGGGCTTTAACTTGGAACAAGGTTAAGGATGTCTTGCCACACGGATACATGTACACAAAATATAAGCAACCGGGTTACCTGTGCAGAATGTGATTTTTGGGGGTAATTATTATTGTGGGGTTGTTTTGTGGGTTTTTTTTGTGCTGGATTAATTTTGCAGGTTGACATAAGTATCAGCTACGAAATCATTTCGCAGCATGACATGTCAGCCAAGCTTTAAATGTGTGGTATGTGTCCAAGAGGAAGGATGGTCATATCCTGTGTAAAACCAAGGACGGATATGATGTACATGGTGCTAACAAGATAACTCTTTACACACCGCAACACGGTGGCCTAGTGGTAAGGCGTCCGCCCAGTGAGCGGGAGGTCGTGGGTTCGAAACCCCTCATACCTAAGACTTTAAAATTGGCAATCTAGTGGCTGCTCTGTCTGACGTCTGGCATTATGGGGTTAGTGCTAGGACTGGTTGGTCCGGTGTCAGAATAATGTGACTGGGTGAGACATGAAGCCTGTGCTGCGACTTCTGTCTTGTGTGTGGCGCACATTAAATGTCAAAGCAGCACCGCCCTGATATGGCCCTTCGTGGTGGACTGGGCGGCAAACAAACAAACAAACTCTTAACATTCTCACGACGGGCCTCTAATCCTGTCAGTGTTAGGTACCAGCTGATATGCTAAACTGAGATGGTCTGCATCTGAAGGAATTAATGTCAGCTGACATTTAAGCTATATATAGGGTGGTACTAATAGTGCTGTGTAAGGCAATGCGGCCAGCCAGAAACTTGACTGTCAGCGCTTTTGAGTTTTGATTTTGTTTCCTTTGCAGTGACTTGCACTGAGAGACATCCTGGGAAAGGGATTGACGAATATGGGGCAAATATCACAGTGTTGGCTGGGAATTCCAGCCATTCGCTCGTTTTTGTTTGAACGTTTGCCTCCTTTTTAATGTAAACAATGTTCTGGGTGATGGGAGAAGAATCCGCCGTGTATTTGTTTAGTGATGGTGATGACGTGAATATACTAGGGAATCTCAGCCAGTTCACCTTGGGTTTGTAGCACGTGAATCGTATCAACACGTCCGTGTACGATATATCGATAACTCTCGGGAAATCCACAATTTCGGTGCAACCTAGATAATATACCTGAGGAGAAGAAGAAAACTAGTTTATGGATTAGTTTGTTTTGTAACCTGAAGATCATCACAAAGATCTACAAAGACCAGTATACTCTATGCAAGCATTGCAGATGACAAACAGTCGGGATTCCCGGCAGTCGTGTCTGCATAAGTAGTTGCCTTGTATAAATTTACACTCAGAGGTCTAGTCGTGTTACTGTCGTGTATGACGTGTCATGGCGGTGCAGAGTAAGAACGATGACGAAAGTACGCCGGAGAAACTGCACTTTTAGTGAATCATGTCAGTGGGTTTACAATAGCTATTCTGGCACGTGATGTACCTGGGATCATTCCCAACCTACCCAATGTAGGCCTACCTAGGATAATTCATCTGATATTGGGAGTACTCATCTTATTACTTTACGAGTACTTACGTAGCCGTATACGTCTTGAACGACTGCTATTCCAGAGCACGCGAAGTTCAAATTATAGGAGGTCTGGTAGCTCAGTTGGTCAAGCACTGGACCTGTTGAGATTCAAATCCAGGCTTGGACGGAAACAGGTCAGTTTTAAATTATGAATTTTGGAATATTTTTTCATGGTATTGTCGAATACTCGAGTCGTATACGTCTTGAACGTACGGGCAGGATTTCCCTGGGCACCATTCGGGTCTGCTGGAGTAGTTTACTAATAATTACTTGCGCACTCATGTCCAACTGCCGGCATTGGAAGATGTCCCAGGGCGCTGCATTAGGTTTCAAAACGTGGGGTAGGCCCTACTTCATGCACGTGCAAAATGTACCGCTGGGTTTACCAGCAGTCAGTTCTGCTTGAGTACCAGTTTTACGTAAACGCGTACGCGTACGTGCCACTGTGGAATGCGTGTCTGTCTGTATGTTACCAAGCCTGTCTTTTGTGTGTGTGTGTGTGTGTGTGTGTGTGTGTGTGTGTGTGTGTGTGTGTGTGTGTGTGTGTGTGTGTGTGTGTGTGTGTGTGTGCGACCAGTGCGCGCGCGAGCACGAGTGTGTGTGTGTGTGTGTGTGTGTGTGTATGTGTGTGTGTGTGTGTGTGTGTGCAAGCGTGTGCATGCACGGGTGTGCGTGCGTGCGTCCGTGTGTGCGCGCGTGTGTGTCTGTGTGTGTCTTGAGGTGCGTACATTGCATGGGTCGATCACTCAGTCGGTTAATAGGTCGGATCTGGCTTGAGAAAGAGCATCGGGAAGCCTCAAGGTTGCGGTTACAAGAACAGGCATCTGTGGGTGATAGTGCCAAGAACCCCAGACACATTTCCCAATTGAACAAACTGACAACAAAGGAGTGAGAAAGCCTGTGTTTTCGTTTACTTCATTATTTGCTGTTTGTGTTTGGGTTTCTAAGTCTCAGAAGTGACAGCAAAATCACATAACTAGCAGTCTTATAGATAGTGCTGCCAACAGGAATATTGTGATGGTTGCAGTGATAATTTAGCGTAACAACAGGTGCTTGCTTTAATGAAATCAGTTAGGCCCCACCGGAGTGAAGACTGGAGAAGAATGTTGACGGTTGTCCTTTCTTAGAATCAAAAGACTACGTTTTATTTTACTGTGTGTGAACGTGTGTGTGTGTGTGTGTGTGTGTGTGTGTGTGTAAACGTGTGTGTGTGTGTGTATGTGTATGTAAACGTGTGTGTGTTTGTTAACGCCGGTGTGTGTGTGTGTGTGTGTGTGTGTGTGACGGTGTGTGTGTGTGTATGTGTGTGTGTGTGCGTAAACGTGTGTGTGTTTGTTAACGTGTGCGTGCGTGCGTGCGTGCGTGCGCGCGTGTGTGCGTGCGTGCGTCAGTGCGTGCGCGCGTGCGCGCGCGTGTGTGTGTGTGTGTGTGTGTGTAAACGTGTGTGTGTGTGTGACAGTGTGTGTGCGTGTGTGTGTGTGTGTGTATGTGTGTGTGTGTGTAAGCGTGCGTAGTGTGTGCGTGCGTGCGTGTGTCTGTCTGTTTGTCTGTCTGTGTCTGGGTGTGTGTCTGTGTGGTTGGATGCGAGGTGACAGACCACACATCAAAAATTCATCTCACATAATTATATGTCATTTCCTTATTTTTCAGATCGTGTTTGAGGGCATCACAGAGAACGGTTACCAAGGCGACATGGCGATCGATGACGTCAGTGTGTCCGATGGTCCGTGCGCGACCGATGAGGGTACACAGACCGTGCTTGTCCAGTTCAACGCGACGGACATAGTCAGGGACGGCAAGAAGTTTGCGCGCAACATCAAAAGGCTTCGTCTTTCCAGAATACCTCGGAGGAAGAAGAAGACTGGAGACAAATAAGGAGGAAAAGAGAGGATTTTCCTGAGGTTAGATTGAAAAGAGATGATGTTAGATGGAAAAGAGAGAATTTTCCTGGCTGTTTATGGAAAACTGACCATTTTCCTGGCTGTATATATGGAAAGGAGTGAACTTTCCTGGCTGTATATGGAAAGAGAGAACTTTCCTGACTGTATATGGACTTGAAGAGGGAGTGTTTTCCTGGCTGTTTATGCAAAAGAGAGCATTTTCCTGTGATTAGATGGAAAAGAGAGAATGTTCCTGGCAGTCTATGGAAAAGGGAAAATTTTTCTGGCTGTGTGTGGAAAGGAGAGAACTTTTCTGGTTGTATTATGGAAGAGAGAGGATTTTCACTACTTTAGGTGGAAGAGATCGACTTTTCCAAACTGTAACTGGAAAAGTGCAAATGTTCCATACTATAGATGGAAGAGAAACTTTTCCTAACTGTAACTTGAAAAAGAAGAATTTTGCTAACTTTATAGCAAAAATCTTTCTCTGGGTAGATGGAAAAGAGAGAAGTTTCCCAGCTTTACATGGAGATTTTCTTAACTGTAGATGGAAGACAGACTTTTTCTAACAGTATCTTAGATGGAAAAGAGAGAATTTACCTCGCAGCATACGGAAAAGAGATACTTTTCCTAACTGTACATGGAAAAGAGAGAAGTTTCCTAACAGCGGAGGCAAGAAAAGAGAATTTTCTTAGCAACATGTGCATGGTACATGTACAGAAATAATTTTTGTAGCAGTGCATGAAAAAGAGAGAATTTCCATTGCTGTACATTGCTGTACATGGACTGTTGGGTCGATTCTGTGAACTACAAACTAAATTTCAGTCTGAGCACGGAGGAATTCGAACCGGGCCGTTCCGTCTTTAAAACGGTCAGACTGACGTAGAAGGAATGCTCCATTTTGAAAATAAACCCTGACAGTAAAGCGGTTTGTCTCTTGTTTGGCGGTGGCCAGGTAAAAACCTAGTGCCGGAGGTACCTAGCTACGATGTGAGCGATCTGATGAGAGGACACCTCCCAAGGGAAAGACACTTTCTGTTGTACTTTTGTCTATCAACCTTACATAAATATACCTGCCGTTGAAGGTCACCTTGGGTGCAGGGACACGTTTGGTTGGTGCAAAGGGTGTCATTTCATTTGTCAGCGATTTTCAGTTTCAGACTCAAGGACTGTTAATAAATAACTTCGTCCACACGGGCTGCCTTGATATGGAATTTGAATAACAACAACGACGACGACAACAACAACAGCATCATATTCCATCTGTAAATTCTGGGAAAGTTTGGCGCAAGCTTACGACATTTTTCCAAGAAGGCGGCCGGATAAGGCGAAGACAAACATCAGCCAGTAAAAAAAAAGCAAAGTAACAACATTATTTTCCTTTGCAACTTTCTATCAGACAACTCTGCAGGGTCTCGAATATAATTCCCTTTCTCAGTCAAAAATTTCTTTTCTACCCAGATTAATATTGGTGTATATGACTATTGATAAAAAGGATTCTGCAAACAAACAAACAGACAAACAAACGAACAAACCACCAAAAGAATGAAGGAACGAACAAATACGCAAAAAGAAAACAAAACAAACACAGAATATGTGGATGCCTGAATTAGACATCAAGAGCAGATGGGGAACAGATGCATACGACAACTTGAAGATAAGCTAACTTAAGCAAAAAGTGTTGATGTTTAAGCACACCTTTTGCTCCCGGTATTTTAATGAAAATGTCTAGCACAGTTTTGTGGAAAGGGCAACAATGCATCATTCCGTTAATGAGACACACAAACACCATTAGCTAATAACACGGACTGGATAGGGCTAATTAAGTTTCTAAGTGTTTGCTTTCAATAAAAACGCATATTAAATCTGTATTACATCAGTACATCTGTTATTTCTAGTTCTTGCAGCACTGAGTCTACGTTGCCACAAAGAATATCAATATGATCAATAGATAAATAGGTAAAAACGCTCACACGTTATACATTTCGAAATGGAACGTTTGAAGTTGATAGTGTGCATCGACTGTCTTCAGACACGAAGATTATATCTCCTGTAGGAGATACTTGCTTTTGATTGACAACGTGTTCAAGAATGTCCGCTTGCGAGTTTTGTGTAGGGTAAAATTAGCTATCCTGATCATGTTGACTAACAATAACAGCACTTTATTGTCCATTAAAATATTACATAAAAATGGAAATTTTTCTTCGGCACACCCTGCCTGCCTGTAAACGATTATAACAACAATTGTATAGGACGACACACATAAAACATAAAAGGGACACAATCAAATATGATATTGCACTATGTAAATGGCAGCTCTCTCTTTCTCTCTTTGTCGCTGTCTGTCTGTCTGTCTGTCTGTCTCTCTCTCGTTCTCTTACTGTGTGTCTACGTCTCTCTCCCTTTCTCTCTCAGTGTGTGTTCATCTGTCTGTTCGTCATTCGTTGGCTTTTGCATGCCTATCTTTCTGTGTACTACACATACTCCCCCCTCCCCCGTTCACCTCCTCTCTCTCTCTCTCCTCTCTCTCTCTCTCTCTCTCTTGGTCTCTCTCTCTCTCATTTCTCTCTCTCTCTCTCTCTCTCTCTCTCTCTCTCTCTCTCTCTCTCTCTCTCTCTCTCTCTCTCTCTCTCTCCCATTTCTCTCTCCTTTTCAACAAAGGTCAGGCACACAGTTTTCATTTGACTAGCCTGGATTAGGTGCTATTCGTGTAAAGGTTGTGAAAGCTTTTCAAACGTGTGGTGTTTTGTTTCAGCTTTCCTGGTTGTTGCATGTAAAGAATGTTTTGATTGGTTTGACATGCAAGTGTCAGGTCCGTGTTTGATGTGCAGGATTGTGCTCATGTATGCCATTGGCACCAGCATGAAGATCTCACATATTGTGCTAAGACATGATACGGTAGATTTGAGAAGAAAAAATACGTGTGGTTGTTCTGTTGACTTTTTCTAACATATTATTGTTGCATGTAAATGTGTGTGTTTTGTCGTTGTTTTGTGTTGTTGTTGTTGTTGTTGTTGTTGTTGTTGTTGTTGATGGGTTTTTTTAGTCACGGTTTGTTTTTTCGAGGGAGTGTTTTTTCTTGTTTGTTTGTTTGTTTTTGTAAATGCGGCTTATCTTGGTTATTAAAGTGTCCAGCCGTATGAAGAGACTGAAGTTAGAATTTGAAGAGAAAGTCTCAGATAATATATGAAAAATCCAAAACAAAACAGTGTCACTCCTATAGACAGAGCTGAGGAGGCATTGTGCTAAAAGATTAATCTATTTTGATGAAAAGCCACTGCGTGCATTTCCTTGCCGCTTACTTCAACTATCGCCCTTTAAAATACTTCAATTTTTTTTTTAAGGTTCAGCTCATTCTTTTTGTGGCTGTGTAGTTATTGTCTGAATTGTACATACACTTATCCAATTAGTAGGGTCGAATCTGCGCTGGTGCCCACCTCTCGGAAGGGACTACCTACCCACAACGACCACCTCTCTAACGACCACTTTCGTCGATCCCTTGGGGTGGTCGTTATGGACTGTATATATATAGGGCCTTTACGGTTCTACCACTACCTCACAAAGACATAGCTGCCGGCTCCCTAATTAGCGCCAAGACCTGTACGTACATGTGAACTGCAGTTGAATGCCAAACCTTGACACAGACTAGCGGCGTGTTTACGCAGAACGCACATAATAAACTGGACACAATCACCCACGAAAACACACATGCACAATCACACTCACACTCGCACATGCACGCACACTAGCACACGGGCATACACGGGTGAAATGTCATCAGCACAATCATGCCAAGAAATTCAGCTGACAAACTGTTAAGACCTAAACAAAATTGGAAAAAGATAAGGTATTCGAAAACGAGGGAGTCTTAAAATGGGGGTTATCTACGGAGGTTGTGAACAGAGCAAGAAAGCAGGATTTTTAACACACATCATAGTAATGGGGGGTAGGGAGGGGGGGGGGGAGAGTAATCTTAAAATTATGGGTTCTTAAAAGGGTTGCGGGTTCCAATATTCAGCTGAATAATATAATATATGTCATCTACACACACACACACACACACACACACACACACACCACCCAACAAACCCCAGGCCTTTAACACCTTACCAGGTTATTTTTTTGTAGAAACCCTACCTTCCCCCTCCAAGCCCTTATCCACTTCACCTAGCTTTACCGGTTTGAGGTTTATAAACATAATTATATATATATATATAATTTTATTTTATTAATTTTTTTTTATTTTTTAGGGGGGGGGGGAGGGGGGGGGGGTTTCGTCATTTCTAATATTTTCTTCTATTACAAGAATCTACTTGTGCCGTATGGTTTGTCTACATACTTATTTTCAGCAAGTTTTCGTTTTTAATATCACAGTGCAAGGTTTGGTGCAAATGATAACACAACACTGTGGTTTACCCGTGTAAATACTCACAGACATTCTCATCAGAATACTTTTCTCAATGCCTTGTCTCCAACCGATATACCAAAGACATATTCTACTGTTCATCATTGGGTACAATATGTACGAAATGAAAATAATTCTAGTTAACGTAAGACGCATTTATAAGCATGCTCATGTACATGATGTCAGTGTATGTGTATAAATTAACATTACATAGTTGAGACATTAAAATGTAACAGACGAACACATGATGTGTAATATGATTTTCTTCCGGTGTCCGCACGGGTTTGAGTGCCCGCAGTTGTAGGCCTACAGTGTTTGCTTGCGTTTATTTAGCTGTAGAAATCTGTGATGACAATAAACTGATGTGAACAAGACCATGTAAGTGTTACAAGTTTTGTTCTGTATGTGCATCTTCTGTTTGTCCTATGTTTCTATCTTCTCTTTGTCTACTGAATCGGCCTCAGTCTTTTTTGTGTGTTAAACCTTGCGCCTTTTGTGTATTTATGAGTCAGTATACTCAAGTTGCTCGTCACTTGGACATGTACTCTCTGTCTAGATAGCATTTCTTGTGTGTGTGTGTGTGTCAGTGTGTGTGTGTGTGTGTGTCAGTGTGTGTGTGTGTGTGTGTGTGTGGACGGTGTGTGTTTGTGCGTGTGTGATTGTGTGTGTGTCACGTGTGATTGTGTGTGTGTCACTGTGTGTCAGTGTGTGTCACGTGTGTGTGCCGGTGTGTGTGTGCCGGTGTGTGTGTGTCAGTGTGTGTGTGTGTGTGTTTGTCTGTCAGTGTCTGCGTGCCGTGTGTGTGTGTGTCAGTCAGTGTGTGTGTCAGTGTGTTCAGTGTGTGTATGTGCCCGTACGTGTGTCAGTGTTTAGTTTGTTCATGTGTGTCTCAGTGTCTGACTGCGTTCATGTCAGTGTCAGTGTCTGTTCCCACATGGGTCTGTCTGCAGTGCCTGTCTGTCGGTGACACGTACCGTAGTCAGTGAGTCCGAGTCAGTCCAGGCTACGATGTGTGTGAGTCAGTGTGTCTGTCGCAGACGGACCCACGGCGTTGCCTTCCAGCACGAGTCGATGCTTAAAACGCCCCTGTATGTATGGAAACTGCCAGATAGATACACCTCCCCTACAATAGGAAAGGGCACCAGCTCCCTCTCCCCCCGAGACCCTTGAGCCGGCTGTAGCGTCGCTTGCGCATGGTCAGCACCCGCATCTACTGGGACAAGGTAGTCTGTCAGTGTGGTAAGACTGGACACCTCACCGCACACGTGTTTGAAGGTTTTGACACTCTCAAGGAAGAGATGTCTAGTCTCATCCGCTACAGAAGGGAGAATGCTCTCAGTCTAGATCTGGCGGGAGACTTTCTCCGCCCACACCCATCACTCCAGTCGGAGAGAAACCGATGATGGTCTTGGCCACGGTCACCAAATCGGTTCACCTCAACTGTTGCGAGCTGGTTCTAGTGTGCGTGCAGCAGACCCAGCACAGCACAGATCCACTTCTGGAATCCAAGTTAAGCTAAATGTGTCACAAGACACACATTTTGTAGTCCTGGCATCCTGAAAGTCAGAGGCCCCAACCTACAGGTTTGCTTCCATACCAAAAACGCCTCCAGACACGGGAACTTGGGAACAGAGGCAATAGCTCCGCTTGAACCTGCCTCCAGACACACAGATCCCTTATAGACGGCGGCGAGGCTGTGGCCTCTAAGGTTCTCTTGTACCAAACCGCCTCCTGACTCTGCATCAGATTGCTTGCGCTGGCACACTGTGATCTGCTTACCGGATAGACCCACATTAAGTCACCACCGAGTGGTAGACACAGACGACATTTGGTAGCACTGACTGCCAGCTTCACGGTAATGCGAACCCCTAGCGCGGCTCTGCTTGGGTGGGAACGTTTTGAGCAAAACACTATGTGTTACTCCATACCCCCCGCCCTCCATGGAACTTCTCGACCCCAACAAATTGGGGGGGGGGGGGGGGGACTGAGTTTGCCCAGTCGGTAGAGGCGCTGGCTTTAAAACCGGTTGTTACTGTCAGCGTGGGTCAGTTCAACGGCCAAGTTCGGTGCGCCGGGATGTGTGTCCCAGAGTCAACTTTGTGCAGACTCTCCCGGTGTCCGAACACCCCCGGTGTGCACGCATGCATGCGCACGATAAAGATCCCAGGGTCACAACGAAAGCCTCAGGCCTTGGAAACACGATAATACATGCATGCAAAAATATGAAGCCCGGGTGTCCGTTCGACCAACAGCCAATAAAGTAACCATTTCAGCACTGACCCAAGACGACCCAACCCGGTCCCTATAGCCCATTTCAGGTCTCCTCTAGCAGCCGGCAGCCAGCTGTCTATATCCCCCCCCCCCCCCCCCCCCCCCCGCATTTTTATTTTTATTTTCATACAAAGCCGGGTTTTCCCGTTTAACACTGATGCCCCTAATGGCTTTGCCGTGAGGGCGTAAAACTTACTATTTTCTTTCTGCTGGAAACTGCCAGTTTAGTCGAAATATGCTCCCTCGAGTGGCAGCTCAAGTTCTGGGAAAAGACAAGTGTATAACATTGTCAGTAACTTGAATTAAAGAGAGACAAAAGTTGGACAGGCTGACAAGCTCTTTTTGTCAGTCTAGTCACAGTTCTGCAATCAGTGCCTGACTGAGCTGATGATGGGCGTATATACGTGTTGCTATTTTGATAAGACAGTTGATCTCCCCAGAGCCCCCCCCCCCCCCTTTTTTTTGTTTTGTTGTGTGTGTAAAAACTGAAACATGTCACATAGATCTGTAAAAACTTGATAATATGCACGCGGCGATCGCCGATCTTTCCTCAGTCCGGTAATTTCACTCAGTCTAGTTCTTGTGAAGAAGCAATTAATTGCCATTTTCAGACTCTGTCCGGTGTGACGCTTTCATCTTTCGCCGTGGTGATATTTCGATTCTCGGCCTCGTTGATCTAGTACAAACTCTACACTGAACAAAAAAAACCACACCCTTCGATAGTACTAATGAGCGACCTTGTGTACAAGTTCATCATGGGGCCAAATTTGTCCAACCAATTTTGTTTATTTAACTTAGAAATTTGATTCATCCTAAAATGTTTCCCTTCTTACTCAAGGACGTAACCACTCGGTACACGTTTTCGAATAAATCGATTTTGGGGGTGAAATCTATTACATTTCACCACCAATTTTCTTCACATGCAAGAAACTGACATGCTTTTCGTCCATAAATAATTTCACTTCTTAATTTTACCAGAAAACAACATTTCAGTCTTGAGTGTATATCGAGGGGGAAATATGTACACAGGCGAAAGATGAAATCGTGACAGACAAAAAAATTGTTTTTGCACAACTATGATACACACACACACACACACACACACACACACACACGACGACGACTTTCGCTCAACACTCCAAGGGAAGCTACCCTGGTTATAACTAGAAAGCAATCTTATTTCCGGTGTGATGAACTTCCCCAATGTCAAGGACGTTAACTTGACTGTTTCCCGATGATTTATTTATAACACGAATAAGAGAGAAGGATACACTACGTATTACAAAACTACAAGTGTATACCTCAATTACGACGTGATTTGAGTTGTGCGTTTCATAATTCAGATTCAGTTCCTCTTCGGCTGTGCTGTTGGACAGAGAACCGTGTCGAGATGATCAGAACTAGCTTGAATTATCAGTGTATCTTTGTTTCTGGGCTGGTGCTGGATTTGTTTTGCCAGGTAAGATACTGGAGTTTACCGTGATGTTGCATATTTGCGAAGTGTTTTGATATAATTAAAGGCAGAGTAAGCCTCCCGTAAACCATCACAGATACGGTCAGGCTTTTACACACAGTACAAACACCCTTTCATTTAAACACTTACCAATCGGCAATTGAGAACATCCTAGGTGCCCTCCGTAAAGAGCGAACAATTTTCAAAGAATTTATTTTTGCGTGGTTTATCTTACCCCAGAGCCATTGTGAACCCGTGTGATCCAGTTTTCCCTTTTCACAATGTAGTCGTCATAGTTAGTCATTTGAATGCGACTCGACGTGAGCTTATCTACAATAGCACGTTCTTTATGCACGAAAGGCAACGGCTGTGGTTCACAAGAACTCTAGCGATGGCTTTTGACTGTTGAGAGGAACGGCGATTTGCACTGATAAACCGGCCGTCGTCTGCTACGATCCTTGCGTGACCCTGCTTCCGGGCTTTTCTTTTTTTAAACTTTCACAACTTCCAATTGTTCTGATCTTGTCTTGATGAAAAACGAATTCTTTTATGATTAAAGAATGTTTGTGTAACAAGCTGTCAATTTATTATTTAGATTTTAAAAGTTAGGTCTAGCGCAAAAACGAGGCGCCGTTGTTGTTAACGGAACAAGTCTACGAAAATAAATTCTTGGAAAATGTCTCACGCTCGACAGAAAGCAGCCAGGATGTTCCCGTTCGGTGAGCGTTCAAATGAAAGTATGCTTGTACTGTATTTAGACGCTCGGGGAGCTCTGTGATGGTTTACGGGAGGCTTACTGTGCCTTTAAATATAACGCTTAAATTTAGAACTTTCTGGGTAGAAATTTTACTTGGTTCGGGGGTTAATCATGTTGTTTAAGATCACTCTGATCGGTAATGTTAATTGTTATTTCTTTTCTTTCTTTCTTTCTTTCTTTTTTATTTGTTATTTTTTATTATTTTATCTTTTCCTCACAATCCTCCAAAGCACCACTAATAGTCAGAACGTTGATATCCTTGGCGGATTATGACATTATTCAGTTATTCTGCAGAAAAACCAAAATGCTGGAGAAAAACTGTCTTTTCTGCAGCATTTCTGCATAATGTCATCTTTCGCCGAAGCAGCGTTTTTTTTCTGCAGCAAAACATTTTACTGCAGTAAAATTGAAATCAAGAATGCTGCAGAAGCGGATTATGACATTATTCAGTTATTCTGGAGAAAAACCGAAATGCTGGAGAAAAACTGTCTTTTCTGCAGCATTTCTGCATAAGGCCTAAAAAAAAAATAGGTGTGGTTACGGTAACCCGACCTACCCTATTTTTAGGGGCCGACCCTATAACTTTTTATTACATTTGTCCAAAAAACCAAGAAAACGAGCGCAGAAAACGCAATGAAAGCGAAAGCGCTCGAGTCGCACACTTATTTCCCTGTCAAGTAGGTTTAATTTGTACACATTAGAAAAAAAAGTTTTAAAAAAAAAAGTGATTGCCTACCTTCCTACCCTATTTTGTTGGGCTATGTTACCGTAACCACACCTATTTTTTTGTTTGGCCTAATGTCATCTTTCGCGAGAGCAACGTTTTTTTTCTGCAGTAAAACAGTTTTACTGCAGTAAAATTGAAATCAAGAATGCTGCAGTAAAACGGTGATGTTGTTTTACTGCAGAAAAACTGTTTATACTTTTTCTTCAGCATTTTGGCATTATTCAGTTATTCTGGAGAAAAACAGAAATGCTGGAGAAAAACTGTCTTTTCTGCAGCATTTCTGCATGTTGTCATCTTTCGCCGAAGCAACGGGTTTTTCTGGAGCAAAACATTTTACTGCAGTAAAATTGAAATCAAGAATGCTGCAGTAAAACGGTGCTGTTGTTTTACTGCAGAAAACCTGTTTACACTTTTTCTGCAGAATTTTGTACTGGCTCATTATAATGTTGGAGCACGCGAGCCCCCCTCTGTCGAGAGATGGACTCATCCAGAATTACCAATAGTTACAAACTATTATACTATCCCAGGGGGCGACAAATACAAACGCTACTTTACAAGGTCGTTCGTTTTTCTCAAGAAAAACTGTGACAGACTATTCTGCAGTAAAACAACATCACCGTTTAAAACTGTTTTACTGCAGAAAAAAAACCGTTGCTCTCGCGAAAGATGACATTATGCAGAAATGCTGCAGAAAAGACAGTTTTTCTCCAGCATTTCGGTTTTTCTCCAGAATAACTGAATAATGTCATAATCCGCCAAGAGCCAGTACAAAATGCTGCAGAAAAAGTGTAAACAGAAACTGACAGTTTTTCTGCAGTAAAACAACATCTCCGTTTTACTGCAGCATTCTTGATTTCAATTTTACTGCAGTAAAACTGTTTTACTGCAGAAAAAAACGTTACTCTCACGAAAGATGACATTATGCAGAAATGCTGCAGAAAAGAACGGTTTTTCTCCAGCATTTCTGTTTTTCTGCAGAATAACTGAATAAAGTCATCATCCGCCAAGGATACGTTGACCCTGGGCGTCTAATGGAAGAAGAAGAAGATCGGTATCATTAATTTAGTATATATATATCATCAACAGGGCCGGACCAAGTTTGTTTGAGGGGGTTCCAACTGAAGGCAGGGGTCCAAAGTCCACATTTTTTTTTCTCTGAGAGGTACATTGGATGGCGGGGGGGGGGGGGGGGGGGGGGGGGAGTCCGGAACCCCAGGACCCCCCCCCCCCCCCCCCCCCCCCCCAGATCCGGCCCTGATCAATGATCAATCATCTGCGCATACGATGGTATGGATTCATATCCACCGTTATCCGAATCGTTCCCCGTTTGGTATTTTGATCAATACAGTTTTATTTCCTCAACCTACTCTCTTGCTCTTGAATCATGAAACACACATACACACACATTACTTGATTGTGTGTTTGTTTATTTTTCAAAAATTACAGCGAAATCAAAAGTGGAGCAAGATTTAATCTCAATTGTTTCTTGATTTGCTCTATAATAACATGTTTTATATTAATTTGCATTGAATAGTTCTGATCTGTTTGCAGGTAGCTTCTGAATTCTGTGGCAATGACATTACGTAAGTGTACAATGTACCTCATTATATATTAATTTAATGTAATGTGAAATCAGTTATTTCCTGTTCATTGCCAGGGATCTATTATATTTTATCAAACAATTGATGTTGCCACACACACATTTGTACGAGCAATTGTTCAACATTTCCCGAATGAATGTTGTTGATATTGTTTTTGTTGTTGTGTACACAAAAGTTGGGATGTAAAGATTGGGAGAGAAATCAACGGTTCAATGTTCCAGCTAGGTGCTCGACAAACTTTGAACTAATCCGACCTGAAGATTAATTGACTTATGAAACAAAATGTATATTATCTGACTTCTGTGTTTTAAAAGATGCATTATATATAATATAACTAGAGGAATACCCGGCTTCGCCGGGGTGAATCGCGAGACAGAGACAGACAGCGTGGCCAAATGTAACCGAGTGCCGAAACACCACAATCATATTTGAAGCCGAAGTCCACTCAAACGGGATTGAGAATAACTGTTATGGCTTCTGGAAGGAAGGCTTGATTATTCAGTCACACACCAATGCCGCCAGACCACATCACAAACAGAACTCTACAATCCACAGGTGTTGCCCACACACACACACAAACACACACACACACACAGAAGCCGTATATATGTATATGTATATCTATATCTATAAATATATAGAGAAAAAGATCCACCGAGAACTTTGGCTTTGGTGTGTCGGTATGGGGGCCCGGGTAGCTCATGTGGATCCAAAATCGGTTCAGCGCTGCGCGCTGAGAGCACGTGTTGAAATATCTCATCGATGAGGTTGTGTCCGGGGTCTCTCTGAATAAGCCCACCAAATTTGAAGCAGATCCATCGAGAACTTTGGCCGTGCATCGCGCACAGACAGACAGACACACAGACACACAGACATGCACTAGTCGTATATATATATATATAGATGTTATGATTTTTGGGGTGGGAGAGGGGGTGGGGAGAAAACAATATTATTTCTGTTGCGAGTATTTCCCCCCCAAGCTGTTACTAATCTCATCTGGTTGATGATCTGTCGGTTTCATATGTTGTCTGTGTGGTACGTGGGAATGGGATAGTATGGGAAGACGAGGAAAAAGAAAGGTGTGTGACTGTGAGAGGCAACATATACTATCTTTTGGTGTGGTACGTTGTACATTGTATGTTCTTGCTTGAGCAGCTGCATGAACCGTTGAACTTAAAATAATGTACAGCTTTTGTAAAGCATTTGTCTTGAAAGCCTAAACAAAATATTTCTACTGGTATTTTTGTGATTTCAGCTGTCAGTCTCCATACACATGCTGCATCAACAAACAGGCATGCTGTTATGACCATGAAAACAATGGCTATACACGTGGCTTCAAACTGCACGTCTGGAACATGTGGTATTTTTGGTAAGCTTTGATTTACATTCTACTGTGTGAGTTCTTTCATCAGAGAATTTGACAGATATATATATATATATCTATGTTCATAGATCTATGCACACTCTAGTATGTAGTTATATTATAAGTCGGCTAGGTTTGTCAGTTACTACAGGTCAGTATTTGAAAGGCACCATCCGGCTTCTGTAAACCAATAGTTTCTGATCACAGACACTACCGGGTACCAGGAATTTACGTATACATTTCAAGCATCATAGTTTCATACCTTTCCTTTGAACGCTTATAACTGCTACAGAACATACTGGCTGATCTCCTTGGAGATTGAGCATTTTTCAAAGAATTTATTTTGCACTGTGCAACTGCAGTGGCATTTTAAGCCTTGTTATTGCACAGAAGGGAAGTTTTGAAATCTAAAAAAGTATTGACAGCGGGTGAGATACACATTCTTAAAAAACAAAAGAAATCCTTTTTGATCAAGACAAGTCAGCATATTTCAAAGTTTTAAAAGTAGGAAGCCCTAATGTAGGTCAAACGAGGTTTGTGTGTGTGTTGAGTGATGAGTGTAAGGCGCACCTCGTTTTACTTGATGGCAGGGAAGTAGGCTACCAAACACCATGCAACTTTCCCCTTGTTGAAATGCTAGTCAACTGAGATTTTACAATGTTGCTGTGCCTGAGTATCGCAGGCATAAATAAAAATGTACTGCCGCGGCAGGGCTCACATCACAATAAACAAACTGCATTTTATACATGTAGTTGTCCAAGCAAACACAGATTCTGCAAATCTACAGTTTCGCTGAGGCAAAACGCTTGGTTAGACTCAACGAAGATCAGGCGGCACTAGCAGACAATTTGTTATAGTGGAACCCCCCCTGAAGTCAGCCACCACAGCCAGGGTTTTATGCCTACAAAGGGCCCAGGTGTCATTCATTCCCAGATTCACACCTACTACAGTGTAACCCCCCCTGAAGTCAGCCACCACAGCCAGGGTTTTATGCCTACAAAGGGCCCAGGTGTCATTCATTACCAGATTCACACCTACTACAGTGTAACCCCCCCTGAAGTCAGCCACCACAGCCAGGGTTTTATGCCTACAAAGGGCCCAGGTGTCATTCATTACCAGATTCACACCTACTACAGTGTAACCCCCCCTGAAGTCAGCCACCACAGCCAGGGCTTTATGCCTACAAAGGGCCCAGGTGTCATTCATTACCAGATTCACACCTACTACAGTGTAACCCCCCCTGAAGTCAGCCACCACAGCCAGGGTTTTATGCCCACAAAGGGCCCAGGTGTCATTCATTACCAGATTCACACCTACTACAGTGTAACCCCCCCTGAAGTCAGCCACCACAGCCAGGGTTTTATGCCTACAAAGGGCCCAGGTGTCATTCATTACCAGATTCACACCTACTACAGTGTAACCCCCCCTGAAGTCAGCCACCACAGCCAGGGTTTTATGCCTACAAAGGGCCCAGGTGTCATTCATTACCAGATTCACACCTACTACAGTGTAACCCCCCCTGAAGTCAGCCACCACAGCCAGGGTTTTATGCCTACAAAGGGCCCAGGTGTCATTCATTACCAGATTCACACCTACTACAGTGTAACCCCCCTTGAAGTCAGCCACCACAGCCAGGGTTTTATGCCTACAAAGGGCCCAGGTGTCATTCATTACCAGATTCACACCTACTACAGTGTAACCCCCCCTGAAGTCAGCCACCACAGCCAGGGTTTTATGCCTACAAAGGGCCCAGGTGTCATTCATTACCAGATTCACACCTACTACAGTGTAACCCCCCCTGAAGTCAGCCACCACAGCCAGGGCTTTATGCCTACAAAGGGCCCAGGTGTCATTCATTACCAGATTCACACCTACTACAGTGTAACCCCCCCTGAAGTCAGCCACCACAGCCAGGGCTTTATGCCTACAAAGGGCCCAGGTGTCATTCATTACCAGATTCACACCTACTACAGTGTAACCCCCCCTGAAGTCAGCCACCACAGCCAGGGCTTTATGCCTACAAAGGGCCCAGGTGTCATTCATTACCAGATTCACACCTACTACAGTGTAACCCCCCCTGAAGTCAGCCACCACAGCCAGGGCTTTATGCCTACAAAGGGCCCAGGTGTCATTCATTACCAGATTCACACCTACTACAGTGTAACCCCCCCTGAAGTCAGCCACCACAGCCAGGGTTTTATGCCTACAAAGGGCCCAGGTGTCATTCATTACCAGATTCACACCTACTACAGTGTAACCCCCCCTGAAGTCAGCCACCACAGCCA
>NC_090256.1:63937993-64037707 GCF_037325665.1 Littorina saxatilis
TGGGATTAATGGTCATTTACGCATCTCCCTAGCTAACCATGCATCCTTCCTTATGTGGGTATCTGTTCTGAATGTTTGGATGGTGTTTTCGATAAACAGCAAGAATGACTGTATAAGGCACAATCTTCTGTGCCTACACCAAATTGAATATTCCGCTTGTTTGGGAGAAACCACAGAATTTCGTTTGTGGTGTTTTCATAAGAAGGACAGTATAAGGCACAATCTTCTGTGCTCCACCAAATTGTTTATTCCGCTTTTTTAGAAGAAACCACCAAATTTCGTGGGTGGTGTTTTCATTAAACAGCAAGAATGACTGTATAAGGAACAATATACTGTGTCTCCACCAAATTGTATATATATATATATATATATATATATATATAAAACATCAGAAATTGTGAAAGAAACAATTGAAAGTCAGCAGAGACTTTCTTCCTTTTTTTTTTCTTTCTTTTTTTTATTTTTTTTTTTTTTTCTAAAATATATATATTCCGCTTGTTTAGAAGAAACCACCAAATTTCGTGTGTGGTGTTTTCATTAAAGGCATATGTACGCGCTCCCGTGTTTACAAAGTGTAGTTTGCCCATAATCGATGTCAAACGCACCATAAGACCATATAATGACGATATGTCACCATGCGCGGACCATAATACATGCATTACAGCTTGTTCTAGCCTCTGAAAAAGTGAGGATGTCAACAAAGCCGCGGTGTTAGCTCCCTTGCATCAACGTTACATGTGTTGCCAAATCTATAAATAGGACGATCCAGATCAAAATGAAAATTAACATATCTCAACATTGAAGGGGTCCTAGACCACAATATTTTGCAGGGAACTTAATTTAGCATGTCTCCAGCTGTTGGTAAAGCAATTAGCGTGTATAGTCATCGAGTACATATGCCTTTAAACAGCAAGAATGACTGTACAGTATAAGGCACAATCTTCTGTGCCTCCACTAAATTGTTTATTCCGCTTTTTTGGAAGAAACCACCGCATTTGTTTATATTCCTCTTGTTTTTGTGCATACCAGACTCCAGCGCAGGAATGGATAATGGAGATGATGAGGTGAGTCCACCCCCCTATTACCAGGTGGCGGCTCTGTCTTCGCAACCACCCCAGGGAGAAAACAGTCCCATTCCCAGAGAGTACATTGCAGTGCCCGTGGAAACAGCAAGTTCCCAACAACATGGCAGAGGAGAGCCAGTTGATCGCACATCACAACCGGCTTCATCAAGCTAGAAGTTGTCTTCTCCTTCGTTTGTCCTTCGCTTAAACTCTGTTTTGTTGTTGGTATGTTTGACTGGCCGTTGTTATGTTTTTGGAATGTGAAAAGGCTACTTCTTTATGTCTTTTTTGTTAATGTCACCTGAGTCTGTTGTTATGGTTTGGATGTGAGATGGCTTGTTTTTCAACTTTTTGTGTGTGTCCACTGAGGTTGTACAGTATTTTTTTTATTTTCTATTGTTGTGTGGATCAGTCAGAGATACCAAAGCCAATGATGTCATTTTTATAACTCTTTATGTCTGAAGACAAAATTGAGTATTTTGCTATACATGTACTTTTTTTCTTTTTTTTATCTTGTCTATATCCAGGAAGCTTTCTTATATGAAAGGCGTGTAATCAGTGTCATTTCTTCCTACGTTCCTGCTTCACTTTGAACAAATTTCACACACTCAGCTATTCAACAACCGTTCCCTGTTATGCGTATTTAAACTAACTCTATTATCAGAATATCGCTCGAAATCCGTACCTTCTTGTTTTGTTACCACTGTCAATAGTGAGTATAACATACTCTTGAAATCGGCAGCTTAGGTACTGGTAACAATTTGCCTTCTTGCCAGTTGTGTGTGTATGATACTTGAAAAGACATAATGCACCAGCATAGTCAATTGTCTGAGACTGAAAGTTCCCACTAATTGTCTGCAATTATACTTTTGCATGAAGTGTTTGTATTTTATTTTCTCTGCAAGCAAATTGTGGGGTTTTTTGTGTGCATTTTAATACCACCTGTTCAGATATGGACAGGAAGCTTTTATAGTCAGTCAGTTGATAAGAGCAATTAGTAGTCTGTATGTAAAATGCTATAATATGGTCACAGGTAGTGTTAGTAGAAAGGACTGGAAACTGTCCGTAAACACAGTGATGCAAGGCATCGATAGTTTGCAGCTAATTTTGTTTCAGTAAAGGCTGCATGCTCAGTAAAGTTGGTTTGAATATATGCTACATCAAGAACCAAACCATCGGTTCAGTTTATAGTTTATGCGTTATAGGTCACTGGTTTAGGCACATACACATATGTGCAGATTTATCGCTTCATATTTAGTTTTGCATAATATTCTTATGTGTGTATTCTTTTTCTATTTCTGTTTTCTTGGAAAAATCTTAGATGTGGTTGGATGAAGAAAAGCACATTCAAGATGATGACCATGTCAGCGTCAGCACTAATAATGTCCAATTTTTAAGGTTGTGTATTTGTCCATCAGAGTCCTGCTCGTGGTAAATGCAGAGAGTGTCTCTGAGAAATTTCTAGTCCAAAACCGTATAGTTTTATTTTCATGAAAGTTTCAGTTCAATGGAAACCCTGTTTAAAAAAAACAAAAAAACTTTAAGGATTTATTTTTATTGTAACACAAATCCAAATGCTTTTGCCCGCATATTATCTTAGCCCTCGTATTTTGTTTTCTTTGTTTTTAATTCAATTTTTTTTTTATGATATTGAACTGTAGGGTTGTGTTTAACATCTTGGTGACAGATACAATAACTGCAAGACAACAAGATTTTATTATTAAGAAGAAAAACTGATTAATGTTTATTTTTGTCTTTCCTTGGCCGATTTTGATTTGATATGTTTTGTTGTTGTTGGTTTTATGTTTTGTTTTATCAAATATAAACAAGAGCTCAGGCTGTGTAAGCTTACATCTATTTTCCTTATGTATGTTGAGTGTTCATTGAAAACACTTATCTTGATTATGTCTGCAGAATATTTTTTAGAACTAGAAGCACTGTTATTGATCCTTTTTTTGTCCATCTTGCTAATGAAATCTGTCATAATATTTGCAACATGTATTTTGTGACCCCCCACGGGTTAGGGGGAAGAATTTACCCGATGCTTCCCAGCATGTCGTAAGAGGCGACTAACGGATTCTGTTTCTCCTTTTACCCTTGTTAAGTGTTTCTTGTATAGAATATAGTCAATTTTTGAAAAGATTTTAGTCAAGAAGTATGTAAGAAATGTTAAGTCCTTTGTACTGGAAACTTGCATTCTCCCAGTAAGGACTAATACATTGTACTACGTTGCAAGCCCCTGGAGCAAATTTTTGATTAGTGCTTTTGTGAACAAGAAACAATTGACAAGTGGCTCTATCCCATCTCCCCCCTTTCCCCGTCGCGATATAACCTTCGTGGTTGAAAACGACGTTAAACACCAAATAAAGAAAGAATGTATTTTGTGCAGAATGGTTTACAGACTTTTCTCTGCCAGTGTTATTATTCTGTATTGTTGATGTTTTTTTTCTTAAAAAAGAAAAAAGTGAAATCCAAAGTGTAACAAAATCAGAACTGAACTACCTTCCAAGAAACATTAGGAGCTGCTTTTTAAAGTAAACTTGAATTATGTCAGTAGTACTAGTAGTTCAATCAAGATGTTTTAACTTCAAAATTCTCGAAAAAGATACAAGTTCTGTTTAATTCAACTTTGTTGATTAAATGCAAGTATACATATTCAAAATATCTGCAAATATCAAAAGGAAATCCTGTTGACATATTTGAATTAAAATGTGCAATGTGGATTTTGTGCTTTATCCTTTCTTGTCATTTGAATATCAATTTATTTGGTTTTACTGAGATAGTGTGACAGTGACTTCTCATTATCCATTGCTTCATATCAAAGTAACTTTAAGCAAGTCACTTTTGTTGAGTAGCCAAGAGACCTTCAAATATAATTTGACTATGCACACTGAGAGAATGCAACAGCTGTTTATATGATCATTAATAAAAGCCCAGCATAAGTTGTACGTATTTCAATTTTTTTATCATCGATCTGTGTCTTTTTCTGCCTTTCTTTTATTTTAGTTCAAGGCACACAAGAATCAGCTATAAACAGAAAACTGGAAGCATTTAATCCTGAAATAGTATCAAATGTATTTTACCTGTGTCACATGTGCAGTTGGGTTTGAGCGTTTCTTTGTATTTTTGTTATAGGTTTGTTCGGCTGTTGTGTGTGTATGTGGTGTGTGCTTGTTTGTTTTTGCTTAATTTATTGTCATAATCTGTCATGTGTTAAATAATTGTCATAATCTTAACTTTTCAAACTGTAAACCAGAATTTGAATTGTTTGTAAGGGATGGCTTTGAATGTCTTTCTCGGTAATTGATCTTTTCCCTTGTGCTATTTTCACTCTCCCTCCATTTGTCTGTCTGTCTGTCTGTCTGTCTGTCTCTCTCTCTCTCTCTCTCTCTCTCTCTCTCTCTCTCTCTCTCTCTCTCTCTCTCTCTCTCTCTTTTTACATTTAGTCAAGTTTTGACTAAATGTTTTAACATAGAGGGGGAATCGAGACCAGGGTCGTGGTGTATGTGTGTGTGTGTGTGTGTCTGTCTGTGTGTGTGTGTGTAGAGCGATTCAGAGTAAACTACTCGACCGATCCTTATGAAATTTTTTATGAGAGTTCCTGGGTATGATATCCCCAGACGTTTTTTGACTCACATGCGAAGCAAAAGTGAGTCTATGTACTCACCCGAGTCGTCCGTCCGGACGTCCGGACCGGACGTCCGGAAAACTTTAACGTTGGATATTTCTTGGACACTATTCAGTCTATCAGTACCAAATTTGGCAAGATGGTGTATGATGACAAGGCCCCAAAAAACGTACATAGCATCTTGACCTTGCTTCAAGGTCAAGGTCGCAGGGGCCATAAATGTTGCCTAAAAAACAGCTATTTTTCACAGTTTTCCCATTTTCTCTGAAGTTTTT
Organism: Littorina saxatilis; assembly: GCF_037325665.1. Lineage (NCBI taxonomy): Eukaryota > Metazoa > Mollusca > Gastropoda > Littorinimorpha > Littorinidae > Littorina > Littorina saxatilis. The sequence goes on from NC_090256.1 coordinate 63,942,961, forward strand.
GAGATTGAATACCTCACCTACATATGATATATAGGGCAAAGTAAGCCCCATCTTTTGATACCAGTTTGGTTTACCTTGCTTCAAGGTCAAGGTCACAGGAGCTCTTCAAAGTTGGATTGTATACATATTTTGAAGTGACCTTGACCCTGAACTATGGAAGATAACTGTTTCAAACTTAAAAATTATGTGGGGCACATGTTATGCTTTTATCATGAGACACATTTGGTCACATATGATCAAGGTCAAGGTCACTTTGACCCTTATGAAATGTGACCAAAATAAGGTAGTGAACCACTAAAAGTGACCATATCTCATGGTAGAAAGAGCCAATAAGCACCATTGTACTTCCTATGTCTTGAATTAACAGCTTTGTGTTGCATGACCTTGGATGACCTTGACCTTGGGTCAAGGTCACATGTATTTTGGTAGAAAAAATGTGTAAAGCAGTTCTTAGTGTATGATGTCATTGCTAGGTTTAGTTACCCTAAAGGTCGAGGTCAAGCATGTGAGTCGTATGGGCTTTGCCCTTCTTGTTTTGGATAAATGTCTTTGATGACGTCATATCCGGCTTTTTGTAAAAGTTGAGGCGGCACTGTCACACCCTCATTTTTCAATAAAATTGATTGAAATTTTGGCCAAGCAATCTTCGACGAAGGCCGGACTTTGGTATTGCATTTCAGCTTGGAGGCTTAAAAATTAATGACATTTGGTCATTAAAAATCTGAAAATTGTAATTAAAATTATTTTTTTATAAAATGATCCAAAATTACGTTCATCTTATTCTTCATCATTTTCTGATTCCAAAAACATATAAATATGTTATATTCGGGTTAAAAATAAGCTCTGAAAATTAAAAACATAAAAATGATGATTAAAATAAAATTTCCAAAATCGATTTAAAAACGATTTCATCTTATTCTTTGTCGATTCCTGATTCCAAAAACATATAGATATGATGTGTTTGGATTAAAAACACGCTCAGAAAGTTAAAACGAAGAGAGGTACAGAAAAGCGTGCTATGCAGCACAGCGCAACCCGTGACTACCGCGCTAAACAGGGTCGTTAATTTCACTGCCTTTTGTACGAGCGGCGGACTACGGTCATTGTGAAAAAATGCAGTGCGTTCAGTTTCATTCTGCGAGTTCCACAGCTTGACTAAATGTAGTAATTTCGCCTTACGCGACTTGTTTTTCTTTCTTTGGTGTGCATGGTTACCCTCTATAATATCATCACCACACATTAAAAGCAATAAAACTTCTGTATTAAAAGCACAGTCTGTAAACAATTTGGGTCAACACCTGAGATCTGTCCAGGTTTTTGTGTGGAAGAAGACCATCCCTCCACATGGACATATACCAAAAATCAACTTCCAGCGAAGAGTTTTGATTTTTTCCCAATTAATTTTGCTGATTGTCGCACAAAATTAGTTCATACAAATTCCAACCTTGCACAGAATGCAGCTCAGGCAGTTAAATTCTGTGTGTGTCAAGTTGGAGGGATGGTCTTATATCCCAGGTAAAATCCTGGAACAATCCAAGATGGTGATCCAAATTGATAAGGAATGCACCTTTAATGTGTATGTTAAAACGCGTTGCAGTGTATAAATCTTCTTCTTGAATAAGATTCTGAATTTCTTTTTCGCTAATTAAATTCATGATTCCTGTGTTTGTTGTGACATTTGAATGCATACTTGTAATTGAGCTGTGCACAGTACTGTTTTTTCTGTAACTTCCAAGTATTGAGTGTCTGTCATTCTGAATGTGAGCGATGATAATTTTGCTTGTAATATTGTTCCTTCCACAGACTCTTTTTCACCACTGGACTTTCTCAGCTGATGTTTTCCCTGTATCCAATGCTGCCATTCTCTTTTCCAGCGTTTAAAAAATAAATCTGTGTTGTCAATGCAAAACGTATGAAAACCATTGTCACTTGTATTATTCAATGCCAAACTTAATACCGCACTTTGTATCTGATCTTTCTACAGCAGGAAAGGAAGGGTAAAACACAATCTTGTGGAATCTATGTTTCTTTAAAACTTTAAAGCATCTTTTCTGTTGTTTGATATACAGTACACTTTTGTTGGCCCTCGTTTAGAGCTGGGTTGGTTTTTTTTAGTCAATGAACTATTATATACAGAGGGAATGTATTATTTGATATGTGATTTTGTAAATTTCTTTGTGGAATAAACTCAACAAAAAGTGTTGGTGTAGTTATGTTTGTGGTGTGTGTGTGTGTGTGTGTGTGTGTGTGTTTTCTTTCCTGCAATCTAAATGTATGCATTATGCTACATGTAGAACTACAACATCATCAAACTAATTTAGTGCATCCCCTTCAGTCTGGATCAGTCAACAGCTTCCGTTCTGATGAACAGTGTACAATAAATCCTCACATAAGGCACATATTCCAAACACATATTGACACTAAACGACGTCCTTTGTCACATATACCACAGATCATGTCTTATCTTATGAAGAAGAATCTCCATGAACTTAGGGTATTATAAAAATGAATTGAATCTGCAACAATAACATTCTGGTTGGATACTGGAAACTCACACTTTGCCCCTCAATTAACCTTCCATCTTCAGTCTTTTGAATTTTGACGGGCGCAGTGGCGTGGTGGTAAGACGTCGGCCTCCAAATCGGGAGGTCGTGAGTTTGAATCCCGGTTGCTGCCGCCTGGTGGGTTAAGAGTGGAGATTTTTCCGATCTCCCAGGTCAACTTATGTGCAGACCTGCCAGTGACTTAACCCTCTTCGTGTGTAAACACAAGCACAAGACCAAGTGCGCACGGAAAAGATCCTGTAATCCATGTCAGAGTTCGGTGGGTTATACTGAGAAACATGAAAATACCCAGCATGCTTCCCCCGAAATCGGCGTATGCTGCCTGAATGGCGGGGTAAAAACGGTCATACACGTAAAAATCCACTCGTGCTAAATACATGAGTGAACGTGGGTCTAAGCCCATGAACAAAGAAGAAGAAGAAGAAGAAGTCTTTTGATTTAAATCAATAAGAAGGGTTATTACAGTGTACGTACACAATATTGATTCTGAACTAAAGGAACATTTTCATGCCATAGATTTTTTTTTTTTTTTTTTTTTGGGGGGGGGGGGGGGGGGGGGGGAATCGAGCGTCAACAAGATACAATAAAACACTCTTTACAATTATATGTACACTACTTTTCCAACAACAACAAACCATGCTCTCCCATGACACAGTGCAATCATACAACTACATGTACATCCATCTCAACCTCAATTATCGCACCATATTTCATTACAAAAAATCATTTATTTGGTCATTGTCATTGAAGGGGGTATGGGGGGGGGGGGGGGGGTGATCAAGCTACGCTCTTGCTTGAAAGCCGGAACTTGATGACCTGCAGACATACACTTTCAACATACCAAACATGCAACTACTTTATTGCAGTATATATATACATGTTTGCATTTCGTTTTTCTTCTGGTCTAATAATAATGGTGTGCCAGGATGTGTTTTTTTGTGTGTGTGGTTTGGTGTGTGTGGACAAGACGTAAAATTTGAGTCAACACATCTTGGTTGGCCGAGACTCAGGGACTTGAACGGGGAAGATTGAAACTGACAAGGCGCGCCGAGACTACCGCAGACGTGAAACCGCGAGAAGAATTTGTCGTCTGCATCTCTCCGCGCGGAAAGAATAAATAAAATGTTGTCGACTGGAAGGAAGCGAAGACGTACACACTACTCAAGAGAAGAGTCGAAGGTGAATGAGTAAAACAAATGTTATAATGGTCATTTATTCATTCCTACAGAAGTAAATCGAGAAACAGTACATCGGTGAGCTTATTTCTTCAATTGAGCACATGTGTTATAGATCAGCCTCTAGATCTAGCCTATCAGTATCATCTATGATGGGGGGGGGGGGGGGGGGGGGGGGGGGGGGGGGGTCAGAGTGTCTGGAAAAAATAAGTACGAGTTGACATTTTTGTATCGATCTCTGATGGCGATGAAAGTCCAAGCTCAGTGCCAGTTTATTACCCGTATACTAACTACGTACGGTGTTGCTTGGTCGATTCACAGGCGAAAGGTATCGTCCACTGGACTACTACTAAAGACTAGTAGTCTTTCTGTGATAGTAGTAGTCCAGTTGACGATACCTTCCGCCTGTGGTCGATTTCAGTCCTCAACATCAAGTAGGGCCTATACTGCAGTAGGCTATCCTTAGCGGATTATGACTTTATTCAGTTACAAAATGCTGCAGAAAAAGTGTAAACAGGTTTTCTGCAGTAAAACAACAGCACCGTTTTACTGCAGCATTCTTGATTTCAATTTTACTGCAGTAAAATGTTTTGCTCCAGAAAAACCCGTTGCTCGGTGAAAGATGACATTATGCAGAAATGCTGCAGAAAAGACAGTTTTTCTCCAGCATTTCTGTTTTTCTGCAGAATAACTGAATAATGCCAAAATGCTGAAGAAAAAATATAAACAGTTTTTGACTCACATGCGAAGCAAAAGTGAGTCTATGTACTCACCCGAGTCGTCCGTCCGTCCGTCCGGACGTCCGTCCGGACGTCTGTCCGGACGTCCATCCGTCCGGACGTCCAGAAAACTTTAACGTTGGATATTTCTTGGACATTATTCAGTCTATCAGTACCAAATTTGGCAAGATGGTGTATGATGACAAGGCCCCAAAAAACATACATAGCATCTTGACCTTGCTTCAAGGTCAAGGTCGCAGGGGCCATAAATGTTGCCTAAAAAACAGCTATTTTTCATATTTTCTCTGAAGTTTTTGAGATTCAATACCTCACCTATATATGATATATAGGGCAAAGTAAGCCCCATCTTTTGATACCAGTTTGGTTTACCTTGCTTCAAGGTCAAGGTCACAGGAGCTCTTCAAAGTTGGATTGTATACATATTTTGAAGTGACCTTGACCCTGAACTATGGAAGATAACTGTTTCAAACTTAAAAATTATGTGGGGCACATGTTATGCTTTCATCATGAGACACATTTGGTCACATATGATCAAGGTCAAGGTCACTTTGACCCTTATGAAATGTGACCAAAATAAGGTAGTGAACCACTAAAAGTGACCATATCTCATGGTAGAAAGAGCCAATAAGCACCATTGTACTTCCTATGTCTTGAATTAACAGCTTTGTGTTGCATGACCTTGGATGACCTTGACCTTGGGTCAAGGTCACATTTATTTTGGTAGGAAAAATGTGTAAAGCATGTGAGTCGTATGGGCTTTGCCCTTCTTGTTCTCCAGTAAAACAACATCACCGTTTTACTGCAGCATTCTTGATTTCAATTTTACTGCAGTAAAACTCAGTGTTTTACTGCAGAAAAAACCGTTGCTCTCGCGAAAGATGACATTATGCAGAAATGCTGCAGAATCAGTTTTTCTCCACCATTTCTGTTTTTCTGCAGAATTATGAATAAAGTCATAATCCGCTAAGGATAGTAGGCTACAAATAGAAGCTTACAGGCTTAATGATACAGATTACATTTGTATCATTCATCGTAGAACTAAATCTTATACTCAAATACGTATACCACTAGAAGCCTAGGGAATATTACAGCATGATTCGTCACTCGATCCACTATAGCTATCTCTGGGTCTCGGAGTCTGGTGGTCAGTATGTAACAAGCAGAGGCAAGTAATTGTGTCAAGTGACAAGTTGACAATATAGCAGGACTCTACAACAAACACACACCAAAGAATGAGAGAAAGGAACGGAAAAAGTGTCCATGTGACATAATCTATGTCCCAGGAATCCCGGGAGGCACCGACTACAACGAGTTCTACCCTGGGAGACAGAAAGTTTGAATCATCCCAGTCATCTTCGCAAAACGGCACAATCAACTCTTCGGTCGACCTTCCCTTTGACGCGAATACCTGGCTGGATGTCAAGACAAAGGTAGCCTAATAATGCATATGAACCGTGGAAACACTGCAGAAACTTCACTTTTTCCACTTGATTTTGTATTAAGAAGACAGGTTTACATACCCTTTTGTGCTGAATCAAACTTGCACTTTTAAAATTTGCACATGTGATGTGTGCATTTGCCCATAATCACTGACATGTACACTGAATTTCAATGCAGATGTGACTTGACTGACAGATTAGAGGACACAATTGTAAATGTATGTAGCCTATATACGCATACCATTTTAAGCGAAAACCCCTTCGTTTTAAAAACGGGTAATGTATACAACACTACAAACATTTTTTTTAATTTCTAGCTTGAATCCATTGCATGGATTCAGTGCGACGATCAGAAATGCCTAAAATGGAGGAAACTGCCGAGGGAAGAAGTGGAAAGAATATCAGAGACAGAAAAGTGGTTCTGTTGCCAGAACAGCGACCCCAACTTCAGCAGCTGTGAGGTTCCAGAGGAAGATGTGGAACTATATGATCAACTGGCATTGCGAAGTGGGCTCAAGTATCTTAAATCACAGCTGGTTCAAGGCACCCTGGTCTGGGCAAAGATGCCTGGCTATTGCAGGTACTATTTGATTGGTAGTAATTGGTTCAGGGTGAATGCTCCGTGTGTGTGCATGCGTGCGTGCGTGTGTGTGTGTGTGTGTTTAGGTGAGGAACATTATATCCGTTTCATCTGATCTCTCTTTCTCTCTCTCTCTCTCTCTCTCTCTCTCTCTCTCTTCAAAGCAAACACACACACACACACACACATCGTCCTGATGGACAGCACTTTCAAATACATCACCAACACACTGGTTTACAGGAAAATGTGCAGAGATCTGGATGCCCTAAGTGTTGTATACGTTTGAAAGGTAGTGGATCTGGGACGATCACCACACCCGCATTCAGTCTTTCATTTTTCTCACCGCAAAGCCACTGTCGTGTGTCAGCAGTTGGACTAAAAAAATACTTGTACCAGGGATACTTACACTGTTATTAGCGCAAGAAAAAAAGTTATGTCCCTAGACATGTGAGGACATAAATAAAACATATTTTTCCTACTTTTATAGTATCCTTGTTTGTGCTAATTGCTTCTCCAGTTGGCCAGCAGTGGTGACCTCTGAACCGGGAACAGACAATGGTCATCTGTGGAAGGATGAGGAGGACGAAATCATTCAATATCACGTGGAATTTCTTGGCCCTCCCCACAGCCATGGCTGGGTTTTTGCCAGAGATGTCGTCAACTTCACCGCAAAATCCGTCAGCAAACAGCTGACTCGAGACAGCCACAAGGTAAAATGAGGATCTGTGTGTCTGTGTCTGTGTCTGTGTCTGCCTCTGTGTGTGTGTGTGTGTGTGTGTGTGTGTGTGTGTTTGTTTGTCACGGTGTGTGTGTGTGTGTGTGTGTGTGTGTTAGTGAAGGGAGATTGAGACTTTCTCCCAGAAAATTCTTTGCCGGAGACATGGAAGAGGTTAGGAAAGTGCTATTGGTACTGTTGGATAAATACACTACGAAAGTGACTTAGAAGATGACGATGTACATATGGTGGTGGTGGTGGTGGGCGGTGATGATGGCAATGATGATAATACGAAGGCAGCTTAGATTTAGAAGGCAAAGGAGGGGGAGTATTTGCGTTATCAAATTCCAGTGGCAGTGATGTTTCTGACATTTACAAGTTGGAAACTACCTACCGCCGGGAGTTAAATCCTATCCATGAAGCCGTTTAGTCATAGGCCACGTTTTTCTCCCACTTATCAGGAGTATTTTTGAACGTACAATGACAAATTATAGCAAATAACAGCGAGACTATATAACGAGTAAACTTATGTCTCTTCAAGTGTTAAACACAGAGGGAGACGCGCAATCATAGCAACAAGAGGATCACATGTTCCGTATTGAGTCAGAGTTTCTGATACCTCCTCGGATCAGTACCAAGTCTGCTGGCCTTAGATATATACTGACAGTCACTTTAAAAGAGAACTACATCGAAAGGCTCAGATCGAAGCTGTGAATTGTACAGTTGTATTGCTTGCCACAGGAGGGAGGCCAAAGAGGGAGGAGTAAAGCCAAGAGTCGCCGCAAGACAATGTGCTCTGGAATGGGTTCCAAGGTGAAAACAACGTACAAAAGTGGCCTTTCTGTGCACGACGGAGTAGACGAAGCCATGACGCTCTTGCCCATGTCACCCATCGAGAGATTGAAAAGATGCATCTACGTTTCCCGCGGGAAGCCAGAACACGGTAAGACATATGACTTTGTTGTGTCGTCTGAGAAATGTGGATGCTGTGCAGTATAGACAATAAGATCAGAGTAAGTCGTCTCGGGTAGTGGTAATTGCGTATTTAAAAGAATGAACTTGATCGATAAGGCATATATAAACTTAGTGACATGTTTTTGAAAATCTACTGGTTTATACTGGAGAGTGTAGCAGAGGTGTTTTGTGCGTGTGTGGGGAGGGTGTGAGTGTGTGTGTGTGTGTGTGTGTGTGTGTGCTCGGCGGAGAGAGAAGCAGGACAACCATTAATTACCTTTGTTTGTTTGTTTGTTTGTTTATTTGTTGCTTAACGTCCAGCCGACTACGCAGAGCCATATCAGGACGAGGAAGGGGGGGATGAAGGGGGCCACTTTTCAAGCGATTCCTGTTTACAAATGCACTAACCCATTACTTGTGTCCCAGCAGGCTTTAGTAAAACTAAATTAATACCTACTGGAAGATTACCAGTTTCCAAGTTAAAATAGGCTTAACCTATCTACTGCTGGACTTACATCAGAACACTAACAGATTAAACTATACATGAATCGCGAGACAAGCGGCAAGAGAAGAGATTTTTGGAAAAAATACAGGTGAATGAGCAAGAAGGCAGAAAAAAGAAAAGAATTCATGAAGAAAAAGAGAGCATGACAGGAAAGAGGAACCAAAAATCTACCTAACAGCAAACTAGAAAGCTCCTGCGGTTCCAAAAACAGGAGGGGCCTTTAATTTCATAACCGCAGCTAGTGCCCCACTGCGGGAATTAATTACCTTCCTCTTTCCCTGAGAACTGAAGTTTAGCACATACAGTATAGATATCAACATTTGCAAAGATAGTTAGACCAGAAGCACATTAATCAAAGGATATCGTACGGGTTTGATCTATAGTATACTACTAGTAATACACCTTCTTCTCAGATGATGACATCTGGTGACTATGTGACCGTTTCAGGGAGTTATAGCACTGAACCCACTGTCACTACAGCGTCTTCAAGAAAAGTTGCCAAGAAGAAAAAGCGTGAGACTAGAAAGACAGCTACCACAGATTCTGGATCAGCCATCACTCCGACGCCCCACTATACTGCCTTTGATACCGCCTTGCAAAACAGATCTAAGGAAGAGAGACTGATGCTGGATGTTGAGGTCTGTTTTACAAACTGAACAAACAAACATACACACTAACTAATAACAAACAAACAAAAGAAATAAACATGTTTTCCGTGTTGATTTTTGACTCCTGTCCAAGTGGAGGGTTGACCTTAGTCCCATGTAAAATCCTGGGCAAATCTAAGACAGTGAGCAGAGCGGCTCGCGGGAAGGACTGTGACTTTAAAAAAAACCCTTCATTTCAGATGTACAAACGAAATGAGCGTGCGTTTGAGCACGACGTGACCCGCTTTCTGATCAGAAACGACCTGAAGACGTGCAAAGGTCCTATCTGGCAGAACCAGAATGTCAGCATCTTCCAGCTTTTCCTGGCTGTCCATGAGCGGGGAGGATACACTCAGGTAAAGATATTGTAACAGTATTGTATTCATTGCATGGAAAGTGTTTCGAGCAAAACTTAATGTACACATGAAGTCTTATTTTTGTTTGAAGGCTTGCAAGTCTGTTTCTGCTCGATATGACATGTCATAGGTGTGTGGTGCAAAGCTAAAGAAAATCCATTTTGTTTTTAAATCTCCCTGAGCTGGTGAGGGTGGGAGCTACTGATAAATTTGATAGTTACTAAATACCCTGTTACTTTTTGAGAAAGTTCATCAGGCGTGTAAATTGTCGAAATTACGTTTCAGCAAAAATAAAAAATTGTCCGCGGCAAAACAAGGTAAATTAAATTATATGTATACTATTGTCTCTCTATCCATTATTTGCTTACACGAGAACTATCAAAATGTTGGTCTAAAATGCTAAAATTCGTTTTCCTGCCTGGTCCCCGCAACGGGGCTCTGCCCCTGTACCCCGCCGGGGACCAGGCGGCCCCTGGACCTCGGCCTATTTTCAGAGTTTTTTCTATTTGGGAATTCCCATGCCTTGTTCATATGGATATAAACACACTGCATCTCAATGTACATGTATATTAGAAGTGCAGTGGTATCAAGGATGAGAAGACATCCCTGCAGATGCCCTCTCCTGTTGACACACGTTTTCGTAAAGTTCTTTCACCAAGGGATTAAGAAGCTAGCTGTCCTTTATTTGGAGGCACCGTCTTCTCATCGGAGGGGGTTCGCATCTCAGGTACAACTGTATAGAGACGTGCTATCATTGACAGTGATTTTTTTTTGCCACAGGTAACACACCATCGAGGCTGGGCAGCTGTGTACCGGGAAGTCACTGACATGTCTTGCAGCACTGAGCCCAAGAACAGCCAGGCCGCCAAGCATTTCTATCACAGGTCAAGTCCATGTGTGTTTGGTCTTTGTCTGGTGCGACATATAGTCTGTCCAGGAATAATACACAGTCATGGAGGCTTGTCGAAAAAGACCACGGTGTGGGCATACGTTTTCTTAGCTCATTGATCAACACAGACATGACCATGACAGAATTTCTGTCTCTTTTCGTTCTTCTCATTGCAATAAACGTTGTCGACTCATTCCAATGAGAAAACCAGCTGTTCTTTCTTGATTTGTAGAGTTTAGCACTGAAAGTTTTGTTATTCCCTTTTCAGGTATCTTTACCCGTATGAGCTTTACATACGTGGACATGACTTCAGGGAGTTTGTCCAGCCGACAGATGGTGGTAATGGCATGGACGTAAACAAGAAGGGAAAGTGCAGTGTGCACAAAGAGCAGAAAATCAAGAGATGCAGTAAGACTCAAGAAAACCAGAAGCAACCTTGCGCTGATGGTAAATAAGAATCATGTGGAATATGTCACTATGACTTCCTCCCTTACCTTTTGGTGTGTGTGTGTGTGTGTGACGTTAGACTCCGTCTAAATTCTTCTGTGCTCATAATCTTCATTTTCTTTCTCTGTCTACTCTTCTTTTAGTTTCTTGTTCTTTTACTGATTAAGACGAAAGTCGAAACTAGTCCATGTTCATTTTGTTGCTGTTTTCTGGTCAGTGAGTACATTTTTATTGTTATCTTGCAAACTATATCGAATTAGCGATGATTACTCTCTACTTTAGTGAATTATCACCAATGCTATCAAAATGTTATGTATTTCAAAATTAAGGTTCCAAATCAAAGCGATATAGCGAGGTATATAGCGAGGTATACCCCCCGCGGGTTAGCGGAAAGAATTTACCCGATGCTCCCCAGCATGTCGTAAGAGGCGACTAACGGATTCTGTTTCTCCTTTTACCCTTGTTAAGTGTTTCTTGTATAGAATATAGTCAATTTTTGTAAAGATTTTAGTCAAGCAGTATGTAAGAAATGTTAAGTCCTTTAATTGTACTGGAAACTTGCATTCTCCCAGTAAGGTAATATATTGTACTACGTTGCAAGCCCCTGGAGCAAATTTTTGATTAGTGCTTTTGTGAACAAGAAACAATTGACAATTAGGTGGCTCTATCCCATCTCCCCCTTTTCCCCGTCGCGATATAACCTTCGTGGTTGAAAACGATGTTTATAAACACCAAATAAAGAAAGAAAGATAGCGAGGTATTTGAGCTTTTTTTCTTTCTTTGTAGTTCGGCTGTGACTTGGCTGTCTTCTGTTGTTGTTTCTAACACTGTCATGCTTTTTTCTTTAGGTGGGAACGCTGAGTTGGAAGAGGACATAGCGTCTGACAGCCTACGGGAAATGCTACAGGCGTTGGAAGAGAACAGCAGACTAGGTATTCACCAGACATGAAATGATGTATTGAATTGGCCAACCGACCCGTTACACCGACTAAAAATAGCATATAACAGACACCCCCCCCCTCTTACACACACAACTGCCATCTAGATATCGCACTCTTTCTTACTCTCTGTCTCTCTCTCTTTCACATCACAGGATCATAATTATGACATTACCTTCTCAGCACACCAAAGATATATTTTCACTTCAGGCACAGAGAATAAACGACGAGTACAGTTACTAAATCAAAGTTATCTCTTTCTGTGGGCTTCTGCACTTGTGTCCTATGAAAACAAGTTTCGTACCGTACGTGGTTTTTGACTCACATGCGAAGCAAAAGTGAGTCTATGTACTCACCCGAGTCGTCCGTCCGTCCGTCCGTCCATCCGTCCGGACGTCCGTCCGTCCGGAAAACTTTAACGTTGGATATTTCTTGGACACTATTCAGTCTATCAGTACCAAATTTGGCAAGATGGTGTATGATGACAAGGCCCCAAAAAACATACATAGCATCTTGACCTTGCTTCAAGATCAAGGTCGCAGGGGCCATAAATGTTGCCTAAAAAACAGCTATTTTTCACATTTTTCCCATTTTCTCTGAAGTTTTTGAGATTCAATACCTCACCTATATATGATATATAGGGCAAGGTAAGCCCCATCTTTTGATACCAGTTTGGTTTACCTTGCTTCAAGGTCAAGGTCACAGGAGCTCTTCAAAGTTGGATTGTATACATATTTTGAAGTGACCTTGACCCTGAACTATGGAAGATAACTGTTTCAAACTTAAAAATTATGTGGGGCACATGTTATGCTTTCATCATGAGACACATTTGGTCACATATGATCAAGGTCAAGGTCACTTTGACCCTTATGAAATGTGACCAAAATAAGGTAGTGAACCACTAAAAGTGACCATATCTCATGGTAGAAAGAGCCAATAGGCACCATTGTACTTCCTATGTCTTGAATTAACAGCTTTGTGTTGCATGACCTTGGATGACCTTGACCTTGGGTCAAGGTCACATGTATTTTGGATGAAAAATGTGTAAAGCAGTTCTTAGTGTATGTCATTGCTAGGTTTAGTTATTTGACCTTGACCCTGAAGGTCAAGGTCATGTAAAGGTCAAGGTCAAGCATGTGAGTCGTATGGGCTTTGCCCTTCTTGTTTTTGGTACTTTTCAGCATTCGATGACGTAGAGCTGGAATATGGCATTGGTGTAACATTTTATGACGAGTCTACACCTCCCAACTCAAAAGATCATGCGCTTCCTTTGACAGCCTATGAGCAACAAGGTTAGATTGATTTAGGTTTTCATTCATTTTGACCCACACGTGCTCAAAAGAATTTTATTTCTTACAAGTGCCAATCGTTTGTTAGGCCAGTAAAAGAAGAGCAGCCCAGATCAGTAACAGCGTATTTTCCGTGTCTTTGAAAGGCCGAGTCCGCTTCTTGCATAAATGATGATCAAGCAAGGTTTCTGCCATTAATAGTGTACGGTGGAAGTCCTCTGTTTAACGTTTTCGAAGCTACAGAGCTTTGAAACTTAATACACTTTTTAGGGTTTGATCACCTCCCGGTCCTAAGTCCGGTGCGCCGTAATCAACTTCCAAAGTCACAGCAGTGTCGAGTTTAGGTCATAAAATGGAAAATGATCAATTTCTTGGAAGTGTTTGAAGCTAGAGCTTTGAAGCCAACACACTTATTGGGTTTGGTGACCGCCCGGCATGACCAAAACCTGCTTGACCCTCGTCAAATTTCACAGTGGGGTCGACCACGGGGGGATAAATGGAAAAGAATCAATTTCTTGAACGTTTTTGAAGCTACATCTGTGAAACATCCGACGCTTCCAGGTTTGAAGACTTTTGAACAAGAATCAAGTCTGGTCCTGGTCACATTTCAAGGTCACAGCAGGGTCGAGTTCGTGTCAAAAAGTAGGAAATCGTCATTCTCTTCAATGCATGTCTACGGAGCCAGACAACATCATTTGTTTCCTATTCATGTTCCTATGACGAAGGTGAATCGTATCGGCATTTGCTTTTCTTGTTCAGATTTTCTGTTTGTGACGTTTAAAATTAGTTTACCTCCATTGTAAAGACTCGGTCCGTGCCTTTTAAGACCTAATTTGATAAGTTAAAGGAAGTCATAAAAGAGCCGCCCGGGTGTAAATGGAACGTTCATGAAGTACAAGCACTGTATGCTTATCAGGGTTCTCTTATCATTTCAGCGTCACCGCCACAGGTGGTACCCAGCCAAATCCTCAGTGTTACAAAGCTGGACTCAAGTGCAGAAAGCTCCATCGGTGCTTGTCAATTTCTGCAACAGCTAGAGAACGCAGGCAAGGTGTGCTCTGATAGTGGAGAGGAACACAAAGCACCTGGGGCCAACAGAACGCAGAATCATCTGCACGAAGAGAAGAGGGAAGATGATGTTGAAAACCACTATCTGGAAAACGAACAGGGAATGGAGGCAAGCCTTCATCACCTGCCGAGCGTTCACAGGCTTGAGGGTTTCTCTTTCGGCTCAAATGTGCTTAAGCAACATCTGAACAATTGTACTGGTCCCGACCAAGGCAGGGAAGTTCATCACCAAGGTGAGATGCAAAGAGAGGATGTTCGACATGGATCAGGCTTCAATGACCAACAACTGAATGGCGATACGGATGAGCAGGCCAGTAATGTTCATCAGCAGATTGGTCGAAGAAAGGAGGGTCTTCTACATGCCTCGGGTTCAAGCGAGCAACAGCTGAAAGATGATGCAGGTGAGCAAGGAAAGGAGATACGTCATCTTAAAGTTCCAAGATGGGAAGATGTTCCACGTCCTCCAGCCTTACAACCCCAACATCGTAAAGATCATACAGGTGAGCTAGAGAGGGATTATCACCGACATAGGGAAGATCTTCCGGGTCCTTCAGCATTACAACCCCAACATCTGAATGATGATCAGGATGGGCTAAAGATGGAGAACCATCACTTGAATGGTCAAGCAAAGAAACCTTTTCTGTGTTCCTTGGACGACAGCCAGTATCAGATTGTTCCACGCGCTACGGTTGAAGAAGAGAAAAGCAAAGATGGTCACAGTTCTGTTTCTGCGTTCAGTCAGTTTCTGGATCAACTAGACGCGCTTCAGGAGGGAATTGACCTCATTGATGCCCAGACTTAGTAAACCTGTTTGGTGTTTAAAATGTTTGTTCTTAGTAAACCTGTTTAGTGGTTGAAATTTGTGTCAAAATGACAGTTGTCGTAATTTTCTGATTATTAGCAGTTGTACATTTGAAGCCTCAAATTTAGAGACAATTAATGAAAAAGTTCTAGATCTCAGTTTCATCAAAAATTTCCCACCAATCAATATAAAGATCTATTTGGTCCCTGTTTTCACAGTAGAATAATAAATTTGATATGCAAAGCTGTGTTCATCTTTTGTAAAAAAGAAGGCCGAGCAAGTATGTGTGTTGTGTTTGCATGGTGCTGCTACAGAACACACAGGGATGAGATTCTTCCACCAATTGGCGGAATTCCGCCCAAAAGTTCGTTCCCAGGACCATTTTTCTGAATCGTCTAAATCCGTTGAGAAAAAAAATGGGGGGGGGGGGGGGGGGGGTGGGGTAGAGTAGTTGTTGTCGTTCCATTGGATTCGATCTGTAAAGTCCTACCTACAACCGTAAAGTCGATTTTCCAGATCAAATCTCCGATAAAATAATGACAACATAACCTCCGTATCGAAGAAAGTGGACCTTCGACCCGAATATGAACTTTCCATTTGGGACTAAGTTTCCCTTTCACCGAGTGTGTTCATTCCGAAAATTCATAAACGGGCTGATTCAGCTGTCGGCTTTAGCCTGCTTAACAAAGATGGCGTCGGTGAGAACATTGATGGAAAGCGAACATGTTTTGGCGTCGGAGATCGACCAGGGTGTGAAGAATGCTAAAGTTACTTAAATTTTGCACATATGACCGACAAAATGTTGTATGCTTCTACTGCTCGGACTCATTTCCAAGTCTTTTTTTATGGTCAAAGTGTCAAAAAATCTTCAGCTGGGCGTTGCCCCAGGACCCCACTGGGGGCCTTCAGCGGACCCCAGACCCCCGCCAAATAATTTCCTCCCAAAACACTTTTAGGGAATCTCATCTCTGAACACACCAATAAAAGAACATATTGGTAGCTAAAGTAGCAAAAGTTTCCTTCTGAGAACATGTACTTCTTTTCCTCATTCCTGTGAGCAGAATTCAAAGCAGTACTACAGTGTTTTATACAATTGTATCACATATTTCCAATATCCGTTACTTTGATGCTCTCTCCTCTTTAAAAGTCGGAGCCCGAATATTTTGTGAGAAGAACATAGTGAGAAATATGATCAATGTAAAAAATAATAATTTCCAAGAAAAGTTGAGTTTCCGCGAAAAGTTGTTGAGAGTATTAACACCTCTCTCAACGGTGTGCTTTGCAGGCAGATGCTGTACACAAACATGAATAATAGCTTTTGGGAAGACAACAAAAGGAGTAAAGCATTTAACATCATTTATTACCTGTAACACTGTCATAACACAGTACAAAGCTCAAGAGTTGAACATGCATTGACATTGTTGGTAAATACATTCTCATTGCAAGAAAAGGTAAACACTTTTTTTGTGCAAGGTACAAAAAGCCAGCTTTCTTTTACTTGATACTAAAAGAATCATCCATGTACTAGAACCTTCAATATTGTATACATTCTGTAAAAAAACTAAACTAAAAAAGCAAAAAGGATACAGTAAGTGGATGGGGTGCAAAGCAGTATTATACCTTCACACATTTCTTTCCCCACCTGCATTGCCAACAAATTTGTGTACTTTTCTTTATTTGGTGTTTAACGTCGTTTTCAACTACGAAGGTTATATCGCGACGGGGAAAGGGGGGGAGATGGGATAGAGCCACTTGTTAATTGTTTCTTGTTCACAAAAGCACTAATCAAAAAATTGCTCCAGGGGCTTGCAACGTAGTACAATATATTACCTTACTGGGAGAATGCAAGTTTCCAGTACAAAGGACTTAACATTTCTTACATACTGCTCGACTAGAATCTTTACAAACATTGACTATATTCTATACAAGAAACACTTAACAAGGGTAAAAGGAGAAACAGAATCCGTTAGTCGCCTCTTACGACATGCTGGGGAGCATCGGGTAAATTCTTCCCCCTAACCCGCGGGGGGAATTTGTGTACCTCAATTTCATGAGTCAAACAAATGTGTAGCGGTATGTGTGTTTGTTTGGTCCCTGGACTTATGGCTATACATGACTCATCTCACCATTTCTATGTTCATTTACAGTCTTGTCTGTCTCTCTGCCCTTTTCTCTGTCAGAACTATGAAACATACTTTGGATTGAACCCCTCTACAGTTCCATTGGATGATGTTTGCCATTTTAAATCGAAATAATAATTATAATACGTAGAAAACATTTTCCAAATTCTTCTTTAATTTGTATCCTAAACAAATAAATAAAGACAAGTGTTCCACAGCACTTTAATATTAAAAATACATTCTGAGGGCAATTTTTACGACAATAAAACAGGGGGTGGGGTTGGGGAAGGAAGGGAATGCTGTTCTTCCAATTTCGTATTTCATGACAAGAAATAGCACATCTTCTTCTTCTTCTTCTGCTTCTCCTGCGTTCGTGGGCTGAAACTTCCACGTACACGAGTGGAATTTTACGTGTATGACCGTTTTTTACCCCGCCATTTAGGCAGCCATACGCCATTTTCGGAGGAAGCATGCTGGGTATTTTCGTGTTTCTATAACCCACCAAACTCTGACATGGATTACAGGATCTTTTTCGTGCGCACTTGGTCTTGTGCTTGCGTGTACACACGGGGGTGTTCGGACACCGAGGAGAGTCTGCACACAAAGTTGACTCTGAGAAATAAATCTCTCGCCGAACGTGGGGACGAACTCACGCTGACAGCGGCCAACTGGATACAAATCCAGCGCGCTACCGACTGAGCTACATCCCCGCCCGGCACATCAATTTCCAAAGGTTGAGAATTGAGGCATCTACTTATGTACAAAATGACTTCTTTCAATCCAGTACAGCAGAATACGGTAACATGGCCTGGGGAATCACAGTTACTCAGAAAAAAAGGTGGCATTATACAAAGCAAGTTGTAGTAAGACCATATTCTTTGAATCAAAAACCTTCCATTTACTTCTCCACAGAGACCAACAAATAGGGATAACAATCCACACTGTAACAGCATTCAGTCAAGAGAAGTACATTCAAAAGCTTCCACAACTTCACAGTAACATTCTTTCTTTTCAAGAAACGGCACAACAAGTTCCAAATGTTACCTCTAACAGAAACCCCTGTAAAACATGAATAAAAACAATGTGTGACTTGTCAGCTATTACAGCATTACCTACCTTATAAATACCTATATTGTATTATGAATACAGTGGTTCCTGTGATTTCGGGCCTCTGCAATGACAGAATGAACACCTTCAAATGCAGGACACAGTGTACTCACTGTAACTTTGTATATACATTTCACAAAAAATATATGTGTATTATAATTTATATGTCTTGATAGGCCATCTGCAATGTTGGGACGCTTTTGGATAGTTCCAAGGGTGTCCCTTCATTGTAAGTGCTATTGTATGACATATGACAGTTCCTTCTTTATTCCTTTATTGAACACAACAGTAACTCAGACCTGTTTACCCCCATAAATTTTTGGAGTAATGCTCAGCCCCAAAAATAGTAATCCTGGCACAAAAATAGTAATCATCCAGCATTCGTCGCCAATTACAACGCACATGACAACTGTGTCTGCGAAACGCAATCATGCACATATATCCATCATTCACAAACAAAACACATCAGTCAGTTTTTATAGTCATCATAATTTCAAAGAAGATCACATCAAAAGCACATGCATCACTGATTCTTTTTCTTTTGCTCGTAGTAGGCCTTTTTCAGTGTGTCAAGCGCTTCTCTACTGTACTTGCGCTTGCCGAATGAGTGAGGGCGAGACTTGATCACCACTAGAAGGCTCTCCAGCGTCTCATCAGACAGACATGATCTCTGGTCAGTCCTGTGCTTTTTCACCCCATTTTGCCATTGAAAAAAACAATGCCAAACATGTGAATTAATTTTTAAAAAAATATATATATATTTTTTTACATTTTTATCATTATGAAAATCGTAGTCTTGACACGGATAGCGGAATGGCATATTTTTTGCAGAAAATCGTAATAAATTACGCCAAAATCGTAAGGGTAAACAGGTCTGGTAACTGCAAACAAAAGCAAAGAGAGTGTGTTAACTAGGTCCACTTTGCACAGATTGTCTATCATTACAAAAACAAACTTGTGATTTCAAAAACAATTGAGAACATCCCAACCTCTTCAAATCCCCGCTTTCATAACACTATACACTCATTTTATTATTTGTCCACATTGGAAAGAAACGAGTTTCAACAGCAAGGAGCACAACAGATAAATATACTCTCCTTGACCTCATTAGAACACTTGTTATGATAGCACAAGTGGATGTTTGAGATACAACATTTTATGGCTATCTTAACATTACAATAATGTAAAGCTTACAATGTTTTATAACTTTATCTATCAAACTAAAAAAAAAAGGGGTTACATAGTGACAATAAGGTCATACACATACAGTACATTACTACAAAAGTATTTTAAAAGGTGGGTTACTTAATACCCGTTTACATACAAATTATGTAAATGCATTTGTTGATGAGATGAATAATGAGCATGCTAATTGATGATTAGTAATAACTTAGCTTTAAAGGACAATCCACACACAAAAATGCTAGCAAGAGAACATCTACTCCACAGTCATCATGAGATCACACATCAACATACAAAGTTCAACACAGTTCTTGCAGTGATACTCATATTCAACACACTTTGCTTATATTGATCAAAACAAAACATACAAACAGTTGGTACATCTGTTCGTCTGTGCAAGCAAAAACAAGTGTTCAAGAGAATAACTTAAAACATCTTCAACGCGTCTGCTGCATGCTTTGCGATTTAGTTTAAAACTGATTCCTATGTACAGGTCAGAAGATACTGAAAGCCAAGAAAGGGTAATCTACAAGGCGTACTGCCTTAATCTACAAAAGGTGGTCCCCCTTGACTGGAGTAGCAGTATGAAGCTTGTTACAACAGTTAATCATGATGTCTTAGAAAACCACTGAACTTCATGTCACTGTTTAGTTTATGATGAAAAAGTGCCGGGACTGTTAACACTTTCTACCCCACCTATGTTGACCAAGTTTTTTTTTAGCCGAGACCAGCTGGGCTGCAGCAGGTCACTCAGAATTGTAGTAACTGTGTAGAAACTGTGTATCAACACGCTGGAATGCAGGCGTTAAATCGACGTTACAGGAAGCGACTGAAGCTAACAGTCTGAGCGGATATATCCGTACCTGGTCAGATAGAGCCATATGAGTGGGTACGGATATATCCATACCTGGGAGACAATGAGTTACAGGAGTGCTAAGAAACCTCCTGATGATTGATTACTCACACAAGTCAGATGCTTTCTTGCATCATCTTCACAGCATTTCTCTGACAAATTAAAAAAAAAAAGTGATCTGTACAGAATTTAGTTCTTTTTGTTTTAGTTTTTATTGTTTTTCTTTCTTTTTTGGACAACACTGGTGTGTTAAAATTACCAGGGTGCACTTTCTCACGCCAACATCAAAACAGCATTATAAAAGTTTTTTCTTTGATAAAGCACCAGTCACACATCACAGATATGTTCATTGCTTCAAGTAATGCTTCAACTAAATTAGTATGGCTTTCAACTTGGGATCAACGCACTTCAATTACTAAGAGTAAGATACAATAAGAAAGGTGGGTAAAAAGAGAAGTACATATATTATGAGATATTTCAACAGTAAATCGAGTATGTTATGCTTGATTTGATTCTTCAAACTGTCACAGTACAGAAGAGTGACCATTTTGATTCAGAATCAAGATCAGACAAACATTGCACAGTACTTTCACCATTGAAATCCACCTTCTTGCAATCAAGTGCTGCCTTTTCACAATAAAAGTTAACAAAAAAGAGTGAAGGGTTACAGGGTGACATATACACTATGAAATGACATTTTATTATAACCTTTACTTTTAAAATTTTGTGAACACAATTGTGAACAAAGCAATCAAACACGCTGGGCCACACAATGATATAAAGTTGCAAGAAACATGGCAGGACTTACATTTTTAGGCAATCACAATTCTCTCCATCTAATCATCTCATCCGGAATCCAAGGCATTTAGAGTTGTTCTATAATTGAAGCTAACAACTTTCTCTTTCACTTTCCAGTTATAGGAAAATCTGTATTCCCAGAAATGTAACATCTTGCACACGTTTTTGCAGAGATCAACTTGCACTCCTTCATTCACTCACTCTCTTTTGCTCTCTTTCAAATCTGCCATCATTTCCACTATAATGATGCCTTTGGCTGGGACGATAGCTTTGGCACTTTCCTCTTCAATTTTTGGCCTTATCCGCACATCACACTGGCACAGCTGCTGTGCTTCTGTCAAGCGAATAACAAATCTGTAGAATTGGCTCTGTTTTCATTTTGCTGAAGATAAGTGTGGCTGCCTTTCATCCTCTATTCATGCTGCTGCAGCAGTTGCTGCAAATATGTGGCACACCCAAGCCAGCCTTGACTTTGTGCTGCAGGTGCTATCTGCTCTTTTTTATCCTGGGTGGTGAAGAAGTTCTCATGTCCACTCCAGCCTGAACGGAGTATGTACTGGAAACCGAGCTTGCTCAGCATGCCTTAAACAACAACAGCACACTGTAAACAGAGCGTGCTCGGTAAGCAGTAATGAACCAGTTTGAAATACATACTGGGAAAAGAGCTTGCTCAGTATGTAGTGAAGAACAACAGCGCACTGTAAACAAAGCGTGCTCGATAAATAGTAATGAACCAGTACAGAGTATGTACTGGGAACAGAGCTTGCTCAGCATGCCATGAAGAACAACAGCGCATTGTAAACAGAGCGTGCTCGGTGAGCAGTAAGACTAAGAGAAACTGCACTGGTCAGAAAGCATCTCCGCGTTCAGCTTTCTCCGCTTGTACTTCTGGTGATGCAGACTCATTACAGCTAAGCCTTTGCTTTAGTTTCTGCCAAAGAGTTTGGACACATCTTTCGCCTATTGTGTCACTCGGCCTTCTCCAGAGTTGTAGGGAAAGACACAATACTGACAAGGTTGCCTGAAGCACACACCAAGCTGTTTGCACCAAGACAATTCAGGTGTGTGACGAACGCTTGCTCTCCATCTTGCAGCGCCACTTTTCGCACAATTTCTCCTCGAGATAAGTCCCATAGCTCTAGTTTGCCCTGTAAACGGAGAAAATATACTGTAAGTATTGCAAATACATAAAAGCCAAACTGATTTGAGTTTACATCGTAAATTGTATGTCCCATAAAGATATTTTACCGTAAAAACAAAGGGCATATGGTATACATGAAACAAACATCTATTACAGCAGGTAAATGTGTGAATGTTGTTATCTTGTGTCGGACTCCTTGAAATAAAGGACATGTTGGAACATATGAAAGAAACAAGTTTCCAATCTCTAGCTTGAACACTATGAAGGATCAGGGGAAAAAAAATACTAATGCAGAATGCTTAGCATTGCTTAGCGCTGTAGTTAGTTCCGACTAAATACAAAAGTCACAACACAAAATGTTTCAAAACTTGCTCCAGTCTGGAGCAGAGGATATTGCACTGTGTCAGTGCTGTAAGGCGACAGGCGCAGTGACACAAAATGTTTCAAAACTTGCTCCAGTCTGGAGCAGAGGATATTGCACTGTGTCAGTGCTGTAAGGCGACAGGCGCAGTGGCGTGTTGGTAAGACATCGGCCTCCTAATTGGGAGGCCGTGAGTTCGAATCCCGGTCGCTGCCGCCTGGTGGGTTTAGAGTGGAGATTTTTCCGATCTCCCAGGTCAACTTATGTGCAGAGCTGCTAGTGACTTAACCCCCTTCATGTGTACACGCAAGCACAAGACCAAGTGCGCACTGAAAAGATCCTGTAATCCATGTCGGAGTTCAATGGGTTATGGAAACACGAAAATACCCAGCATGCCTACTCAACGAAAGCAGAGAGAGCTGACTATGCTCTCAGAGTATAGTGTGGGGAACCCAAATGGGCAAACAAGCTCACACGTAACCTGAAAAATTCTGGAATGCTGAAGAAGAAGAAGAAGTGCTATAAGGGATCTTACCTGAACTCCAATCACCCCAAGGTTGTTGGACATCAAGACGATGCTGCCTCCCAGAAACTCCTGTTGATGAAGAACAAATTGTCAGTGATATTCAACACCCCCTCCCTCGCTACCCCTCACCCCCACCTCCTGCACTCTCTCCCTCAAACACACACACACATTAACCATCAGTACATGCAGTTGCAGTGGACAGTGTAATTTTTGACTCACATGCGAAGCAAAAGTGAGTCTATGTACTCACCCGAGTCGTCCGTCCGTCCGTCCGTCCGTCCGTCCGTCCGTCCGTCCGTCCGGACGTCCGTCCGTCCGGAAAACTTTAACGTTGGATATTTCTTGGACACTATTCAGTCTATCAGTACCAAATTTGGCAAGATGGTGTATGATGACAAGGCCCCAAAAAACATACATAGCATCTTGACCTTGCTTCAAGGTCAAGGTCGCAGGGGCCATAAATGTTGCCTAAAAAACAGCTATTTTTCACATTTTTCACATTTTCTCTGAAGTTTTTGAGATTCAATACCTCACCTATATATGATATATAGGGCAAAGTAAGCCCCATCTTTTGATACCAGTTTGGTTTACCTTGCTTCAAGGTCAAGGTCACAGGAGCTCTTCAAAGTTGGATTGTATACATATTTTGAAGTGACCTTGACCCTGAACTATGGAAGATAACTGTTTCAAACTTAAAAATTATGTGGGGCACATGTTATGCTTTCATCATGAGACACATTTGGTCACATATGATCAAGGTCAAGGTCACTTTGACCCTTATGAAATGTGACCAAAATAAGGTAGTGAACCACTAAAAGTGACCATATCTCATGGTAGAAAGAGCCAATAAGCACCATTGTACTTCCTATGTCTTGAATTAACAGCTTTGTGTTGCATGACCTTGGATGACCTTGACCTTGGGTCAAGGTCACATGTATTTTGGTAGGAAAAATGTGTAAAGCATGTGAGTCGTATGGGCTTTGCCCTTCTTGTTATTTTTTTTTGATGACCAAGCAAACATCTTACAATCTCCAGTCAAACGTTTTTCTCTCTTGTTACCTACCATCTGTAATTTGTGCACAAGTTGACCGCGGGTGCGTTCCCAGACACACATGTGGTCATCCTGAGCAAGGCTGACCACAAACTGTAGGGATGTGGCCAGCTGGACCACTGCTTCGTCATGCCACTTAAACTTGTGTGTACATGTTCCTGTCATCAGGTCCCATAACCGCACAGAACCATCCGACGAGCCACTGGCAGCGGCATACGGGGGACACTGGAAAAGTGAAGACAAAAAAACAAACTGCATACACACTTGCCTCACTAAGGCCAAAATAGAACAAGAAGTTCCAGATGGTAACAACTGCCCATTTGTCTTCACAAGCATGAATAATGCATGCTAAAACATTCAAATAAATGTAGTAACAATGTAGACATTATTTTATATCAGCTTCTCCACTAAGGTCCAGAAGGAAGGCGACACTCAGAGTCCACCTGACTAACTGAAGCATTTAACCTGAGCCTATTCCCCCGGGCTAAGCTACAGAGTCAGCAAATAGTATGTTGATGCGCCAAGATCCTCACACAGATCTATCTAAAAATACAAATCTATCCTTATCAAAAAAGATCCCAAAATGATTCAGTGTCAGTGGGATTTTTTTTTTACTGCAAAAAAAAAATCCCACTGACACTGAATCATTTTGGGATCTTTTTTTTTACTGCAGTACATTGTACAACAGCACAGAGATCTCAACAATACTAGTACTGTCCTGGCAAGCGCTCAGAAAATGTCTTTCTCTGCAAACGGACATACATTTGATCCTTCATGAATGAACCATTACAAGTCCAAAATGAGAAGCTCACCCTATCAAGGCAAAGAGCTCCTATGCTGCCTTCATGCCCATACAGTGTGTACAGGCACACTTGGTCTTCCAGACGAAACACCTGCACACATGAAACATCAAAATTCACGTTCTGAAGGAAAGCAAGGAAACTTTTTAAAACTTCAATCAAAGCAGAATGCTGCTTTACAAGAAAACTACAAGTTATACAGCTACACACAGTCATGCCAATCGGATGTCTTGATCAAAAAGTAAAGTAAATGCACATACCACTGCTTAATGACATTTTTCTCAGTGATTTAAACCTAAAATGTACAGTACCGTATTTGACGGACTACAAAAAAAATCGCATTGCGGCTTATAAAAAGATGCGGCTAAAACGTTACCTAAACTTGAATAGCATTCACCTAATGGAAGTCACCGCTGATTTTCATTTCGCTCGATTAGCGATTACCGGTACTTTATTAGCTCTCTACTCAAGACTCGGCGCTTTTCTCTTTCTTTCGCGAATCTTTGTTTGTCAACAAGTCGTGGTGACAAGATAGCGTACAGAGAAACACCGGATGTATCAGGATCTCGCGCGTGCGAGATTTCGTTTTTTTGTGTCTCGCGATAGTTGGAGGAGCGAGAGCCGCCATGTTGTGTTTTTGTCTGCTCAAAATGTGCGCAAAAGTCGTAAATCATCCCCAAAAACTTATTCCCGGTGGGACCACATGTGTGTGTTGGTTACAAATTGTGTGTGTGATATTTTTTTTCAAACTTTTTCCCTTTTCTTCTTTGTTTCACTTGTTTATTCTCGGAGCCGATTTCGCCAAATACCGTACTTTCGTTTGCCTGGTTGTTTTGATTGATTGACACGATCTGATTATATTTTTTTAAATGGCGGCTAATATAGTGACGCGGCCTATACGTGGCTCGTCCCATTTTTTTTTTTTTAAAGTCGGGGGTGCGGCTTATAAAACGGTGCGTCTTGTAATCCGTCAAATACGGTACATACTTTCAGGGATTGACTTTAACAAGCATACAGCCAATTGACAGAACAAAGTAATTTGTGATACCTATCATTTTCCTCACGAAAGCAAAATCAAGTGCAAAATGTATCAACAAAATACCTTCAGCGTGTGATCATGACTAGCAGACACAATGCGGTCGCCTTCACAGAGTAAGCAGTTGATTGGGCGCTGATGGGCGCGCAGAGACGCAAGACTGTGACAGCGAATGGTGTCTTCCCACAAGCGCTGGGGACGAATGTTGCCCAAGCTGTACTGCCTAGCATGACCTGAAAGAGAAAAGCAGCCACACATGAAATGAGCTCAAAGTAAACAAGGAAAGGGGCTACAATTGACTGAGGCTGATAACAGGATTATTCCTTTGAAATTCTTTCTTTCTTTATTTGGTGTTTAACGTCGTTTTCAACCATGAAGGTTATAACCTTTGAAATTACCCAAACAGGGATGTCGTTGGCAGTGGCTGTAAGAAAAATGTTGAACTATTCCAAATCACAGGAAATGTTGCTATCATCCTGGCAGAGCTCCAAAACTTGTTCACACTCTGGTAATTTACCGTAAAGGTGTTGCCAATTAAGGACTGTCTTAAACTTCTGAAAAATTGCCAAAACATCTACGACCATTTTGGAGCTGTCTCTATGGTTTTCTCATGAGCTGATTCTTTTCCTATCAGTGCAAAAATACCAATAATTCTCCATCACAAATCGGAGGCAGATGCCACCTAATCCACTCCACACACACAGACACAATCTTGTGAGGCACTGAGAGTCAAAAAGGAAGTTACCATACAACACCCACACTATAATATGTAAATGAAAGTGTTAGCATAGGCTGTCAAATGTCCAGCTGGCAATATCCAGCTTAAAGGCACAGTAAGCCTCCCGTAAACCATCACAGAGCTCCCCGAGCGTCTACATACAGTACAAGCATACTTCCATTTGAACGCTCACCGAACGGGAACATCCTGGCTGCTTTCTGTCGAGCGTGAGAAATTTCCAAAGAATTTATTTTTGTGGACTTGGTCCTCTACAACAATGGCGCCTCGTTTTGGTGCTGGACGGCTGTTATGAATATTCAATACCGGAAATCACGCCCGGACAGTAAGCCTCCCGTAAACCATCACAGATACTGTCAGGCTTTTACACACAGTACAAACACCCTTCCATTTGAACGCTCACCAAACGGGAACATCCTAGGTGCCCTACGTAAAGAGCGAGCAATTTTTAAAGAATTAATTTTGCAGATTGTCTCGAACACTTTTTGGACCCATCCTGAACTCAGGTCAAAAATGAGTTACTTCCCTTCCGGTCTCATTCTATCGATGTAAACTGGCCATAGCCGTGGATCGATGATTATCAGAATGTTTTTGGACCGTGGTGCGTTTTTGCGCTAGACCGAACTTTTAAAATCTAAATAATAAATTGACAGCTTGTTACACAAACATTTTTACAAAAGAATTATTTTGTCATCAAGACAAGATCAGTACAATTCGGTGAGTGTTTAAATGAAAGGGTGTTTGTATCTGTGATGGTTTACGGGAGGCTTACTGTGCCTTTAACATGAAATAAACAAGGCTTCTTTGCCCATTAGACGATTTTCAGAAATAATTCCGTCAGGTTTGTATGGGTTGTTGAAAAGTGAATACCCTTGCATTTCCTCTGACAAACATTGGAGGGGCCAATCACTAGCAAGGGGTGTGTCGGAAACACACAGACAGGAGCACACAATCTACACAAACCTGACCGAGTTATTTTCGGAATTTGTCTATTGTGCTGGGCAGTGTGACAAGAAGTAGATTAAATCCTAGCTAATTCCTCATTCCACAAACACACAAGAGAAAAACAAGAGGTATCTGCGGTTTGCTGTACCTCTGTGTGCACGTGTTGTGGAAGCAGGAGACTGAGGTGTGAGGGACGGATTATGAAATGTCTCCAGCTCCAGAAAGTCTAAGCTGCCATCCATGCGAGCAGCAACCACTCTGAAAAAAACATTGCAGATTGAACTTAATGGTCAAAGTTCCCTTGTACAAAGATGTCTGTATACTGCTGAAGGCATCATAACCTTGACACAGAAACCAGAAAGAAATCATATGTTAACACAAAAATATGATGACTCAAGAAGATGCTCCTCCTATTTCTACACACTCTTCCTCCCATCGAACAACAGAACAGATAACTGACATTCAAACAAAAATATGATGGTTTTAGAAAATCCTTCTTTGTAGTTTCTCATACTATTCCCGGAACTAGCTATGTCAAAAAGAGCTTTCTCTCTTCTGAAAGAATACTTGCTCAGTTCTTTGGCCGTTTGGGGCACACATTTCCAAAATACAGGAAGAGTTTCGCATTGTCAAATTGCAAGTGAAATAAGACCTTACTTGTTCCCCACAAAACATATGGCAGTGACTCCTTTGTTGGAATTGTTATACTGATATTTCAGTCTTCCCGTTTCTCCTTGCCACATCTGCAAACATAAGGAGTAATGAATTACCTCCCATGAAAACGTCTTTACTCTTCAACACAAAGTATCCATTTACAAACTCTTCCACATGCTTACACATACTCCGGCACATGTAATCACAGGCACACACATTTTTATTACTAAACATAAACCAAGTATTGACAAGTAAACTCTCATGCATGCTTAAACCATTCATTTGCAGTTGCAAGAGAACACACACAGTTGTATACATCAATTTTCCACTTCGATTTGAATGTCATCACAAATGGCCACAATCAGCACATCTCTAATTGTCTGACAACACCAAATAGCTGAAGCAGGGGATGGGTCTGGTTCCTCACAGAAAGATAAAGATAAGGATAAGATTTCGTATAGTCCTGTGAGGTTACCCCCATGAACATTCGGACTGCTTTCTCACTCAGGAAAACAAGTTGACATACAGTATACGGCGCTACCCAATATTGTATTCTTTTTCCTGCATGTGCGTATTCATGTTTACAAGCCCTGAGACTTTCGCTGTGAGCTTGGGATCTTTACCGTGCCCATGCGTAAACACGGGGGTGTTCAGACACCGATGAGAGTCTGCACAAAGTTGACTCAGGGAAATAAATCCCTTGCCGAACGTGGCGAAAACTGGTTTTGAAGCCAGCGCTGCTACTAACTGAGCTATATCCCCATACATACACATACACAAAAGTAACATCAAAGACCCACCTCAATACGGCCATTACCACAGCCAGCTACAATCAGCCCATCTCTAATGGTTAGGCACCAGATGGCTGACGCGGGATGAGGGTCTGGCTCCTCTCCTGTTAACTGGTCACCACTCACTGTGTATGGACTGTCACCTAAAACACAGCATTAGCACGCTTGTAAACATACACCCAAATTACAAAACTGGCAAGATTGTCAACATTTCTCAAAAACCATCTTTTGGGCAAGTTTGTGAAATTTCCTTCAACACAACTTCGCAAGCTTGTGAACATTTCCCTAAAACAAAACATCAGCAAGCTTGCAAACATTCTCATAAAAAAACAACTTCGCCTAGCTTGTGACCAATCTCCTAAAACACGTCATGCACGCACGCACGCACACACACACTCACACGTGCACACTCTCACGCACACACACACACTATCACACACACACACTACTCACACGTGCACACTCTCACGCACACACACACACTATAACACACACACACGTGCACACTCTCACGCACACACACACACTATCACACACACACACACTACTCACACGTGCACACTCTCACGCACACACACACACTATCACACACACACACTACTCACACGTGCACACTCTCACGCACACACACACACTATCACACACACACACTACTCACACGTGCACACTCTCACGCACACACACACACTATCACACACACACACACTACTCACACGTGCACACTCTCACGCACACACACACACACTATCACACACACACACACTCACACGTGCACACTCTCACGCACACACACACACTATCACACACACACACTACTCACACGTGCACACTCTCACGCACACACACACACTATCACACACACACACTACTCACACGTGCACACTCTCACGCACACACACACACTATCACACACACACACTACTCACACGTGCACACTCTCACGCACACACACACACACACCAGGGGCGGAGCAGTTAAGCCCGAGGGGGGGGGGGGTTACAACCAGGGGTCGGTAGAGGTGGGGTACCGTGGCAACGCCCCGTTGGGGGGTCTGAGGGGTTAAGCCCCCCTGAAGCTGAAGAAATTTAGCTATCTTATAAACAATTTGTAGCTTATCCTTGATTTTAAACATGATCAACTGGTGTCAGCAGCCACTCATCATTTCTTTTAAGGTTAGTATTAAATAATGGCAATTTATCTTCCATGATATCTGCTCCCGACATCATATAGTATGGTTAGAGGGAAGTCATGTCGCATAGGAGTGGCAGTTAAAACTGTACTTTTTACAGCCGAGGGGGGGGGGGGGGGGGGGGGTGGGTTCCGGAACCCGTATAACCACCCCCCTAATCCGCCCCTGCACACACACACACACACACACACACACACACACACTCACACTCCCTCCATCTCTCTTACCCTGGCTCCAACTACGACAGCGCTGGTCCTCAGGCACAGAGAGAAACGCATCATCAGGGGAACTGTGTATTCGCTGCTCTCTTGCCAGCTGAGGCGTTTCAGTCACCGAGCGTCGATGCTCGTCGTACACTCCCTGAAACCACCCGTGAAAGTCAAAACCACTCTCGCTATCAGCATGTTCGCCTTTCACAGGTATGGACGCAAAGTCTGTGTTTATTGTACTAGCTAAGTCCGGCGTCAGTTCCTCATATCTCTCTATTGCAAGACGGTTTCGCTCTGCCCGTCGTTCGAACGCTCGACACCTTTCGATGAAGGATCCTTCCGACGAGCTTGTGCTTTCTGGGGTCATTTTGCCCCCGTGATACTCTGCGTACAGGTCGGCATCACTGTCCTCGATGTTACGTCCCACACATGGCTTGCGACGTCTGGGTGGGGTAATGCTGCAGTAGATAAGTCATTACAGAATGAAGACATTTTAATCCAAGCAAGTAATGATAAAGAAAGCAAGAATATGCATTTCTCCAGTGTAAGCCATTACAAAATGAAAAGTTTTAAGTGAAACAAGTAATGAGAAAGAAAGCGAGTAATACACACTTCAGTGTTTATGATATACATGTATATGGACTGCTCATTAAAATATGAATGAATCAGCACAAAAGAGAAACTAAATCAATATTCATAGTACGTTGAACTAGATCCCAGAAATGTGATCCCATGTATCCAGGGCATCCTGCAAAGTTTCAAGTGAAAACAAGTAACACTATTTCATTAACCCTTTCGGTTTAGCACTGCAGTGAGGATTTTCCACGTGACTCTGGAACACTCTGTACCTGTGGCGCTGCATAGTTGAGATGCACTCTCCGGTGTTGGAGTCCCACATTCGCAGCTGACCCCCGTAACAGCAGCTGACCACAAACTGACCGTCCACTGCAACGCACTCTACCTCCTGTTGTAAAAAAACTGGCATGTAGCAAGCTGATATGACCGTAATTCAACCTCATTGCTTCATTCTTTCATACACCTCAAAAACTGAAGAAAAAAATCACCATTTGTTAGTCTCTGACGGAAAAAAAAGGTTGGAAAACACACTACATGTACCAACAACAATTACTACCTGTGCAGTCCGAGTTGGTCTCGCTAGAGAGAGAAAACTACTACCATATTACAATCTACCAAGGCAAAGGGAAATTACATTTGCATAAAACATTTTTTCCTCTTATGAAAGAAATTGGGAAAAAAGGGTGATCAGGTGTTCCATTATACAGTAGAACCGCATCATCATGGCCAGTAACCACAACAACATTGAGAAATATCAACATCTCCTGCCCTATAAAATAACAAATAAAACCCCCATCTCAAATCACAACAAAATCCTGCCAAATCCATTACAGTGGAACCCCCTTTTTAAGACCCCCTCCATTTTAAGACCCGATTTTCTCAGATTTTTGGAGGTCTGGGGGTTCCACTGTAAAAAAAAAATATCACATCTTAATCCCACCTGACTGTGCCCTCTGAGCAGGATGGGAACCGACTCCTTGATCTGCTTGTAGTAAGCCCCCTTGTTGCGCTGGCGCTGCCTGTAATGGCGGGCCCAAGAGTGGCGCCAGCGGGAGTAGTTGCGAGAGCACATGCACTTGTACAGCGCCACCATGAAGTAGGAAACCACAATGACGGAGAGAAAGCACAGGCAGACGGTGATGAAAAACTCGCGCTGAGACTTGGGGTAGAAAGCCTTCAGCTTATGTGCGTCGTACATGTATGAGGGGATGGAGTGAAAACCGTTGCCAACATTGCCCCACACGTTCTGCTGAGACAGAGGGAACAGTAATGCTTACTGGTAAAATACACCACACGTTCTGCTGAGACAGAGGGAACAGTAATGCTTACTGGTAAAGTACACCACACGTTCTGCTGAGACAGAGGGAACAGCAATGCTTACTGGTAAAATACACCACACGTTCTGCTGAGACAGAGGGAACAGTAATGCTTACTGGTAAAATACACCACACGTTCTGCTGAGACAGAGGGAACAGCAATGCTTACTGGTAAAGTACACCACACGTTCTGCTGAGACAGAGGGAACAGTAATGCTTACTGGTAAAATACACCACACGTTCTGCTGAGACAGAGGGAACAGTACTGTATTTGACGGACTACAAGCCGCGACTTTTTTTTTTTTAAAAATCGCATTGCGGCTTATAAAAAGATGCGGCTAAAACGTTACCTAAACTTGAATAGCATTCACCTAATGGAAGTCGCCGCGGATTTTCGTTTCGCTCGATTAGCGATTACCGGTACTTTATTAGCTCTCTACTCAAGACTCGGCGCTTTTCTCTTTCTTGCGCGAATCTTCGTTTGTCAATAAGTCGTGGTGACAAGATAGCGTACAGAGAAACACCGGATGTATCAGGATCTCGCGCGCGCGAGATTTCGGTTTTTTGTGTCTCGCGAAAGTTGGAGGAGCGAGAGCCGCCATGTTGTGTTTTCGTCTGCTCGAAATGTGCGCAAAAGTCGTAAATCATCCCAAAAAAGCTTATTCCGGGTGGGACTACATGTGTGTGTTCGTTACAAATTGTGTGTGTGATATTTTTCTTCAAACTTTTTCACTTTTCTTCTTTGTTTCACTTGTTTATTCTCGGAGCCGATTTCGCCAAATACCATATTTTCGTTTGCCTGGTTGTTTTGATTGATTGAAACGATCTGATTATATTTTTTCGACGGCGGCTAATATAGTGACGCGGCCTATACGTGGCTCGTCCCTATTTTTTTGTTAAAAGTCGGGGGTGCAGCATATAAAACGATGCGTCTTGTAATCCGTCAAATACGGTAATGCTTACTGGTAAATTACACCACACGTTCTGCTGTGACAGAGGGAACAGCAATGCTTACTGGAAAAATACACCACATATTCTGCGAATAAACTAGGAAATAGCATTGCAAGCTGGAAACATATACCAAATCTTTCGATCTGCCTGTAGAGGAATACCGTCCATGGAAGAATATTGAAGAATGTGTGTCAGTTTGTAATTAAACAAAATATGGTTGCAACGTCAGTTACATTTCAAATAATACTACGCATATTCTACAGGCTAGTTTTGAAACTGGGGAAAAACATAAAATAAAAAATCAACGTTTGTCCTAGGTATATTCTATCTTGTACAACATTTCTTATATTTCCTTGTGTAACTCCTGTTTAAGCTTGAAGCTACACACTACAAACTAGCTGACCTGTTTTTTCTCCACTGAGGTGGGGTGAGTGTTGCCAGCCCCAGTAGGCTGCACCACCGGTGGTCTGACGTAGCCCTGCTGCTCGGACGGATGTCGTAATTTCACTGCTGTTTCAGCATCCACATTCATGGACAGGTGAATGGATGGAAGAATACTGATGTACCTGAAAAGAGAAAGTAAGGGTGTCTTCATATGAGAGCAAAAGTTTGTATCAGCATCTTTTTTTTTCAAAAACCATATAAGAGCAAAAGTCTGTACAGGTGAACCCCCCCCCCCCCCCCAATTTAAGACTTCCCCCATTTCAAGACCTTGGTGTTTTTTTAGACTTTCTGTTGATAACCTGTGTAAATTGACTCCCATTTTGAGACTCCCTCCTTTGTAAGACATGATGTCCTCAGACTTTTTGTAGGTCTTAAAAGGGGGGTTCCACTGTATTAGATTCTTCTTCTCCTTCTTCTTCTGCATTCGTGGGCTGAAACTCCCACGTACACTCGTGTTTTTTGCATGAGTGGAATTTTACGTGTATGACCGTTTTTTACCCCGCCATTTAGGCAGCCATACGCGGTTTTCGGAGGACTGTATTAGATTCAAATTCGAAAATTTTATAAGTAAATTTTGATTTGATTAATATACTTACCCGACTCACATTTAGCATTAACTTCAGATTAATAGCTTGGACACTGAACTACGCTTCACCCCTAAGGGGGAAGAAACCCCTTAAAAAAGAACGGCCTTGACTCAAACCAAGTTAACCAAAGTCAAGGTCATACCGCTCTCGCGACCTATCACGCGAGACCCAACCGCCGCCATGTTAGAAACGTCACTCCTACTGAAATGATCTGTTCTTTTTTATGGAAACCCTAAGCGGGGTAGGCGGGAGGGTATTAACGATGTGAGTCGGGTAAGTATATTAATCAAATCAAAATTTACTTATAAAATTTTCGATTAAATTACATATCTTAACCCGACTCACATTTAGCAGATTGCTAATGTAGGTGGCGGGTACTTACTCTATGATCTTGGAAGAACCTGTCCTGCGGCTACCACAGCCGGTAAGGAGTTGGTTCCATCTTGCCGCGTACTTGCAATGTCACGCAAGTAAAAATTTATGAAGACGTCTTCAGACGCCCAATACGCAGCGTCAAGTACTTCAGAAAGCCTTCCTGACTGTAGTACGGCCAAAGACGAGGCCCAGGCTCTCGCCTCATGAGTACGTGCAGACGACATGGGGAGAACGGACTGCCCCCCCCCTTTTCCTTTCTGCCACCATTCATATGCTTGTTTTATGAGTGTGGCGATCCACCTAGCCAAAGTCACCCGTGACAGGTCTCTGTTCCGAGCAGTATTGAGTGAGATAAACAGAAGTCTCTGTTCTTTAGCTCTTAACGGAGCAGTCCTAGACAAATAGCTGCTAAGTGTTCGCACTGGACAATTTGTCATGTCAGGGTCGCCTGGTGCTAGTATAGTGGACAAAGACGGAATCCTGATAACGGGAGCAGGATGGTGAGGCTTTTGATTTTTTGCTAAGAAATCAGGTCTAAAACGAAGGGAGATAGAGCCGTCACTCTCAACAGAGATGTCTTTTGGAAGGCCTGAGAGCGCGTGTACTTCGCTGCTCCGTCTAGCTGTAGCCAGTAAAGTGAGCAGAAGAGCTTTACGCGTAAGATTATGGAGACTTGCCAAATGTAAAGGTTCAAAATCCGAAGATCTCAAGAAGTTCAAAACTAGAAACAGATCCCAGGCTGGGACTGGAGTCTTTGTCTTAACAAAATCCAATGCAGCGCCCCTTAACACGCTTGCAATAACTCCACCCAGGGAAATAGTGCGACCTAATTGCTTTAAGGTGGACGAAATCGCTGATCTCCTGACCTTAAGAGATGATGGGGACTTGCCTTGGGAGGCCAACCAAGACAAATGATTTGCTACCTGCATTGACCGAGGAGATGTAGCTTCGACCCCATTATCTGCGCACCATGCTACCCATGCAGACCAGTGTGAGGTGTAAACCGAGCTAGTAGACTGCCTGTGAGCCTTTTGAACCAGATCCAAAGTCCCTTCAGAAGCACCTGAGCGACGCAAAGATTTTCTCAAAGTCTCCACGCGTGAAGGCGCAGAGCCTGCGGATTCTCGTGAAGAACGCCCGTGCGTGGTTGTAGCAGATCTCCCTTCTCTAGGTTTAGCGGAATGGGAGGACCTACTGTGAGACGAAGCAGGTCCGGAAACCAATGTTGGCTTGTCCACATTGGAGCCACCAGAATGAGGGACGGGCGCTCCATCTCGACCTTTCTGAGTACCCTGCCCAGCAGTTGAAACGGAGGGAAGGCGTACGCCGTGAGATCCGACCAGTTGATCTCCAGAGCGTTTGTCTTCCAAGCTTCCGGATCGGGAAACGGGGAGACAAATACTGGCAGTCTCCGGGAAAACCTCGTAGCGAACAGATCGACTACAGGCTTTTCGACCTGAACCCACAATCTCTGAAGTGCATGGTGGGTGATCGTCCACTCCGTGTGCAACACACTGGACGAACGGCTGAGAGCATCGGCTAAAACATTGAGCCGACCCGGTAGGAACTTCGCCGACAGAGTGATCTGATGTTGAGCACACCACCGCAGGATCTGACAAGTTCTGACTGAGAGTGTTTGCGACCGTGAACCGCCCTGCTTGTTCACATAGGCCGCTACCGTGGTGTTGTCGGTATGTAGCCGAACATGCTTTCCGACAACGGCAGGGAAGAAGCTCCGAAGCCCCAAAAAGACTGCCTCCAACTCCAACACATTGATGTGAGACCGGGCTTGACTCTCTGGCCAAGTCCCCGAGGCCGTGAGCTGTGCAAGATGAGCACCCCAGCCCACCCGAGACGCATCTGTGAACATGTCGACCTCCGGAGGAGGAAGCACAATCGGAACTCCCAGAAACAAGCCTGCCTGTAACCACTGATTTGTGGTGTGTCGAATCCAGCTGTGTATCTGAACAGAGACATCCCAGCCCTGGTAAGCCGGATTCCACTCTGAGTTGAGTGCAGCCTGAAACGGCCTTTTGCATACTCTCCCCAGCGGAATGAGAGTGGCCATAGATTCCATCTGTCCTAAGGCGGACGCCAAGACCCTGACCTTGGCCTGTTTCTGAGACCTGAGAGACCTGAGTAGGTCTTGAAGCTTGTTGACTCTTCTCAGTGAGGGACGAACTGACCATGCCACCGTATCGAAGGTCATCCCTAGATACGTGAAGTTTTGTGACGGTATCAGCTCTGATTTGCTCTGGTTGATCTGAAAACCTAGATCGTTTGCCTGATCCAACACTGCCTGCGTGTGAAGACCGCAAGACTGCTGGTTCTGATTTAGTACGAGCCAATCGTCTAAATATGCACGCAGACGAATGCCTTTTTGTCTGACCAGAGAACAAAGTTGCCGTGTCACCATTGTGAAGACCCAAGGGGCCAGAGACAAGCCGAAGGGGAGAGCCCTGAACTGATAAATGTCTGTTGCCCATCGAAATCTGAGCCACTTTCGATCTGACGGATGCATGAGTATATGAAAATACGCATCCGTCAGATCTATTGATGTTGCCCAATCCCCCGGTCTGAGTGCCTCCCGAACAGAAAAGGGAGTCTCCATGGTAAACCGAATCTCCCGGAGGAATTTGTTCAATGGGGACAGGTCTAAGACTGGACGCCACCCTCCCGAGCTCTTTGGGACTACAAATATCCTCCCGTAAAAACCCGGGGAGTTGTGGTCTGAAACAACTTCCACTGCTTCCTTTTGAAGAAGAGCAGCGATTTCCAACTGAATTGTGGCCTTTGCCTCTGGTTTTGTCGGAAATTTGAACGCAGGAGGTGTTCTGGTTAGAGGCGCTTTCTCCTCTTTCCAGAGCAGCCTGAACCCCGAACGTACTATCCCCACGATCCACTGACTGTTTACATGCTGTAACCAGTAGGGAAGGGCCCGGGAGGGGCCGCCCGCCACCAAAAGGGTGGGGGCTGCGGGGATGAGTAGCTCGGGGCCTCGTCATTGGGGGTTAGGTTTTCGACCCGACCCCCTAGCATTGCCGAAAGACGGCTTCTTCTTGGGGTAAGGCGCGCCCCTGCCTCTACCCCTAAAAGAGGACTGTGAATGCTGAGAGCCGCGTCCTCGATTAGCAGAAGTGAAAGAAGCTTTAGGAGGACCCTGTTGTTTGGCCTGAGGCTTAGCGAAACCGTGTTGGGCAAGCTTTGCGATCGCTAAGTCCTTAGCGTTTTGTGTTTGTTTGTCAAGCGCGTCAAGTGAAGGTTGACCAAGCAAAGAACCCTCTGTGAAAGGGGAGACCTTGAGCAAGTCCAAAGTAGACTTATCTTGAATTCTGGAGCCAGACAAGAAAGCGTCCCTGCGTGTGTAAACCGCATGAGCGTACAACCGTGCCGCGACTGTCATTTGTTCGGCTGAAACCTTCGCCAAAGAGGCCAGGAGTATGGGCACGTCTTTCACGCTAGCGTCGTTTCGAAATTCGAAAGGATCCAACGACACCGCGATCGACCGAGAAAGAGATCTAAGAAGTGTCTCTGAAAGAGAAGCAAGTTCCAACGAGTATCTTCCCGTCTCCTCCAAACCAATCAAAGCGCCTTCAGAGTAAGCACAAGTTTTGTCAAAACGATAGACATCCTCTCTGAGATTAGCCAACTCCGGAGTGACCGGAAGCGGTGCACTCGGCAAAGCGTAAGTCTCGATAAGGCTGTGGTGGCGACGGGAGAGAGCAAACTTGCGTGCATGAAAAGAAGTGCTCGACATCCGTAACTGGCCTGAGGCAAGCCATGGCTGAGCAGAATCAGGCGCCTGGCCGTGTGCCGCCAGTAAAGGCACAGTATCCACAGGCAAGCTATTCTCAGAACCCGAAGTTCTAGCCAGCACCTTGGAAAGTTCGTAGGCAACAGAAGGAGACTCGCTAAAACGATATCCCTGAACTTCCGTTAAGGCAGGGCGGAAATCACCGACCGCTGAGGGTGGTGGTGCCGCAGAGCTTGTCATAGCTGTCACCCCTTCAGCGAAGTACTTAGCAGACACCTGAGCTGCAGTAACCATAGCTGGTTTAAGTTTGAGTGACAACTTGACATCAACTTCCTCCTCAGAAAGTGAGTGAGAATCGTCGACCTCCGAATCTGCTGTGGCTGTACCGTGAAAGTCACTGTGACTAGCTGCGTCACTAAAACGATCCACCACAGGCGAGGCTGATTGCAAAACGGAAGGACCGTGCAAAGCCTGCCCGAAAGCAGCTTCCTGCCCAGAGGGAGGAAGTTGAGACTTGTATACATTCACCGGAGACATACCAGTCTGCCTGTGAGTACAACTGTCTCGTTGTCCGGTGTCGACCCCCCGTGAGTTCCGCTTACTAAGAGCGATAGCCTCCGGGAGAGTCGAACTTTCACTCCCCAGCCTCGGCGGGGGAGCTACTAGTTCCGGCCCAACTTGTTGTCCGGTGTTGACCCCCCATGAGTTCCGCCTCTTATAAAGAGCGATAGCCTCCGGGAAAGTCAAACTTTCACCCCCCAGCCGCGGCGGGGGGGCTACTAGTTCCGGCCCAACTTGAACACTTTCACCAGAGAACCTGGCTACCGGTGAACTTGACAAACCTGAAGAGCGTGAAACCGCCCCTTGAATGAAGCAATCACCCTGCTCTGCGTGCACGTCGGCCGACGTGATAGTGCATGACGGCGGAGCCTTAGCGTAAGCCAGCGAAGCCACTCCGCCCACCCCCGCTGGGAGCGAGTGTAACTCTTTACGAGTAGCATGCAAATCGGCTGCAAACTGCTGTTGTTGTGCAAACATGTTATTCATATTGACAGAGAACTTCTCAAAAAGGGAGGAAAAATCATCCTTATTCTTGTCTTTACCACTACGTCTCTTCTTGGCTGAAGGAGCCTTACTTTTAGTTTTAGCTTCTTTCAGTACGGGCATGACTGGGCTATCAGGGTCCGAAATATTAACGGACATGGTAGTTTGAGAAACTGGGTCATGAACTGAGACGGTAGTAACTTTGCCTGTCTCTTTATGTGCGTCCTTACTAGGCGAACACTCAGCAGCCATTTGCCTAGTCTGAGGCTTCTTTCTCTCTTTGTCAGCCATAGCTGACGAAAACAAACAGTCTAAGAAACGTAAACACGAAACAGACTGCAAGACGGAGAAAGACACAAACGAACAGGAGCCGAACAAATTAGAAAGAGCTCACCCAATCTTGCTTAGGCAGGGACCTGTAGAACGGGGTGAAAATACTGCTTGAAAAACAGTAGTAGGCTGAAAGCCTGTAGCGTAGCTGTGAAAACACGTCCGAGCTGATCGGAGGCTGAAGTAGGAGTGACGTTTCTAACATGGCGGCGGTTGGGTCTCGCGTGATAGGTCGCGAGAGCGGTATGACCTTGACTTTGGTTAACTTGGTTTGAGTCAAGGCCGTTCTTTTTTAAGGGGTTTCTTCCCCCTTAGGGGTGAAGCGTAGTTCAGTGTCCAAGCTATTAATCTGAAGTTAATGCTAAATGTGAGTCGGGTTAAGATATGTAATTTAATCATAGCTTACCTGTCAAGCGAGCTAATGTAGAAAGAAAAGAGTGTTTGTGTCACAGCTTACTAACCCAGTAGGCAAATACAGACAACAAAGAGGCAGGGCCAGTATTTGATGGACAGCTCACCTGCCCAGTAGGCTGATGTTGTAGAAAGCAAAGAGTGTTTGTGTCACAGCTTACTACCCCAGTAGACAAATACAGACAGCAAAGAGGCGGGGCCAGTATTTGATGGACAGCTCACCTGCCCAGTAGGCTGATGTTGTAGAAAGCAAAGAGTGTTTGTGTCACAGCTTACTACCCCAGTAGGCAAATACAGACAGCAAAGAGGCGGGGCCAGTATTTGATGGACAGCTCACCTGCCCAGTAGGCTGATGTTGTAGAAAGCAAAGAGTGTTTGTGTCACAGCTTACTACCCAGTAGACAAATACAGACAGCAAAGAGGCGGGGCCAGTATTTGATGAACAGCTCACCTGCCCAGTAGGCTGATGTTGTAGAAAGCAAAGAGGCGGGGCCAGTGTTTGTGCGACAGCCCTCTCCACGTCTCAAGCTGGGTGTGCTCCACCAGACCCGTTTGCAGCACATCTTCCCCTCCTCCCCGGCCCATCCCCCACCCCACCCCTGCGCCTCCATGGCCATCCTCCTGCAGCATGTCAGCGGTGTTGGGGTGCTCTGGCCAGAGAGGGTGGGACTGGGGGCCCCCGGGGTGGGAGGAGGTGGGCGAGTCCTCCAGGTTTGCTATGTGTTCCACCAGACCTGTCTTGTACACGATCAGGGCTATCCAAATCACTGTGCACACCTGAAAAGAAAAGAGAGTGATGAGCAACTGTCTTGTGAAGAAAACACCATGAAAATTGAAACCGCCAAAAACAGAACTGTTTCAGAACTATGTACATTAGAGTGAACAGAATCCCAATCACGCATTCTTACACAGTAACTAAGACTCTCACATAAATATAAACATAATAGACGATGTTCGGATATAACTCTGTCAAGTTATTATTGGTTGTGGAAGAGTTGCTTTCCCTTGTTTTTCCTTGCTTTTTAAGTCAAGCTTGACTAAATGTTATAACATAGAGGGGGAATCGAAACGAGGGTCGTGGTGTCTGTGTGTGTGTGTAGAGCAATTCAGAGTAAACTACTGGACTGATCTTTATGAAATTTTACATGAGAGTTCCTGGGCATGATATCCCCAGACGTTTTTTTCATTTTTTCGATAAATGTCTTTGATGACGTCATATCCGGCATTTTGTAAAAGTTGAGGCGGCACTGTTACACCCTCATTTTTCAATAAAATTGATTGAAATTTTGGCAAAGCAATCTTCGACGAGGCC
Organism: Littorina saxatilis; assembly: GCF_037325665.1. Lineage (NCBI taxonomy): Eukaryota > Metazoa > Mollusca > Gastropoda > Littorinimorpha > Littorinidae > Littorina > Littorina saxatilis. The sequence continues at coordinate 63,984,668 of NC_090256.1, forward strand.
GGACTTTGGTATTGCATTTCAGCTTGGAGGCTTAATTTAATTAATGACTTTGGTCATTAAAAATCTGAAAATTGTAATTAAAATTATATTTTTATAAAACGATCCAAAATTACGTTTATCATATTCTTCATCATTTTCTGATTCCAAAAACATATAATTATGTTATATTCGGATTAAAAACAAGCTCTGAAAATTAAAAATATAAAAACTATGATTAAAATTAAATTTCCGAAATCGATTTAAAAACAATTTCATCTTATTCCTTGTCCGTTCCTGATTCCAAAAACATATAGATATGATATGTTTGGATTAAAAACACGTTCAGAGAGTTAAAAAGAATAGAGATATAGAAAAGCGGGCTATCCTTTTCAGCGCAACTGCTACCGCGCTTTTCTGTATTGTTAATTTCACTGCCTTTGCCACAAGCGGTGGACAGACTATGCTACGAGTGTACGGTCTTGCGGAAAAAATCCAATGCGTTCAGTTTTATTCTGTGAGTTCGACTGAGCTTGACTAAATGTTGTAGTTTCGTCTTACGCGACTTGTTTTTATTATAGAAACACCGAGTCTCGTTACACGTGACATTGTACGCCAAACATTAGCGAACGACGTGTCTTTGCAAGCGGCGATGATCCGTGCTAGTGAAATCATGCAAACGACTGACATTCCAGTGAGGGTTAGCTCAAATCCGTGCTTTCTGCACTATCCGCTCATTATAATGCTCTTTTCATTCAAAAGTACACACATCGAATAAAGACAATAAAAAAACTCGAAGTTATTTCCCGAATTTTTCTATCCCGAAAAGAGCAATAAGAAACCCGCACCATGATAAGCCTCTGAAAGATGCGAGTGCGGGCCCAGAAGTAGAAGAGGCGCAAGCGGCGAGGCATTTTCTCAAAGAAATCATCCTGGCCAGCAGGGGAGGCGGCTGAAGGTGACCACTGCTGGGTGAAGGCCAGGTCCAGTCGCGGGGCCGACTTGGAGCGGTAAATTTTGGGCGAGGGTTGCCACGAATCCCCCATGCCACCCAGCAAAGAACAGGGGGTGGGAGGGGGAGAAGGAGTGGCTGCTGAGTCAGCAGGAGGGGGAGGAGAAGAGGGGGGTTTGTGCGTAAAAGGGCAGAGTATGAGTGGTTGGATGGATGGGTTGTCCTCGGATGCCGAGTCTTCAGCCTGCTGCAGACTCTGCGACTGTATGCTCTGACGGTGGAGATCTGCCAGCTGTAAGCACGGAGAAAGAGAAAATCAGAAAACAGCATCAAAATGAAGAAGGAAACAACAAAAAGCATGACTAAATAGAAATGCAGGCACACACTCACACAACAAGCTATGCAGAGATACACTAATGAGTAAGGATACACATCTGAAAAATTCAAATACATTGTCCCCTCTTTCTCCCACACACACACACACACACACACACACACCCACACCCCCCCACACACACACACACACCCACACCCACACACACCCACACACACACACACACACCCACACACAATTATTATCCCTGCAAACAAAATACTGCTTACCTCCATGCGCCTTATATCCACTGATAGGATGGTAGCAAAGAAGAACATTTGAAGAAAGAAATCTGTCCACAACCCAACCAGAGCAAACAAGCAGAACTCCTGAAACACATTGTTAATACATATATATACAATTTGTAAAACAGAAATGGCTAAAAAAATTAATTAAAAGTTTGAAAACCAAACACATTACATGAATCGAAAATTTCTTATCAAATTTTCATTTAATTAATATACTTACCAACTCACATAAATAGCATTAACTTCAGTTTGATGCGTTAGACATTGAAGCACTGACCCTGGTAACAGGGGGAGATAACTCCCAAAACAAAACAAACCCTTGACAACGGGTCCCGGGAGTTACCTCCCCCCACCGGCTGCCCGCGCATGCGCTGGACATACTGCCGGTATAGTCATTCCCACTGAAACACCACCTTAAACCACACAAAGCGGGGTAGGTAGGGAGGGCATTAACTATGTGAGTTGGTAAGTATATTAATTAAATGAAAATTTGATAAGAAATTTTCGATTAAATAACATATTCTTACTACAACTCACATAAATAGCAGATTGCTACACAAGGCGGCGGGAAACTCACCTAAACCTTCGGTAGAACCTGGCCAGCTGCCACCATGGCAGGCAAACAGCTCGAGCCATCTTGCCTAGTGCTGGCAATATCACGTAGATAAAAGTTTATGAAAACGTCTTCAGACTTCCAGTATGCTGCTCTGAGCACTTCAGTCATCCTGCCTGAGCGCAAGACCGCTAGAGAGGCGGCCCAGGCTCTCGCCTCATGCGTACGAGGCGACCGTAATGGGAGAACGGAGCGTCCCCCCCCATGTGTCTGCCACCACTCATATGCTTGCCTTATAAGCCCGGCAGACCATCTCGCCAAAGTCGTCTTAACGATATCCTTATCCCTGGCTACGTTTAACGAGATGAAAAGCAGTTTCTGAGATGAAGCTCTTAACGGAGCCGTGCGAGACAGGTAAGCCCGCAGAGCCCGGACCGGGCAGTTCAAGAGGTCAGGGTCACCGCGCGGCAAAATAGAACGCAGCGACTGTATGTTCACTACGGGAGACGGCTGGTTAGGTTTTTGATTCTTTGCTAAAAACACAGGCGAAAAACGCAAGATAACAGAGCCATCCTTTTCGAAAGAAATATCCTGGTTAAGTCCGGAAAGAGCGTGAACCTCGCTTCCCCGACGCGCTGACGCAAGCAAAATAAGGAGGAGAGTCTTCTTAGTAAGGTTAGACAGACTAGCCTCTTTCAAAGGTTCGAAAACCGAGGAGCGCAAAAATTCCAGTACAAGTAAGAGATCCCAGGCTGGGACAGACGTTCTGCGTGAAGCAGAGCTAAGAGCGGAACCTTTAATGACGCTTGCGATCACCCCGTCCAGGGTAATAGAGCGTCCCAACTGCTTGAGGGTAGTGGAAATGGCAGAACGGCGTACCCGGAGGGTAGACGCCGTCCGACCTTGGGAGGAGAGCCAAGCCAAATGATTTGCAACCTGCATAGAACGTGGAGACAACGGGTTAACGCCGTTAAGACGACACCACTGGGCCCAAGCAGCCCAATGGGACGAATAAACAGCAGAAGTAGATTTTCTATGCGCCTTCTGCACCAATGTCAGAGTGAGGTCTGACGCCCCAGCGCGCTTCAACGCTCTCCTGACAGAACCCAAGCGTGTAGAGCCAGGAGATGAGGGTCCCTGTGAGGGATCCCCGACCTCGGTTGCAGAAGCTCCCCCTCTCGAAGATCGAGAGGAATGGGTGGACCGTCGGCTAGACGAAGAAGGTCCGGAAACCACGCCTGGCTCGGCCACAACGGCGCTATGAGAACCAGCCTTGGCTTCTCCAAGTCCGCCTTTCTCAGCACCTTGCCCAGCAACGGAATGGGAGGGAAGGCATAAGCTATCAGATCCTTCCAGTCTATTTCCATGGCGTTGACCTCCCAAGCCTCCGGGTCCGGCACTGGGGACACGAAGACTGGGAGACGCCGAGAGAACCGGGTGGCAAACAGATCCACGAGGGGTTTGTCCACCTGCGTCCACAGACGCCGCAGTGCTTGGTGTGCGATAGTCCACTCCGAGTGCAGAATCTGCGAAGTGCGACTGAGTGAATCTGCCAAGATGTTCAGGCACCCCGGAAGGTACTTCGCTGAAATCACAATCCCCTGAAGGAACGCCCAAGCGAGAATCTCGCAAGCCCTGTTGGACAGAACCAGCGAGCGCGTACCCCCCTGCTTGTTCAGGTACGCGGCCACAGTGGTGTTGTCCGTGCGGATCAACACATGCTTGCCTCGCAATGAGGCGACAAACTCCCGAAGCCCGAGGCGCACTGCTTCCAACTCCAGAATGTTGATATGCAACGACTTCTGATCCTGGTCCCAAAGACCGGAAGCTGTGTTCCCCTCCAGATGAGCTCCCCAACCCTGAAGGGACGCATCTGTAAAAAGATGCAACTCCGGAGGGGGCAAGGAAATCGGAACGCCCTGAGTCAGCCAGGCCGAATCCAACCACTGACTTGTTGACTCCAGGAACCATCCCTGAAGGGGAAGAGACAGATTCCAACCTTGCGAGGCTGGATCCCAGGCAGAGTTCAGAAACGCCTGAAACGGGCGTTTGTGAACTCTGCCCAGAGGAATCAGGGTAGACATCGACTCCATCTGGCCCTGGAGTGACGCCAACACCCTGACAGGCGCGTGGCGGAGGCTTGACAGAGACCTGACCAGATCCTGCAGCTTGTCTATCCTCCGCTGGGCGGGACGCACAGTCCAAGCTCGGGTGTCGAACACCATGCCCAGATACGTGAACTCCTGAGAGGGAACCAAGTCGGACTTCCCTTGGTTCACGAAGAAACCTAAGTCTCTCGCAGTCTGCAAGACTATCTGGGTGTGCTGCCCGCACAGGGACTCTTGTTGACTCAGAATCAACCAGTCGTCCAGATAAACTCTGAGACGGATCCCTTTCTGGCGCACTAATGCGCAAAGCTGGCGCACTATCATGGTGAAAATCCAGGGTGCTAAAGAAAGCCCGAACGGCAGCGCCCTGAACTGGAACACCCTGTCGCCCCACAGGAACCGCAGCCACTTTCGATCTGACCTGTGCATCAGAATATGGAAGTACGCGTCTGTCAGGTCGATGGAAGTGACCCAGTCCGACGGACGTAGGGCCTCCCTGACAGACGCTGGAGTCTCCATCTTGAACGGAACTTTCCGGAGAAAGCCGTTCAAGGGAGACAGATCCAACACCGGTCGCCAACCCCCTGACGCTTTCGGGACGACAAACAGTCTCCCGTAAAAGCCAGGGGATCGACGATCGATGACCTCTTCTACCGCTTGCTTCTGCAAGAGCAGTAGAACCTCCGCCTGAATAACGGCACAAGCCTCTGGATCGGCGGGGAACTTGAACCTGGGTGTTGTCCTGGTTAGAGGGGCCTTGTCCTCCAACCAGAGCAACCGGAACCCCGATCGAACCACTCCCGTAACCCAAGGGTTGCTCGTAAGAGCCAACCAAGCTGGAACGGCCCTTGAGAGGCCGCCCGCTACCAAAGGGGTAGGGGCTAGGGGAGTGGCTGGATCGGGGAGCCTTCATTGGGGGTTAGGTTTGCCACCTGACCCCTTCTTCCCGAAGGAAGGCTTCTTATTGTAGGGGCGCGAACGGCTGCCACCCCTATGCGACCTCGTCTTCTGTCCAGAGCCGCGAAAAGATGAAGGCGGCGCCGAACCACCTTTTTTCTGACCCTGCTTAAGGGCAAGCTCAGACAGCTTAACGAAATGCAAGTCCTTCACCTCTTGAGACTCTCGCCTGAGAGCCTCGAGAGACTCAGGACCCAGTAAGCTCTGTCCCGCAAACGGAGAAACTTTCAAAGCCTCAATAGTGGCTTTATCCGACAGTCTCGAGTCTCTCAAAAGAGCTTCACGACGCCATAACACGGCCTGCGTGTACAACTTGGCCGAAGTTGCGGTCTGCTCAGCCGCGATCTTAGCAAGAGCTGCTAACAAAGTCACAACATCTTCTTCTACCGCGTCGTCCCGGAACTTAAAGGGCTCCAGAGAAACAAAGATGGATCTGGACAGCGCTCTAATAAGAGTGTCAGACACGGAAGCCAATTCCAGAGAAACTCTCCCAGCTTCCTCAATCGCGATCACGCCGGCTTCGGTACAGACGGACAGCTTTTCCTTCTTGTACCCCTCCTTCCGCAAGTTCGCCAACTCCGGAGTGACCTGAAGCGGGGAACTCGGGAGCGCGAAAGAATCGATAAAATGAACCGGTTTCCCGAACAGCTTAGGCCTACAGGCCAAGTTAGACTGTATGCGAGAGCAATCACGCGGAGAAGCCAGCCATTGCTGAGCAGATTCAGGCGCATCCCCATGAGCAGATAAAAGAGGAACGATGTCATCAGAACTGACACTCAGCACCTTAGCCATATGGTAGGCTACAGAAGGAGACTCCCGAAACCGGAAGCGGACACCAGTCTCGCTGTCACCCCGGAAATCGCCAAACGCGGAAGGAGGTGCCGCTAGCCGTGAAGACGAAGCTGACACCCCTTCCGCAAAATATCTAGAGGTAACCTCAGCTGCAGCACTCAGCGCGCGTGAGAAACTCCTCTGAACCCGAAAGTTGTGTTCCGCCTCCGAAGAGTCTTCACAATCTTCGCCAACATCCACATCATCAATCAAGATGTCCGATGAAGGCCGATCATGACCGGAACCATCATTGTCCCTAAACGGAACTGATGAACCCGCCGTACCGGAACCCTGTGTAGCCACACCAAGGGGAACCGATACAGCCGAGCTGCTACCATAGGTAGCTGGCAATCCGGAAGGGAAAGCGACCGGAAACACACCTGTGCTTTGCCCGGAAGCCAACCCATCCTGTCTCCCGCCATCCACAGCCGCCTGAACGGAAGTGAAGGCAGGAAACGGATTGCCATTACCACCAACGACCGGAACCCCCGTGGGCTGCGAACCGGAAGTCGATGGTAACGAAATGGAAGTGCCACGATCTCTCGAAAGAGATCCTGTGGCCGGAAATCCCTTTGCCGAAGCAGTTGAACCCAAGTACGAGGGACCGGACGGACCGGCCCCACCGTCAAGGGTGGAATAACCGTCGAGATGAACCGCACGCTCGTATGCTGAACACCCCCAACTTCCAGAAACACGTACCTGATCGGCCGAAGCCGAAAGCTGCGGATCAGCAACGTCCGCCGACGTAACCGTAGCAGAAGGAACAATCCTCGACAAAGAGGCAGCGTTGCCAACCCCTGGAGGCAAAGCCGGAATGGTGGAGTAAGACACACCCCTGTCAGTTGCCAGCATCTCCCTCATTTGATCCTTGAAAGTAGAAAAAAGAGCAAACAATTCATCGCGCGAGACCGCCTGGGCCTCTTTCTCCTGCGGCGACAAAACAGGCATGCTAGCAGGAGGATCGATCGAAACACGCAACGCCTCCTTGCTAACCGGATCGAAAACGCTGACCAGAGGTCGTTTCACCGGTGAAACCTTATCTTTCGAACGCGACTTCTTGGATTTACTTTTAGAAGAAGACGCAGACCCAGAACTGCCCAGCGGCGAACCCACCGGTACCTGCTTGGCAGAGCTCTTACCCTTGTCCGCCATCGAAATGACAAGTCACAACGAGAAAATTTCGCAAAAATAATTACAAAATTCTAAAATGCAAACGGCGGCATGCACCCGTAACACCGGGCACTGCCTACGCTAGGTTGAAGCAACAAAAAACTCCAGAAATCGGAGTCAAAAGTTCCACAACCGGCAGACAAAACAAAATGCAAATGGCGGCATGCGCTTGCAACACAGCGCTCTGCCTACAGCAGGTTGAGACAACAAAAAGCCCCAGAAATCGGAGCAAAACGTTTCACAACCCAAATAATAACAAGCAAAAGACGGCAGGCACCTAAACGACGGTGCTCCTACCTGAAAGCGCCAAGTTGACGAACAGATAAACTTCGTAAGACGAAGTGAAAATTTTCAACAACAATTACAAAATGCAAATGGCGGCCGGCACCAACTAACAGTGCCCCGACCGTTATAAGCCAAGTTGAGAAGAACAAGAAACTCCGACAAGTTAGAGTCAAGTTCCCCAACAAAATACACTTTGCAAATGGCGGCAAGGCAAAACAAGATAAACAAGAAAGATCTCACCGTAGTAGAGGCAAGAAGCGTTCAGACTTCAAAGGGTCAACGGCCTACCGTGGCAGGCCAGCGGCTGAAGAAGACAGCCAGAGTGCAAACACGTCTATTCGCTAGCGTGTTGAAGAAGGGAATGACTATACCGGCAGTATGTCCAGCGCATGCGCGGGCAGCCGGTGGGGGGAGGTAACTCCCGGGACCCGTTGTCAAGGGTTTGTTTTGTTTTGGGAGTTATCTCCCCCTGTTACCAGGGTCAGTGCTTCAATGTCTAACGCATCAAACTGAAGTTAATGCTATTTATGTGAGTTGTAGTAAGAATATGTTATTTAATTACAGATTTAACAGGTCAATACGATCAGTTGAAAAAAACTTTAAAAAATGCCTGACAAAGTGCAAACTTGAAAACACTACATAAAAACAAAACAAAAGAAATATTTGAGAAAAAATCCGACATAAGTTAAAACTAAACAAAATTCTATTCAATAAAACTAAAGTGTTTTTTTTTAAAAATCAAGTAATCTGCATGCGTTTGCTGCCCTGCATTCGAACCGGCATAACCGGCAGTAAGTAAGTAATCTACATGCGTGGGTGTGATGCACGCATACATGCAGGTGCGTGTGTGCGCATCTTCTATCTATATATATATATATACGACTTGTGTCTGTGTGTGTGTGTGTGTGTGTGTGTGTGTGTGTGTGTGTGTGTGTGTGTGTGTGTGTGTGTGTGTGTGTGTGTGTGTGTGTGTGTGTGTGTGTGTGTGTGTGTGTGTGTGTGTGTGTGTGTGTGTGTGTGTGTGTGTGTGTGTGTGTGTCCGCGATGCACGGCCAAAGTTCTCAATGGATCTCTTTCAAATTTGGTGGCCATATTCAGGTACACCCCAGACACAACCTGGTCGATGAGATATTTAAACACGTGCTCTCAGCGCGCAGCGCTGAACCGATTTTGGTTTTTCTCTGGATCCATTCCCAGTAACTCTTCCTTATCTTCTCCAGTGTTTTCAGCGTTTATCTCCCTTCCTTCGTGTGGCGTCAATCCATATTCCTGTTTCTATTTTTAGAAGGTCACTGTCGACAATGCTCAATCCATATTCCCGTTATACTATTTTTAGAAGGTCACTGTCTCGGCGAAGCCGGGTATTATTCTTCTCCACTGTTTTGCGCGTTTATCTCCCTTCCTTCGTGCGGTGCGCCGGCTTGGTCCCCGGCGCAGCCGGGTATTTGGCTCGACTTCTTCCCGGCGAAGCCGTACCCGGCGAAGCGGGTATTCATCTAGTATATATATATGCACCATGCAGTTTGATGTCTACCTACCTGAATAGCGGGCACAAAGGTGAAGAAGCCAAAGAAGATGATGAGCAGTTCTGTGCACAAATTCTTGGTGATGTACCATCCCTCTTTGCTCAATCCTTCACAGTAAACAACAGCAAATCATGATTTAGCACAGTACTGATTATGCAATTAACCTAAACAGTCAACAACAATAAAGATTTAGACTAATGTCTTCGAGTTCAATGGAACATGTCATTGAAACAATATCAACAGATGATATCTACACCAAGATGTATATAGTGGATGTCATACTGTGTTTTTTGTGTGTGTATAATTATAATGATATGTATTTTAAATACATATTTCAACAGAAAAAAAAAGCTATGGTTTAAGCAAACAGTAACACAATCTTGGGGCAACCAAGGAAAATTGTCTAAGGGTACAAGTAAGAAAAAAGTTTTTCATTAATTTTGATACTATATACTTTTTGAGTGGTAAATGTTGAAGGATGAAAGAAAATATATTGTGAGTGGACGGATGCATGTTATTCATTAAAAGCCCCACAATGATGTGCTTGGCAACAAAACAAAAAAAACAACAAAAAAAACAAAAACAAAAAAACAAACAGATGATATCTTGCTAATGAACTCTCACATTTAAAATTTCTGTCAGATGTAAAACTACTACAGACCAAACCAAAATCAGATACTGGTCAATCCCCTGGAATAGGAGTATGAATGCCTAAATGGCAGGCAAACAACAGTCATTCAGGAAAAAGGTAAATCATGCAAGTGTGCATGGGAGTCGCAGCTCATGAACACAGAAGAATACTGGTGAAATCGACAATGGTACTACTGAATGTGGCTCCTTTATTTTGCAACAGAATCATAAAACTTACAAAAGGAATATAAAGCTGATACTGTGCAAACCCAGTCAATTTGTGTTTTCATCATCGTTATTTTATAAATATTTATTTGTTCTTCTTTAGAAAGTTTGGTTCAATTTGGTTTCTTTGTTTATCCTACATACGTGAAAGAGACACCCGTGAGATAAGTAGAGGTTACATGCCGAGTCTCAGTGATTATCAAAAATAATGGTCGAAGTTAGCGGATCATGAAAAATGCGAGCTTCAGCGAGCTTTTTCATGACCGCGAACTGAGACCATTATTTTTGATAATCACTGAGACGAGGTATGTAACCTCTTTATCCCTCCTTTCTTCAGTTATTCAAAGAAAAGAGGAGTTTTTGTGCGAAAGTTTGATCGAATCATATTCACCCAACCAGTCTACCTGCGCAGGCGATCGATTAATGCGCGGTTGTATAGTTCCGTGCAAATCATTCAATTTTGTTAACACTTCTTGTCAGTTTCCATGTTTTGAACTAAAATCAAGTACACAGTTATGTTGTCATTCTGCTGTGGCGGTAAAGGCAGATAGTGTGTGTTCTGTTCATGTTTTGGTATCGCTCAGGAAATGTTCTTTCTTCGAATGTGACTAGCAGACGAAGTTTTACACCCGTGTTCCAACGTTAAAAACTGTATGAAGTTTAGTTTTCTGGGGCAAAATAGTGTATGAAACCGTTGCATGTTCTTTAAGTTGATTAAATGTTTGCAATTGATTGCGTGTGATCTGTTTATAAAATGAAATATTGTTGAAAACTGACCGTCGGTGCAGCCGAAATCTGGAAGGGGAACTACTCGTGTCGCTAGACAAAGTATGAGAGTTACTTTTCCTTGGAATCTTGCTAGCGATAAACGATTGTGCACGGCAGATCTGAATTCAGAAAACAACCAAACTCATGGATTTTACATGGAGATTCATGTGTTCAAGTATGTAGTTGCTGGTTTAAATGCGGTATGGTTGTATTGTTTGCTCCAGAAATGTATATTTTGTACATTAGAGTGTTCTGAACTTTTGAGTCGCAAAAAGTAGATCCACAATGTGTACAGTCTCTACCCATGAGCTATCGAGGATTCAGGCCCGTTGTTGGGTAAGTGATTTTGGTTGTTGGGTAAGTTACCGAAAAATAACTAGCCCTACAAGTTTACAGAGAGAAAGAAGCAGAGGGGGGGATAATAATCGTTCAAATCACACGTGTGTATATCATGTAAATGAGGTCATGTCAAGCAAGTCTGGCAGGGACCTGTTTTTCCACTGCTTATGATGCCAAAGTCACCGAGACAAACGACATTATAGAAGAAAAAAAATTGCGCTCGCTAATTACCCTCGATGAATCTTTAGAACTAACACGTCACGCCACACTTTCAGAGTGACGTTTCCTTGCTTTGACATAATAGATTGCACGAGGCTTAAGAAGAGATCGAGGTTCCAAAACAAGCGTCTTCAATTTAGCTGCCTCGACTGCAGGACATTTTCAGTAAAATACACGTAAGTACAGTATGTAGGTTAAAACAGAATACTACATGGCTTGCTGTTTCGTACCAGATTTACACTCGTTGCTTTTTCAAATAGTGAACAGCTCGCTTTCGCTTGCAGTTCAATATTTAAAAAAAAAACCTCGTGTAAATCTGGTACGACACAGCAAGCCATGTAGTATTCTCTATTTAGTCCTAACATTTGGAAACGAGGGGACTAACCTTACTCCAGGGAAAAAACACACCTTTAAAACGTCTTTCACGGGCCTAAAATGTATGTTTCAGAAGTTCTTATCAAGGATTTTCTATCAAGTTTATTTATTTCACGGCTCTTGAGAGGAATGCCTTCTCATAAAAGTGCTGCTTAGTGTTACAAATGGAAATAGCGGTCAACACAACACACCCTGGGCCACTCTGATCTTGACGTCCAGTTGAACAGGAGTGGACACCACAGACTTGGTAATGACCAGCACATTCTCCAGACCAATGATCATCACCAGGTACGGGAAAATCTCACTGAAAAACACAAACCACGTAAGGATATTACCTTCTGCAAGTGAAAAACAAAAAAATTCTTATCCTTTCTGTGATTTACATTGCCTAAATAGTACTCTCTTTTTGTGTCAGCTTGAAAGAGAGGAAGCCTTACGATGATGTTAATTATATAAACGAAATGAGGCAGAGCGTTGTTACGATATCAAATAACCAAAGGGAAATAATCGCTCTTTATGCATATGACATGTGTAATGGGAGTAAGCGAGAGTTGTACGGAACCTTTCTCCTGGCACCTGAGAGAATTTTGAGATGAAAATCACTTGTTCATTTCAATGCCTGTTATTCTCTCAGGTGCCAGGATGAAAATCACTTGTTCATTTCAATGCCTGTTATTCTCTCAGGTGCCAGGATGAAAATCACTTGTTCATTTCAATGCCTGTTACAGGGCGGGGGTGTAGCTCAGTCGGTAGCGCGCTGGATTTGTATCCAGTTGGCCGCTGTCAGCGTGAGTTCGTTCCCACGTTCGGCGAGAGATTTATTTCTCAGAGTCAACTTTGTGTGCAGACTCTCCTCGGTGTCCGAACACCCCCGTGTGTACACGCAAGCACAAGACCAAGTGCGCACGAAAAAGATCCTGTAATCCATGTCAGAGTTCGGTGGGTTATAGAAACACGAAAATACCCAGCATGCTTCCTCCGAAAGCGGCGTATGGCTGCCTAAATGGCGGGGTAAAAACGGTCATACACGTAAAAGCCGTGGGAGTTTCAGCCCATGAATGAACAAACAAACAAACAATGCCTGTTATTCTCTCAGGTGCCAGGATGAAAATCACTTGTTCATTTCAATGCCTGTTATTCTCTCAGGTGCCAGGATGAAAATTACTTGTTCATTTCAATGCCTGCTATTCTCTCAGGTGCCAGGATGAAAATTACTTGTTCATTTCAATGCCTGCTATTCTCTCAGGTGCCAGGATGAAAATCACTTGTTCATTTCAATGCCTGTTATTCTCTCAGGTGCCAGGATGAAAATCACTTGTTCATTTCAATGCCCGTTATTCTCTCAGGTGCCAGGATGAAAATCACTTGTTCATTTCAATGCCTGTTATTCTCTCAGGTGCCAGGATGAAAATCACTTGTTCATTTCAATGCCTGTTATTCTCTCAGGTGCCAGGATGAAAATCACTTGTTCATTTCAATGCCTGTTACAGGGCGGGGGTGTAGCTCAGTCGGTAGCGCGCTGGATTTGTATCCAGTTGGCCGCTGTCAGCGTGAGTTCGTTCCCACGTTCGGCGAGAGATTTATTTCTCAGAGTCAACTTTGTGTGCAGACTCTCCTCGGTGTCCGAACACCCCCGTGTGTACACGCAAGCACAAGACCAAGTGCGCACGAAAAAGATCCTGTAATCCATGTCAGAGTTCGGTGGGTTATAGAAACACAAAAATACCCAGCATGCTTCCTCCGAAAGCGGCGTATGGCTGCCTAAATGGCGGGGTAAAAACGGTCATACACGTAAAAGCCGTGGGAGTTTCAGCCCATGAATGAACAAACAAACAAACAATGCCTGTTATTCTCTCAGGTGCCAGGATGAAAATCACTTGTTCATTTCAATGCCTGTTATTCTCTCAGGTGCCAGGATGAAAATCACTTGTTCATTTCAATGCCTGCTATTCTCTCAGGTGCCAGGATGAAAATTACTTGTTCATTTCAATGCCTGCTATTCTCTTAGGTGCCAGGATGAAAATCACTCGTTCATTTCAATGCCTGTTATTCTCTCAGGTGCCAGGATGAAAATCACTTGTTCATTTCAATGCCTGTTATTCTCTCAGGTGCCAGGATGAAAATCACTTGTTCATTTCAATGCCTGCTATTCTCTCAGGTGCCAGGATGAAAATCACTTGTTCATTTCAATGCCTGTTATTCTCTCAGGTGCCAGGATGAAAATCACTTGTTCATTTCAATGCCTGTTATTCTCTCAGGTGCCAGGATGAAAATCACTTGTTCATTTCAATGCCTGTTATTCTCTCAGGTGCCAGGATGAAAATCACTTGTTCATTTCAATGCTTGTTATTCTCTCAGGTGCTAGGATGAAAGTCGCTTGTTCATTTCAATGCCCGTTATTCTCTCAGGTGCCAGGAGAAAGGTTCCGTACAACTCTCGCTTACTCCATTACACATGTCGTGTGCATCAAGAGCGATATAAATATGTTTTGCATTGTGAGCCTGATATCAAAGGAAAGTGCAGAATCTTAGGAACGCAACGGTGCCACAATCAACAGAATTGGTCAAGGAACAAAGCTGCACGAAGCAATTGAAAACTGTGACTTTCGTACGTATTAGTTGACTTTACCTCCACCTTAAAGGAGGTTCCACTGGCCTATTTACCATTGAACAGGACAAAGCTTGAAAACTGCTTTTAAACTGAAACCTCTTTAACTCATTGTCTCCCAGGTACGGATATATCCATATCCACTCAGTATGGCTCTATCTGACCAGGTACGGATATATCCGCTCAGACTGTTAGCTTCAGTCGCTTCCTGTAAGGTCGATCTAACGCCTGCATTCCAACGTGTTAATGATACACAGTTGCTACAGAGTTACTACAATTCTGAATGACCTGCTGCAGCACAGCTGGTCTAGGCACACAAAAAAAAGACTTGGTCAACATAGGTGGGGTAGAAAGTGTTAATACAGGCAAAAATAAAGCAAGTGAATGAAACTGGTTTGCTCACCTGCCATTGAGGGTGGGGTTGAGGCCGAAGAAGAAGCAGAGACTGAGGGACATGAAGAGAGAGGATACCACAGTCACCACAGCACTGACCGCCAGGCCAATCTGAGACTTGACCATCTCTATTTTACCTGAAACACAACAAACAGAAAGTGATCATTCATTGGATTAGTATGTTGCTGTCGTTAGTTTTGGTCGATTCTTCAGGGTAAAAATGCGAAGAGGAATGTGTGTGTGTGTGGGGGGGAGGGGGGCTGGTGGAGGTGATTTGGGAATGGGGAAGAGAACATGTGTTAAATTAACTTTCACATTCATGCTATTAATAAATATAGGACCATTAACAAATGATTTTGAGTTTGATGAACCAATATACATCACACAACAAGAAGGGCAAAGCCCATACGACTCACATGCTTGACCTTGACCTTTACATGACCTTGACCTTCAGGGTCAAGGTCAAATAACTAAACCTAGCAATGACATCATACACTAAGAACTGCTTTACACATTTTCCCTCCCAAAATACATGTGACCTTGACCCAAGGTCAAGGTCATCCAAGGTCATGCAACACAAAGCTGTTAATTCAAGACAGAGGAAGTACAATGGTGCTTATTGGCTCTTTCTACCATGAGATATGCTCACTTTTAGTGGTTCACTACCTTATTTTGGTCACATTTCATAAGGGTCAAAGTGACCTTGACCTTGATCATATGTGACCAAATGTGTCTCATGATGAAAGCATAACATGTGCCCCACATAATTTTTAAGTTTGAAACAGTTATCTTCCATAGTTCAGGGTCAAGGTCACTTCAAAATATGTATACAATCCAACTTTGAAGAGCTCCTGTGACCTTGACCTTGAAGCAAGGTAAATCAAACTGGTATCAAAAGATGGGGCTTACTTTGCCCTATATATCATATATAGGTGAGGTATTCAATCTCAAAAACTTCAGAGAAAATGGGAAAAATGTGAAAAATAGCTGTTTTTTAGACAACATTTATGGCCCCTGCGACCTTGACCTTGAAGCAAGGTCAAGATGCTATGTATGTTTTTTGGGGCCTTGTCATCATACACCATCTTGCCAAATTTGGTACTGATAGACTGAATAGTGTCCAAGAAATATCCAACGTTAAAGTTTTCCGGACGTCCGGACGTCCGGACGGACGGACGGACGACTCGGGTGAGTACATAGACTCACTTTTGCTTCGCATGTGAGTCAAAAAACTGTCACATACACTGTTCAAAAACATGTTTCATTTTCTCTATTCACCAACAAAAACTGTTAAGTCAGTTCGGAAAGGCCTTGAACCATGCACAGTGTAAATGTTCAATTGTGCAGTGGCAAGCAGCATCACTTACGAACAGAAAAGTAAATGTAGAGAAGCAGCACAAAGTATGTGACCAACAGGGGTGTGTACTCCACAATGTAGTTGAAATCTTTATAGTGCACATGCACTAAGCTGTCTATCTCAGAGTTATTAACATTCAGTTTGGTGTCTGGAAACACGGCCTCCAGTTTTTCCTTCAGCGCATCCAAAAATCTGCAAAAGCGGAAAAAAAATTCAGACTTTTTAACAAGTACATGTATAATATTTATGAAGATGGCACTATATGAATAAAGGGAGGATCGCTTTTAGTTTTACCACAAAAAGTGGCCACTATTACCATCCGACAAACAGAAAATGACTTACTTGCATGACACGGTCAGATTCCAGGAGAAACCGTTTCTAATTCTCAAACACGATGCAAAAATCTTACAAGCACAGAGTCCTATCTAAAACAAGAGATCCTAAAAGATTTCTGATTTTAGAACACTCAACAATACAGACCATGTAATACTGCACTTACTTTTCATCATATTTTTTCAGGACAACTGTAACAGCAAAAGTGATTACACGCTGCCTATTCCTGATGAAATAGCGAGTGATTCCCACATCCTTCCATGCTACACCAAACAGCAAATCTGGGGAAAATAATCCATGATGTTAATCCCCTATATGATACCCACACACACAAAATCATCACACACAATACTTGCAAATGGTTTACAGAACGATTTAAATCCTTTCATGAAAAAAGCAGTTCTAACCTTATGGAACACACTTGCAATTTAGCATTTAACAGCAATTAAATGACACAGTTTGTTTGAATGGCTATTTTGCTTGAGTAAACCACACACCAGATTTCGTGGTTTATTTTAGCCTTGAGCCATTGTGGACCCATGTCACACACTTTCCTTTTATTCACAATTTTGTCATCAGTTTGTGATTTCAATGCGACTCGCTGTATCTGCAATAGCACATAATTGTGTACCTCTGAATCTAAAATGCAACAAACGACTGCGAGTCACACAAACTTATCGGCGGCGGTTGGCTTCAAAGAAGCAAGCGATATATGCAGAAAATTCATCTGCTTGGGGGAAACACCACCTTGCATGACCTGCTTCCGGGCTCCCTTTTTTAAAACTTCAGGGGTGCTTGTGATGAAAAAAGAGGAAATCCCTTTTTTCTAGGGGGGGTTCGGAAGCAAGCTCCCCCGATTTTTGTTTAAATGGTACATTAAAATCGTTGCAATCTGGTGCATTTTGAGACTAAAATTCAACTCGTTTGGATCAGGTAAAAAAGACCCCCCCCCCCCCCCCCCCCCCCCCCCCCCCCAAAATAATAATAATCCCAACCAAACATAAAAAACACTTTCACACAACAATGGTAACGTTGTAATGGTGCATATTTACGTAATGAACCATGTATCCATAATCCAATACTGGCAATAGTATGATCCAAGTGACGGCCCAATGCATTGAGGCTCAACATGACTATTAGTTATCAGGAGTTTTCAGTCAGCACAATTTAACTCTCAAGCCTCCAGTGTTCTGTTCCATCTTCTCTTCTCTCCATATCATTCAGTCAACAAGTTATAGATACTGTGATGAAATGGGACGCGGAAAAATAGATTACTCCAGCGGAATTCGTAAGTTGTGTTCGCGGAAAAGTCCCACCCCTGAAATCTTCCAAAACTTTGAGTTGTACTGATCTTGTCTTGATGAAAAAAGAAATCTTTTATGATTTAAGAATGATTTTAAAAGTTAGTTCTAGCGCCAAAACAAGGCGTCCGATTGTGGTACTAGACAATCCAGCTGGCCACGCAAAATTAATTCTTTGAAAAATGCTCGCTCTTTATGGAGGGCACCTAGGATGTTCTCAATCGGTGAGTGTTTGTAAAACGAAGGGGTGTTTGTAATGTGTGTAAAAGCCTGACAGTGTCTTTGACCAGAAACTGATGGTTTACGTGAACCTGATTGTGCCTTTAAAGTAAGAACATTTTTCCCCAGAAGCTGATCAATCAAAATTCCCCTGAAAGCTGCATATGGCTGCCTTAATGGCGGGATAAAAACGATCATACAAGTAAAAACCCACTTATGCAAAAATCACGTGTACATGGGAGTTTCAGCCCATGAACGCAGAAGAAGAAGCTGGTCAATCAACATACCTTTGATGGTGGGAGGGGTCAGGGCGCTTTGACCATACTGACTAAAAATGGTTGTGACTATCTCGCCATCTTTGTTGAACCTGAAAAACAAGCCTTAATTCTAGATCTCAGGTAACTAACTCTGACAGGAGTCTAAACACTTTTCTTACTCCCTCACACAAAAACAAAATTTATTTTGTTTAAACATATTTGTAAACATATTTTTGGACAGAAAAAATCAAAAGTTTTTCACTGTCAGTCACGAATAGCAAATAACAAATATTTAAAAAAACACAATATGGGGTAATATATGTAAAGTTTAATAAGTGACAATTACAAACCATTTAATCACAAAATTCATGATTCACAGTACATCAACTAATAAGTCTTTCAAGCATAAATCAAGAAATCACGAGGGGAAAGCTTCAGCAAATCCCCTGGTCATTGAAAAGTACCAGTCAGAGGAAAACCCACTTGTCAAAACATCTCCACACTATAATGCAAGACCATATTTTCTGTCCTTGGATCAATAGAGGAATTGTGAAAATAACTCTGTCGGGTTTGTATGTGTTGTGGAAGAGTGAATGCCCTTGGCCAAAACCTCCGACAAACATTGGAGGGGCTAATCACGTGTTTCCGACACACTCTTCGCTAGTAACTGGCCTCTCCAATATTGTCAGCGGTTTTGGCAAGGGTATTTACTCTTCCACAACCTATACAAACTGGACAGAGTTATTTCCCAAAGTCGTCTACTTTGCCATAAACTTCACCTTTTGGAATCTCTGAACCAGAGATTGGCTGGCGAGACCACGAGGCAGGAGTATTGAGGTAGCAAACTCTTCACAAGACCAGGTGCGCCAGGCTCTGAAACGTGCAGACACATTTCCTGCAGAGTCTGTGGCCCATCTCTGTCAAAACGAGAAAAAACGACATGCTCAGAAGTTAAATAAACCAAAACGTTTCAACAGATAAACATAAGCAGAATTCAGAAGAAATGGAGTCTTCCAAGTTTGTTGCAGAATGTGTCTAGAAGAGCGTCTATGGTAACAAAGACGACAAATTGTATACATTACAATAATCCCTTGAACTAATCATAGCATTGCTTACAAGCAGCAATTCAACAATTTATGTGAGCAGTTTTCATAATTATAATAAACGATGTTCAATTCCTGTTTCACACGTTCTCATTTTCCGGCTGAAGACAACATTTTCTTTTGATTGCCATTTCATATGTTTCCAAGGGTCTTTTGACTCCTAAAACAAACAAAAATTAAAAATTAAAATTTCACCTTGACTGATGCTGAAAGTCCTCCATCTTTTGCACAACCTCGAACACTTTGGCCAAGGGCGCTCGGAAAGCATCTGCAGGTATCATTTGCTGTTGTTGCCATGGCGATACAACTGACTTCACAACTATCTGCTGTACATACCCTACTGGTGATCCAACATACTGAAACAGATCAACGATGAATTTTTCATGCATGTAAAACTAAAACTAATAAAAAAGCAAACACCATAACCTTGCAAAAAATCATCTCAGACAAAATCTGAACACAGGTGAGACAGCAAGATCATTAAAACAGTTCTCTTAACAATGTTCTAGCTCTCTGATAATCACAAAATATTAATTGAAAAGAAATAAGTTGATGAAAACGTGAAAAAAACAAAAAACACAACACTATAATGACGACATTTAATAAGTTACCCAACACAGCACGTCAGAGCAAAAAAGAGGTGTGCATTCACAGAACCCTGAATCCTGCGAAAGTTCCTCTTCAAAGACTTAGTCTTTCGGATGAGAGGAAAAACCGAGGTACCTTCGTGTACACTACATTGGGGTGTGCACGTTAAAGATCCCACGATTGACAAAAGGGTCTTTCCTGGCAAAATTGTATAGGCATAGATAAAAATGTCCACCAAAATACCCGTGTGACTTGGAATAATAGGCCGTGAAAAGTAGGATATGCGCCGAAATGGCTGCGATCTGCTGGCCGATGTGAATGCGTGATGTATTGTGTAAAAAAATTCCATCTCACACGGCAAAAATAAATCCCTGCGCCTTGAATATGTGCGCGATATAAATTGCATAAAAAATAGAAGAAAAAAAATCCCTGCGCTTAGAACTGTACCCACGGAATACGCACGATATAAGCCTCATATTGATTGATTGATTGATTGATATAACTACACCCACCTCCTGTTTTTTCATACAAGCCGTAAAATCTAAACTGTGACAGCATCAACACAAGGTTAAACGCTCAGCAAAGTAACAAGATAACAAAACAAAAGCAAGATGCCTACCCATCGTGGATACTTTAAGTCGTCTTTAGATTTGTTATCGCTGGGAGGAGTGAAGACCCTGGACGGCACAGAATAACCCAGCTTAGATGTGCTGAATTCAAGGGGAGCATTGCCTGGCAGGGGCAAGTTCAACAGCGGAGAACTGGAATCAGAAAAACGTGAGCAGGCAATGAACACTTCAGCAGCAGGCACTTTAAAGACCCCCCCCTCCCCCCCCAATTTAAGACTGCCCCCCGCCCCCTCTTTTTTTAAGATTTTATGTTCATAACATCTGTAAATGTAATCACATTTTAAGACTAGCCAGGCCACATGTATCATAACATGAAAGTTTTAAAAATGCACTATATATATTATATATATATATATACACTTCTAACATTTTTATTATAAAAAAAACCCACCTGAAATAGTCCATATTCTTTTCAAAATCTTAAACTCTTGAGTATTCAACTAGAAAAAGAAACCCGTAGTTGTTACATTCACTAACTTACAGTACACATGCTAGTGCATGTTCAACAGAAAAACGGAATAATTATGCTTGTTTTTTCTTAGCCTGACCACACTATTCTTTGCATGAAATGTAACCATGCATACACAACCAAAACCATCCAGCACTTGAAAAAAAAAAAATATTCGAAGTATTCTTACCATGTCAACAAAATGATGACACAGACAATGACAAGAATAGGTAAAGGATGACTAGCGCAGAAAAGTCCATGGGTGTAGTAGATCTGGGAGACAAGCTGTTTTAACGCCTTCATGTTGGCCAGTGAGCTTCAACTTTGACGACGTCGTCAGGTCGTTGTAGGTGATGCTGATGGATGTGGCTGGAGAACAGGTGCTCCAGTCTTCTCATGGTTTTCTGTCTCACTGTCACAAGCTCCTCCGCCAAATTCGTTCATCCTGTACATTAAGAAAATCAAATTGTTTGATGCATGTGATAGTTTTTAATAAGGGGAAAAGTTTAATGCAAGCAGCACATGTCTCATTAAAAGCCATTTGAAGGGACACGTGCTCAATAAAAATATTTAAAAAAAAACATTATTTAAATTGGAATGATACAAGTACAACAGGCCCATGCTAATTACAAAATGATGTCATTACTCTCAACCTAAATCCAGTGTGTTCCAGGCAATCTTAGGCAGTGTATTAGTTGCAGTGTCCCTCTAAACACTTAGCTTACTGATTACCGATTACTAATGACAACAGGCTGTTAAAGAAAACATGTTCACTGATTAAGCCATCACAGCTCTCAAGTCCTCAAGATAAACCCAAGCTTGCTCAAAGCAATTGAAAAGCATTTTACATTCTAATTTTAAGTTAACACTAACAGTGCACATGAAATACAGGTTCATGAAATTCTTATTTTAATTTCTTCATGATAGATGTGCACGTTAAAGATCCCACGATTGACAAAAGGGTCTTTCCTGGCAAAATTGTATAGGCATAGATAAAAATGTCCACCAAAATACCCGTGTGACTTGGAATAATAGGCCGTGAAAAGTAGGATATGCGCCGAAATGGCTGCGATCTGCTGGCCGATGTGAATGCGTGATGTATTGTGTAAAAAAAATTCCATCTCACACGGCATAAATAAATCCCTGCGCCTTGATTATGTGCGCGATATAAATTGCATAAAATAAAATAAAATTAAAAAAATAAATCCCTGCGCTTAGAACTGTACCCACGGAATACGCGCGATATAAGCCTCATATTGATTGATTGATTGAGATCTTTGAATTGATTCATGAAATTCAAAATTCAAACCATTACTCTCTCTACCTAACCATCTCTCCCCACCCAGAGCCCTTACCAATCCTAGTGTGGGGAGGTTCACTCTCACACTCTCTCAACTTGAACAGACTGGATGGCGGGGTTCATGGTTTTATTTTAAACCCCACGTGGAACAACAGGGCCTTAAAAAGTACTTAAGCACGAACATACAGCAACATAGTGTCTATATCCATTCATTATTGACATCTAAAAGTAATATATAGCCTTAGATTGCATAAAATAGCACAGTCAACCCAAGCAATCTAAAAATAGCTATAAAACATGGCCGCTGCTCAGATGTAAACAAGCGGTGTAGAGCAAAAGTTTGTGTTGTCTGCTAAGGCGCAGAAAGTTTGTTTAGGGCACTTGCTGTAAGGGCAAAAGTCTGTTAGGGCACTAAAAGTGCACATTGTCACACTAGCTTACAGGCAACCTAGTTAAATTAATGACTAGCTCAAAATTAAATTCTGTCATCTGATCTATTGTTAATGTTACCTGTTAGTATTACACAAACTAACAGATCAAAAACTGAAAAAGTTATAACAAATCCATAAACCATATGCTTGTTGCATACTCAAAGTTTGACAGCCAAAATAAATGCTAAGCACGATCTGAGTGTGCACCTTTGTAGCTTTGTAGCTCAAGTGTCAGTGTAGGTAAAGTGGTTCACATTCAATCCACCACTGATAACACGTTCAGTCTGACCTAAGGCTGAGTAAATGTTACAACCTATGACCTTCCCTAATCACTACCTGATCCACTTTATGCTCACAGTAAGTGCACATAATGTGGGTCAAGGAAGAGAAACGAAAGGGTCAAACTCAAAGCTCTATTAAAAAGTTCAACATCGTGATAGGGGACCATAGTTATTGGCAACAACTGACAACTTGTGTAGATTCTGGGTACCTAAACCAGAGCTTATAGCATTATAATAATTAACGATAGAATTTGATAGTATATATAGTACTAATAGCAACAGTTCTTGTTGGCACAATGATTCAAGACTGTGTGAAGACAACAACAAAATTCTTAACATTGCCGCCAGAAGGGGGAAGATGGTTGAGGAAGTGAGGAAAGGTAGGAGAAAGTTAGAGGGAGAAAGAGATAGAGCAGGTAAAAAAAAAGAAGAGAGAGAGAGAGAGAGAAAGGATAAAGAGACCTTAAAAAGGTGGGGGGGGGGGGGGGGGGGCGGGAGCATCAAAGAATTCTCTGGTGACAATAATCAACCAGGACAGATACCTGTGTCGCTTGGGATTTAGATGGATTTGGCACACACTAAGAAAACCAAAATCCAGTGAGGCCCCGATCCATGGAACTAACAAGGGAAGAGAAAGAGGGATACAGAACGTGTACGTTGTTCCATGCAGACAGAGAACAATTGAGGTCTAACGAATGACGTCTCACAACGTGCGTGGTCGTCCTTGGCAGTCAAGAAAGCCGCCGCAATCATTGCGCAGACGACACTTCTAGACCGCCAATATTTGTTGTGCGCATCACGTGAGCCACATCTATAAATCGGCCGGAAACGAAGCAATTGGGAAACCTGGATAGGCTAGTTTGACCTGGATTTAAAAATAAAAACAGTCAAAATGTCTTTGCAAGAAACAAAATTGTTGTGTAAAAACTATCGGACATTCCAACGGCTCTGAGCCAGAAAAATGCATCAGATCAAAAAAGTGTACGTAAATGACCGAAGACTTATAGCACGAACCACAGAGATCCGTATTCTCCGCACTTTATATATTATAACTCAGAATATAAACACACTAGATCAACATTGAATGTATTATATATATATATATATATATATATACGAAGTGGATTCACAGCGCGCCGCGCGTTGTGCAGCGTTGCGATTTACAACGCGCGGCGCTACGAGGAGCGCTGCGATTCACGACGCGCGATGTATTCTGCCAATACATTTCCTTCACAATCGCAAAGTTTACAACAGCTAAATCTATCTGATCTATTTGAGAAATAAAACTGTCAATAAAACGAAAAACAGAGCTCCATTCTCTCTCTCTCACTCTTTCAACTGAATTCACCATATATCGCTGCGCCGCTGTACAAACGTGCCTACCTCTGCTGAACAATCCTCATTGCGGTCAATGCGCCTGCGCCAATCTTGGACTTACAAAATGCGACCCTTTGACCGATCGAACCATGGGTTAGGGTTCAGGTTAGGGTTAGGATTAGGGTTAGGTTGTTCACGACCTGATTAATCTCCCCATGTTAGCGCATGCGCATTGACCGCAATGAGAAGGATTGTTCAGGCAGAGTTTTCCGAGTTCGTGACACCGGCCTTGAATACTTGGCAGTCATATCACTACATGTCATTGCAATGGCTTCTACTATATTCCCCCCACGGGTTAGGGGGAAGAATTTACCCGATGCTCCCCAGCATGTCGTAGGAGGCGACTAACGGATTCTGTTTCTCCTTTTACCCTTGTTACTATGTTAGGTGTTTCTTGTATAGAATATAGTCAATGTTTGTAAAGATTTTGGTCAAGCAGTATGTAAGAGATGTTAAGTCCTTTGTATTGGAAACTTGCATTCTCCCAGTAAGGTCATATATTGTGCTACGTTGCGGGCCCCTGGAGCAATTTTTTGATTGGTGCTTTTGTGAACGGGAAACAATTAACAAGTGGCTCTATCCCATCTCCCCCCTTCCCTCCGTCGCGATATAACCTTGAATGGTTGAAAACGACGTTAAACACCAAATAAAGAAAGAAAGCTTCTACTATATGGAAAGGAGCTGAGTTTTTAAACTGGGATGACGTTTTTAAACAATTATCCGAGTACAGTGCCGCGGAACTGTTAATCGGTGTCACACCAGTTAACACTTCAGCAGCCATTTTGGAATTCGCGCATGCGCAGATCGTTTTTTCAGTGGGTTTTTTTTCCGGTTGATTTGAACGCGTATATTCAGTCTGCAGAAAGTGCAATTTTGTAGTCTTGTAGCCCTGAAGTTGCTTTTGAGTGTCCAAAGAAAGAGTGTAAAATGTTGCTGATAATCATGCATGTAAAAAAATAAAGCGCGTCAACAATCTGCGCTGGTGAGAGCAATAGCCGCGCTCTGGGAATCGCTGCGCTGCACAACGCGCCGCGCTCTGTGAATCGCCGCGCTGCACAGCGCGCCGCGCTCTGTGAATCGCTTGCCATATATATATCATATAAATATTAATAATACTTAATAGAACAATAAACTTGCAACAGAACAGAATTTTACAGTCTGGCAGTGTCAATTGATGTTGTTTACTCAAATTACTGTGCTTTTCAATAGGATTGCGTCTTCATGTCAACTACATAATTCCCTTAATTTCAATACCCACCTACAATCGCATTGTAAGCAATTCTATTCAATTCAAACATGCAGTGACACACCCAGTCCCCACACACAACACCTGGAGACCAATTAGCCTTGATCAGTTGAACCACAGGATCAATCAGTGAATCACAGACGAAACTATTGACGGTAAAAGCAGAACAGTGAAGAGCTACACAAATCACTACGTCCTCAGAAAAGATGTTCCTTCGAGATCCTGCAAAACAGACTTGGAGAGAAACGATACTTGGTCAAAATCGGCCATTTAAATACTTAAATAGTATTTTGACTCACACTTCTGTTCGATGGCATGACCGGATGTGTTTACAGTTTGCTAGACAGCACCCTCGGTGCGCTTTTCATTCGGAAATTCTATTGGATAAAATTTGTAAGGGACGTCACTCGAGTCTGAGTAGCAGACGACAGGCTGGGCTTCACTCCCATGGACCACAACTCACCACTGATGACATGAAACTCACTGTGATTTCATTTTCAGGGAATATGCTGTAGACGAGGAACAACATTGTCATTACCGGTCGTGAGGTCAAAACTCAAGCAGGGTGAAGGGCTTGTTAGTCGTTTCAAGTCGCTCCAAGCTCGTCAAGTTTTTTTTAGTTCGTAAGTCCTTTGGGGCATGTCTTTCTAAACTTGGCCAACAAATTATTGCAACAAAATTCGTACCCGAATCAAAGCATTAATTCCCGTGTCATTTCACTAAAACTGTATATGCCAGTTAAGGCCGTTCACTTAACTTTCAGGATCACCTTTTGGATTAAATATTTCTTTTACAGGGATCACTGCGTGACCGTAGCTCAAAGTAAGGGTACCCTAAGTCGACCAGATAAAAACGGAAGGGCCGAATGAAAAATCGACAAAAAATCACAATAGGCAAAACTTTGCAACTTTGACAAACGAGAAGAAAGTCAAATCAATCATCTACCCTGAACAGATTGTTTTGTTTAGCTACCTTTCGTATTTCGTGTACTATGCTATTCCTACTATAGGTGTCGATCGCAAGAGCGGTCAAAAACGGGACTTTTTGCGTCATTTTTTAGGGGTATCATCATGACAAAAAAGGCTGCACTTTAGTAATGACTTGGTGGATTGCTTTGAAACTTTCGTAATATTTTTACCAACATACTAGAAATACTTCGTGCGAAATTCTGGATCGTTACAGATATTTGTTAATATGTTATGCAATTTTTCGAAAGAATTGTTTTAATCTTGTCATAGGATCAGTGTTCACTTGGGTCAAAAAAATTCATGACTTCGCATGACTCCAGACAAATAATTGATACACACACTGCGAAAGTTTTATGTGCATATTATGATATATGTACTGACGCAAATTTGCTAGGCCTGTAAACACGCTTGATATTTAAGCGATGATTCTGGTGCCACAGCGATGCCCAGCCAAGCGTGACCCGCGTAGCATCGAGTTACGTCATCATATGCATTGACCCAGTCTCACAAAATACCACGCGATACCATGGATGGACGGAGGTGTAACCTATACATATTTGACGGACATGATCCTTTGTGTTGGGAAACGCTGCCGTTGCTGAACCCGGCTTTGTGTGTTGCATGTAGTTGACTTATTTGTACTTTGTGGGAAAGTACCGATATTATATTTTGTAAACACAATATTTATGTTTGGACGAGAATGCAGGTGAACTTTCTAGTCCTGTCAAAACAAGTTGTTCAGTTACCACGTTGTTTTGAGTCGTGGGTTCGTGGCGTTCGCTCGGATTAAGTGCGTCGGCGCTTTTGATGTACGTCACAGAGAACGGCGTCACTATTCTAGTCCATGGACGGTTCATATAATTTTAGTTGTATCATGTTCGGTCTGGAATATTCTCGAGATTGAGTATTTGCTATATAGGCCAGCGCGATTTGTATGTTATAAAAGCTTCTACTTTGAGTTCTGCCACGATGTGCAGTTGTATGTATGGAATGCTAAATAAAAAAATAAAAATAAAAATAATAACGAGCATTTATAAAGCGCCTTATCAGAAGTTCAAAGCGCGTGACAACAATACATGTATACAAAAATCATACAATCACAATACAACACATCATGCACATCTCACATCCCCAGGCTCTATACTAAGGAACTATCCGTAGTGTTGTTGGAACAAGTGAGTTTTCAAATTGGACTTAAAAGATGAAATGGATGGAGAGTGACGTAATTGAAAGGGGAGTGAATTCCATAACTGAGGTCCATAATACGAAAACGTGCGGAAGCCATGAGCCTTGCGTTTAAAGCGACCTTGACAGAGAAGTCGAGCATCATCAGAAGAACGAAGGGTGCGAGAGGGAGTGTAGAGAGAGACCAGTTCAGAAAGATAGGCAGGTGCCGATTCAGAGATGATATTGTAGCAGAAGCAGGCAGCTTTATACCTAATACGTTCAGATACAGGAAGCCAGTGAAGTTCTTTCATGAGAGGAGTGCAGGGTTGTTCCAGCGTCGCGGACGACGCTGGTATCTGCGGTCGGGAAGACTTTCCACGAATTTGCCTGCAGGGCGCCGCCATGTTTTCTGTGCTCGACTGCGAGCAGACCACAGGCACATTACTCTTGTAGGCATACACAGACGCAACATAGCATATACAGACAATAACACCCACAAGACTTCAACTGCATATGAAAGGAATAAAAATAAATCCGCAAATCAGTCGCGCACAAAACACCAGAAAGAAAAACAAGGAGTACCAAAGCGGCGTGCAGAAACTAAACTGACTCGGAGACTGAGAAGAAACATTTATCACACGATGTGGATAGCAAACATTAAAATAAAACAGATAAGTCAAGCAAAAAATAAACACAAATATCGAAAACACAATAAACAAAGGTAAAGAAAACAAAAAGAGATGCTTGCCGACAGTCAGTGTGTGTGTGCGTGGTTTGCCGTGTGCGTCAGCGGGGTGTGTGTGTGTGTGTGTGTGTGTGTGCGTGCGCGTGCATGCGTGCGTAGGCTACGTTCTTGCGTGTGTGCGTTCGAATGAGAAAGAAGAGAGAGAGAGGATTGAACAATGAGGTCACGTTCTCTGTCACATGAATACATATACACACACTGAAGGCTACTTCGGACACGAACACTTGCCAACAACTGTGGTTGGACATGCTTTTGAAATGTAATATTTTTTCGACATGATTTCTGGACATACGAATCCCGCTGTGTTGCCTACTGATGTTGCGAATGATGAAGGTTTTGAGTTGACTGACCTTGAGGAGGGATTGCATCAGGCGTTTATCGTCTCAAATTATATCCTTGCTACTTTTCAGGAGTCAACTATTGCCATTCATGGTAACTTGGATAGTCAATGTTTTTATTTGTTTGATTCCCATCAAAGAAACAGAAATGGTAACCATTCTTCAAATGGCGCTGCAGTTTTGATGTCATCAAGTTAATTCCTTTGCAGAATTGATTGATTTTCTCAAAAGCCATTATCAATGTGTTTATCAATTAACACCTGTTCATTTCTGTCCAACTGCAATGCAAACTCAATGTGGAGGAAACAAGGATTCATTACAAACAAGTCATCCCTGTACATCAACAGATTTATGTACCTCAATCAATACTGCTAGTATGAGTGACAGGAATCTAAAAGAAAAAACAACCAAACGCAAATGTACTACTACTTCTACGACTCGTTTGAATGTAAAACAGAAATGTAACACTATCTGTGACAATGACGGTTCTACGACTCGTTTGAAGGACAGTATAGATCGAACCTTAACCCACAACTACGACAATTTGTGTCAGACTTTTTTGAACAGGAAAATATGCCTCTGTTCAACAGTAACCAAAACATGGAAGATGTTTTTGAAACTTTACAGAAATGTAACACTAGCCTATCTGTGACAATGTTGCTTTTGAATTGAACCCACATTTGTTGAACAGGAGAGAATGTTCCTGTTCAACAGTGCCCAAAACACTGAATCTGACGTTTTTGAATCTTTTCTGTCATCTAACTGAATCTGACGTTTTTGAATCTTTTCTGTCATCTAACCCAATTGCTCATGACTTCATCGATCTTGAACATGCCTACTTTTCAAAGAAAGACAGACAAAAGCGAAATCTGCATGTTAGCCATCTGCCTGAAATGGTCAATGCACTTTTGTAAAATTGTCACAGCTGTAATGCACTTTTGTGAAATGGTCAGTGCTGTTGTGCACTTATGCAAAACTTGGTGCTGTGCTGTTAACATTTGAACAAAATGCATTTTGTTCAAATGTTTAGTGCAACTTGCTACTATATAATCGCTGTATGCGCTTTGTGGTAATAATGCACTGTTGTGAAAAGTTTGCGCTAAATGTTGGCACTATGCATCATTGTTGGAGCACCCTCCTGTAGATGCACCATGCTGAAAAATGTACTTATGAATCAAGCATTGACTGAAATAAACAATTTATATATCCAGCACAACATGCAATTCATTAACTTTTGACCCTAACCTTTAACACTTCCCAAAATAAATCTTTGGTGGACATTGCATCGACGCTGTTCATTTTGAATGAACATTTTTCTTGTCGATGCTGTGCTCTGAAAATGAGACGTGCAGCAGAGTGTTGTACTTTTTGCAAGGGTTGGAGAGTGGAGTCAGGGCAGCCTATGAGAAGGGAGTTGCAGTAATCTAATCTGGACAGAATGCAGGATGTAACGAGAGTTTTAGTGGCATCAACAGTGAGAAATGTTCTTATGGAACCTATTCTTCTGATCTCAAAGTAACATGTCTGACAGACTTTTTTGATGTGTTGTTTCATTGAGAGGTGGGAGTCCATGATGAACCAAGATTCCTAGCACCATCAGAGAGAGAAATGTCACTAGAACCTACTGTGATGGAGGCTGGAAGGGAAGTGGTCGAAGAGGAAGCTCCAGAGAAAAGAAGAAATTCAGTCTTGTCATCATTTAACTTGAGCATATTGTTCAAACCTCGAACTCAATTTGACAAGTTGTTTTCTGCTGCTGCGAAGACGGGCGACGTAGAATAAAAGAACACAACTATACGACGTTTGAGAACTTGTGGCAATCTCAAGTGTCGTGTAACACTTTGAGAGTATCAGTTTTTGAGTTTGTGTTATTTTCATGGTTCAGGCTATACACTCCCCGAGGCCGTTTAAGCTCAATCGGCAGACCTTCCTGTACTTAAATGTCCCCCTTCATTTCAAAAACGTTGCTTTTATTGCCGTGTCACACGATTTTTCTCTCACAATCAATACACGGCAATCAGCTATACCGCATAATTATAAGATTTGTGGCTCGGACGCTTATCATTCATATCGACCACTGACGAAACAGCGAATTTATACTCCTCGCCAGATACAACTCGCATATCAAATGACCGTGGCATTAAACGACGCGGTTGGTAACATCATGTCCGGGAAAACTGTGTAATATGAAGACATTTCACATGCTTACCTGGAGGCCGTTTAGTGCTTGATGCTTAGCTGCAGAGGAAAAGACCTATTATGTTTTGAAATTATAAGCAGTGTTTAAGAAGACATAGTTAAAAAGTATAGGCCGTACACGATCTACATCATCCGGACTGCCGTGTAGTCCAAAGCGTCATCCGCTGAAGGTTTAACTTACGGTTCCAGGAAAACGAATAGGGCCTATTTCATGTGACAAATGTGACCCTCCACCACGAAATGAGTCGCATGTCACCTCGCGCGGTTCTGCGCTTGGCTTGTTTTTAGTCCGGAGAGTGTATGGTAACAGCGTGAGGGTCACCTTAGTCACAAGCTTATAACTCAAACAGTTTTTGCTCTTTTCTAAAACGGTTTTCACCACTGGATAGAGCATAAAAAACTCTTTAGGAAAATGTAAAAATATGAAAATCATGCAAAGGTGACATGCGACTCATTCCGTGGTGGAGGGTCACAAATGTTGCTTGGTCTGGTTGCCAGACCGCGATCATATCAGCATTTTGAAAGTATATACCAAAAAAAAACGAGTCGCGTAAGGCGAAAATACAACATTTAGTCAAGCTGTCGAACTCACAGAATGAAACTGAACGCACTGCAATTTTTCAGCAAGACCGTATACTCGTAGCATCGTCAGTCCACCGCTCGTGGCAAAGGCTGTGAAATTGACAAGAAGAGCGGGGTAGTACTTGCGCTGAGAAGGATAGCACGCTTTTCTGTACCTCTCTTCGTTTTAACTTTCTGAGCGTGTTTTTAATCCAAACATATCATATCTATATGTTTTTGGAATCAGGAACCGACAAGGAATAAGAATCAGGAAATGATGAAGAATAAGATGAACGTAAATTTGGATCGTTTTAAAAAAAAAATTTGTTTTTTTACAATTTTCAGATTTTTAATGACCAAATTCATTAATTAATTTTTAAGCCACCAAGCTGAAATGCAATACCGAAGTCCGGCCTTCGTCCAAGATTGCTTGGCCAAAATTTCAATCAATTTGATTGAAAAATTAAGGTGTGACAGTGCCTCCTCAACTTTTACAAAAAGCCGGATATGACGTCATCAAAGACATTTATAAAAAAACAAAAAACAAAAAACGTCCGGGGATATCATTCCCAGGAACTCATGTAAAATTTCATAAAGATCGGTCCAGTAGTTTACTCTGAATCGCTCTACACACACGTACACACACACACACACATTCAGACAGACACCGTGGCACACACACACACATTCAGACAGACACCGTGGCACACACACACACACACACACACACACACACACATACATACACCACGACCCTCGTCTCGATTCCCCCTCTATGTTAAAACATTTAGTCAAAACTTGACTAAATGTAAAAAAGAAGAAAGAAGTTCCACTAAGAACGAGTTTTGGCGAAACTGGCGCAATGAATTCTTCACTCAGTTATACGTCCCCTTGGCAATTTGTTTTTGTAAAGTGTGCGAACCCGAAATGCTGACACCACTCCACAGGCAGATCAAAATAGACACAGACACGACCCCACATACACACCCACGACCACACACCCACACACTGGCACACACACGCACGCACGCGCGCACACCGTGCCTGCACACACACACGCACTCTCTCTCTCTCTCTCTCTCTCTCTCTCTCTCTCTCTCTCTCTCTCTCTCTCTCTCTCTCTGTAAAACCGGCTGAACTTGAATTGCCATCATCATTGTTTCTCAACTAGTAATTGTCCATGCCGCAACAGGGCCAGTGCCAACCCGCAGATTTCCGCAACAACGACCTTCTTTCTGCCAGCTACCCTGTAGTGTACGTGCAACAAACATGGCCAGCTTCCTTCAGTTTGGCCATTCTCTTGCCCTTCTTTGTTATCGATTGAATGGCGCTCAGGATGCCAGTACCTCCGGACAGCGGTTCCAGCGGATATTCCTGCAGAACTGCCGCACTAGTTAGGAGTGGGAAAACGTTAGAGCAGTCCTCTCACGATTTGTTGGTCGGTGAACAGTGCGACGTCAGTGGTGATGCGTGTAAAAAGAGCGGTTGGCAAGGGGGATGATAAGGGTTGTGCTTGTCAAAGACGCGAATAAAAGAACTGTTAATGACTGAGTGAGTGTAAAGTAAGGATGGACTGACTGAAGAGCCTCAGTGGCGAGACAGAGAGATTAAATCAAATCAAATCAAATCAAATTTTATTTTACGATGGTTGTTGTATACAATTACAAACGAGCTTTGTTTCAAAAACCAGCCCTTGCCCAGTGAGGGACTTTTCTAGGAGACTAGAGAGATAGAGAAAGAAAGAGAGCGAGAGAGAAAGAGAGAGAGAGAGTGTGTGTGTGTGTGTGTGTGTGTGTGTGTGTGCGTCAGTGTGTATATGTGTGTGCGCGTGTGCAGTGTGTGTGTGTGCGTGTGTGTGTGTGTGTCACAGTGCGCGTTTGTGTGTGTACGTCTGCGTGTCACTGCAGTCTGCCTCTCCGACTATATATTGTTGACTGTTCTCTCCTTCCCCCCACGTGTGTGTGTGTGTGTGTGTGTGTGTGAGGGGGGTGGTATGACCATTGCTCTATTAGTATACTATCAGTAACCCAAGTTGTACTCCAACTAGGAGACGAACTACTCTCAGGAGCACTGCGAATCTCTTGGGGATCATAACATTGAAGAGGGCCCCAAAGGGGGGGTATCATCACGATCACGGGAAGGGAAATTTTAGCTTTCACGATCACAGTTACCTTGATTTTTGTTTTCACGATCACAAACACCTTGACGAATAGAGGATCATAAAGTGATACAACTGTGAAAAATGTACGTTGAAAATAAAATGCTTTGCAATAATACCCATCACGATCACGAAAACAAATGACGATCACGATCACGAGACTTGATTTTTTTGTCATCACGGATCACGGGCAAAGTCCCATCACGATCACAGAAATGGAAATTTCGGCAATCACGGTCACAGAAAGGTCAAAAAACGCCAATCACGATCACGATTTTAAACCCTTTGGGGCCCTGATTGAAGGCGAGCAAGCAAACTTCTAAAAACAACGTTGGTATCTTAGAGTGAGGAGGTAGAATTCAGGGTCAGTGGATGGAGGGGTGATATGGGCGGAGGGGTCGCAAGTCCTCTGTACCTCCTGCATAAACTACAAAAAGTCCAAAACTCGGCAGCACGCCTCATTCTGAAAGCACGAAAACGAGATCACGCAACACCACTTCTTCACACACTGCACTGGTTACCTATTCAAGCCCGCATTGACTACAAACTGTCCACCCTCTGCTTTAACTTCTTTTCTGGCTCGTCTCCTGCTTACTTCTCTGAACTCCTCACCGTCTATTCTCCAGCAAGACAACTCCGTGCCTCTTCTGACTGTCGCATCCTCACCATTCCACACACCAAAACCAAAACATACGGACAACGCACTTTTACTTTCTGCGCACCCACACATTGGAATTCTCTCCCCTTTCACATCCGCCACTCTCAGTCACCCCAAGGATTCAAACGAGCACTTAAAACGCACCTCTTCAAGAAATACAACCCCTGATTTTGTTTTCTCAGTCCATCAGTAGGCTACATGTAGTGTATTTGTTGTTTTTAGTGATAATGTGATAATGTATATAAACATCCAGGGCTGTTTTCAGTATTGTTGATAACATGTTCTGTTTGATTAAGGGTATTCAGCTGGTATTTCCTTGTTTTCACTACCTATTTTATTCATGTTTTTATTACTTAGTTAGTGGAAGAATCTTTTGTAATGTATGTTTGATGGTGTATGCTTTTAATTAAGCGTTGCTGACTATGAATGTAGATGTAAATGCTTGTATAACTGTGTTTTAATTTTAAATGTGTCAAGCGCAAAGAGCATAATTGTAAAGTTATGATGTTGCGCTATATAAATGCTCATTTATTATTATTATTATTAAGACTAAAAGGCAGAGTACGATAGTTTGATTGTCTCTCACAGTGCAGCCTCATTTGTCTGTGCCATAAATCCCGGCGTCAAACCAGGCAGGAAATTATAAAATATTGCAAGAGTATTCTCTTCGTAAAATACAACAAATAACCATCAGAACGTAACACAGGAGCCAGGGAATAGAAACACATTCAGGGGTAATCATAAAACAATAATGATCCTGTCGCTCACTTCTGTCGACCTCATCGGTTTATATCAGCATGCGGTGGGGCCGTGAGTACAAAACCTCATTAATAGCAAGTGATAAAAATATCACACTATGAGAGATAGATAGAGAGATCAAATCAAATCAAATAAAATTTTATTTTTCGAGGGTTGTGGCATAAGCAATACAACGAGCTTTTTTCAACCAGCCCTCACCCAGAGAGGGACTATTCTAATCTTAAATACATATATATATACAAACGTAAAACAATTACAAAAGATAAGCTTGACAGTAAAAAAAAAAAAAAAAAAAAAAAAAAAAGGCAGAAAAACTATTCACATGATTATATACATGTTGTAGGCTATACATACATTCTTGCGTTATGAAACACTGATGCTTTAATTTATGGACAGATATGATCAATATGAAAATAATCAGAACGAAGTCTTCCATCACTGTGACTTTTCGTAATTTGACCTAATTAAATGTAATGAGAGGTGTTTTTTGAAAGTATTGAGACTTGTTGGGACTCGAACTGATTCCGGGAGAGAATTCCACAAAACGCTGCCAGAATAAGAGAGAGAGAGAGAGAGAGAGAGAGAGAGAGAGAGAGAGAGAGAGAGAGAGAGAGAGAGAGAGAGAGAGAGACGTAAGACGTAAGACGTAAGACGTAAGACATTTTATGGATTAAACACACAAGGTTCATTTCAACGATGTGTGAGGGGGGGGGGGGGGGGTTAGTAATACATGCCGTGTAGTGTTAGTATTCATGGACAATCACACAGATTTCTCTCTTTCTCTCTAACATACTCACACGCACGCACAAACACACGCACGCTCTCACTCTCCCCCACTCTCTCTCCCCCACTCTCTCTCTCTCTCTCTCTCTCTCACACTCTCTCTCTCTCTCTCTTTCTAACATAGAAACATTTCCAGCACATAAATTAACAACTGATTTGAATAGGTACAACAACAACAATAGTATAATACACCAGCATACATTATTTGCTATCAAACCTGCTCTAACATTCCACGGCACAAACTTTGTAACACATCGCCGTCTCGTTCACCTGTTCCACATTGGGTAGCCTAACTAGACCAAAACACTCTTTCTTTTTTGAAAAACACGATATAAGAATCTGGCCACCTGCACCACTGAATCCTCTTTATTTACAGACATAACACGTATAATATTGTTCACATCTTCACTCTGGGTTTTTTATTTTGATATTTTGACATCAAGTCTATAATCACAATATCCTTTGCATAAAAACAATACATGTTTCTCGTTTTCCACGTCCTCTCTGCATACGGGGCAAATCAAAAGGCCCGGTGTAACACGAGAAAATTACTCTCACGAGATTTTTACTCCGGAGTAAATAGTTACTCCCTTTACGAAAAAAGCACTCCCCCATTGCACGAGAAAATTACTCCCCAAGACAGGTGAGTTCCGAGTAAACATTTCGTTCAAAAATGTTGCTCCCCTGACGAATAAATAACGAATGAATTACTTCATCCCAACACGAGCAATTTAACTTCCCATGCCAGGTGTATACGTTTACTCCCTTGTCCCCTGTTAGTCTTGGTGGTGGAAGGGGTGGAAGGAGGGTAGCGCGACATTCGTGTGCGCGAGATCACTTATTGGCATTATCCCTTCGCCCGCATTCCATTTTCGCGTACGAGATTTTTACTGGAAGTAAAAACAAGTCGCGTAAGGCGAAAATACAACATTTAGTCAAGCTCAGTCGAACTCACAGAATGAAACTGAACGCACTGCATTTTTTCACAATGACCGTAGTCCATCGCTTGTGCAAAACGGAGTGAAACTGACGAGCCTGTGGTGGTTTCGCTGTGCTGCATAGCACGCTTTTCTGTACCTCTCTTCGTTTTAACCTTCTGAGCGTGTTTTTAATCCAAACATATCATATCTATATGTTTTTGGAATCAGGAACCGACAAGGAATAAGATGAAATTGTTTTTAAATCGATTTCGGAAATTTAATTTTGATCATAATTTTTATATTTTTAATTTTCAGAGCTTGTTTTTAATCCAAATATAACATATTTATATGTTTTTGGAATCAGAAAATGATGAAGAATAAGATGAACGTATTTTTGGATCGTTTAATAAAAAATTAATTTTAATTACAAGTTTCCGATTTTTAATGACCAAATTCACTCATTAGTTTTTAAGCCACAAAGCTGAAATGCAATACCAAACCCCGGCCTTCGTCGAAGATTGCTTTGCCAAAATTTCAATCAATTTGATTGAAAAATGAGGGAGTAAAAATTTCGTGTTACACCGGTACAACATCTGTTCGATAGCGGCATTTATGAGTGTTTATGGGTGAAATACCAAATCGAAATTGTATGTGTGCAAAGTAAAACAAGTCGCGTAAGGCGAAATTACTACATTTAGTCAAGCTGTGGAACTCACGGAATGAAACTGATCGCACTGCAATTTTTCACAATGACCGTAGTCCGCCGCTTGTGCATAACGGAGTGAAACTGACGAGCCTGTTCAGCGCGGTAGTGGTTTCGCTGTGCTGCATAACACGCTTTTCTGTACCTCTCTTCGTTTTAACTTTCTGAGCGTGTTTTTAATCCAAACATATCATATCTATATGTTTTTGGAATCAGGAACCAACAAGGAATAAGATGAAATTGTTTTTAAATCGATTTCGGAAATATAATTTTGATCATAATTTTTATATTTTTAATTTTCAGAGCTTGTTTTTAATCCAAATATAACATATTTATATGTTTTTTTGAATCAAAAAATGATGTAGAATAAAATGAACGTAAATTTGGATCGTTTTATATAAAAAAAATAATTATTACAATTTTCAGATTTTTAATGACCAAAGTCATAAATTAATTTTTAAGCCACCAAGCTGAAATGCAATACCAAAGTCCGGCCTTCGTCGAAGATTGCTTTACAAAAATTTCAATCAGTTTGATTGAAAAATGAGGGTATGACAGTGCCGCCTCAACTTTTACAAAAAGCCGGATATGACGTCATCAAAAGTGTTTATCGAAAAAATAAAAAATAAACATCCGGGGATATCATTCCCAGAAACTCTCATGTCAAATTTCATAAAGATCGGTCCAGTTGTTTGTTCTGAATCGCTCTGCACACACACACACGCACAGATACACACACACATACGTGTCTGAGGGGGGGATATCTGGACATTTGCCGCAAAGAAATATGTGTTATATCTGGACTTGTTTATTTCTATAGCTACAGAAACGGAGTGCGAGTGTAAACATGTGTTAGACTTTAAGAGTACTTTTTGAGATTTTAAAAAAACCCACTCATTATTGAAAGTTACACACCCAAAAATAGAGATTCTGAAACACGTGTTATATCTGGACATCTGCCACCTAAAAGTGAGTGATAGCCGGACATATGACCGGAAAGCTGTAAATACTATCAACTTTATGAAAATGGCGTTACATATGCGTGGTAGTACAAAAAAGCTACCAGTAATCCCAAATTATTGTTTTTGACAGGGACAAACCAAGGGGAACTTTAACGCCTCTCGGCGTATTTTTTTGAGACAAATGTCTCCGCAGCTGATAGTTGGTAGCCTTTATTGGATGTCGTTATTCAAATGCAATCCGTCAGAGACAGAAAGCTTAGAAAGGAATTACGTTGTATTGTTTTGCTGCTTTGCCTGGCTCAGGTCGGGAAATTCAGGACCAAAATGACCCAAGGTGCAACTCATTCCTTTTGATGAGTTTCAACTTTCTTATAAAAGTTTTCGCAGCTGTTGGTAGACTTTATTGGATGTCGTTATTCATATGTATCCGTCAGAGACAGAGAGCTTAAAAAGGAATTACGTAATTGGTAGACTTTATTGGATGTCGTTATTCAAATGCAATCCGTCAGAGACAGAAAGCTTAGAAAGGAATTACGTTGTATTGTTTTGCTGCTTTGCCTGGCTCAGGTCGGGAAATTCAGGACCGAAATGACCCAAGATGCAACTCATTCCTTTTGATGAGTTTCAAGTTTCTTAAAAGTTTTCGCAGCTGTTGGTAGACTTTATTGGATGTCGTTATTCAAATGTAATCCGTCAGAGACAGAGAGCTTAGAAAGGAATTACGTAATTGGTAGACTTTATTGGATGTCGTTATTCAAATTACAAACCGCCACAGACAGAAAGCTTAGAATGTTTTTGTTTTTGTGGGGTTTTTTGCGCATGAAAAGACTTCAGGCCAGATTTTCTTTACAAAACCGGGGAGGTAGGGTAGGGGAAGGGTTGTTTTTTTTGAGCATGAAAAGACTAGGTGTCTAAAGCAGAGTTCCACTATACTTTTTGGTTTGAAACGTTCACAAATGCTTTGGGTATTACCAAATGTAGGCAACTAGATGCTACAATGAATATATATATATATATCGCAATAATTGATCATTTATGTCAAAAAGTGGAGATTTGTGCGCATGTTCGGGGTTATGCTCGATACAGACTAACACAGAACACCCAAACCCTAATGGGGAGCTGGGCCAATGTAAAAGCAATGTTTTGGCATCAAAACATTTTTCAGATTGCTTCTAGATTTCTCTCAAAATTAATTAACTAGTTTAATCGATGTGCCAGCTCTGAGCAATAGCAAAATGGGCGGAGCTTAGGTTTGTTCCAGCTCTGACGCAATTCGCAAAACGGACAATATAATAATAATAATAATAATAATAAATGAGCATTTATATAGCGCAACATCATAACTTTGCGCTTGACACATTTAAAATTCAATTCAATATAAGGCCCGTATAGATGAAATATGTACTCCTGATGATAGAATAGCATATATTTAACACTTCCTATCAGTGGATGCATCAAAGTGGTGAAATCTTCATGTTATGCGGCAAAAACGAAATGTTCCAGCTCTGAGGTGTTTGATCTCCCTTTCCCCGTCGCGATATAACCTTCTTGGTTGAAAACGACGTTAAACACCAAATAAAGAAAGAAAGAAAGAGCCGGGGGAGTAACGAGCTGATCCCGAATATATGATAAATGTTATGACCTTATGTTTTAAAATAAAGTCTTGAGACAGGGGTTCCACTGTAGCATACACAGGCTAGGGTATGATTTAAAGGCAAAAGTGTTTAAAAAAAAAAGTACAGGTTACTTACATTTTTTGGTGTAAGTTAGACACGAAACCAGCACAACATAGTAGCAGAATGATAATACATGTATTTTGAAGGAATATGGAGCCTTGGAGGACAAAATAAACAACAAAAACCACTACTACCACAACATTTACTTTTTTTTTAATATCAAAGTTCTAAGAGAAGATTTTTTTTCCAAAAACTGAGCTTGATTTACAAAACCTGACTGATACAAAAGCATAAAATCCAATATATGTCAGCAAACATAAAAACAACAAAAATATTAGTTTTAATTTAAAATCTAGCTGTTCTAAATTCAAAATATAGTTAAAAAGCAACTTGCTCATGTCATAGTAATAAAACAACCTCATATTATGTTAAACTGCGAAAAAAAAGTGTGTGTGAACAGGGATTGTTACTCAGGTTGTATCCGGACAAACACAAAACACAAAAAGTAACACAATGTGTGTTATATCCCGACATTTTGCTAAATTGTGAAAATGTAGACAAATTCAATTATTTATATGTATTACACATTATTTCAAGCCTCCATAATTATTTTGGAGTGATTTTGAAGACGTGTTTTATTTGGACGTCGAATTAAAATTATGAGTCCAAGTAAAGCGCTAAATTTCGCGCGGGAGTCGAGCTATCCCACCATAAACACATACACACACACACACACACACACACACACACACACACACACACACACACACACACACACACACACACACACACACACACACACACACACAACGACCCTCGTCTCGATTCCCCCTCTATGTTAAAACATTTAGTCAAAACTTGACTAAATGTAAAAAGTATCCCCCCTCTGCGGTCTACGTACATTATTTTGTAAAATTTTCCGACATAAATATTCTGCACAGCATTGCTCTCGATTCGCACGTGTTTGTGCAATCCCCGCTTAATTTAATGCTTGAGGCGCCTATACTGTGAAGTCACTGTTAGTTATATCAGAGACATATTCTATCTATGTCTCTGGTTATATGAAGTCTGATATCGCGCGCGTATCTCCAGACTCGGACTCAAGGCGCAGGGATCTATTTATGCCGTGTGAGATGGAATTTGTTTTACACAATACATCACGCATTCACATCGACCAGCAGATCGCAGCCATTTCGGCGCATATCCTACTTTTCACGGCCTATTATTCCAAGTCACACGGGTATTTTGGTGGACATTTTTATCTATGCCTATAGAATTTTGCCAGGAAAGACCCTTTTGTCAGACGTGGGATCTTTAACGTGCACACCCCAATGTAGTGTACACGAAGGGACCTCGGTTTTTCGTCTCATCCGAAAGACTAGCACTTGAACCCACCACCTATAGGTTAGGAAAGGGGGGAGAAAATTGCTAACGCCCTGACCCAGTGTCGAACTCGCAACCTCTCGCTTCCGAGCGCAAGTGCGTTACCACTCGGCCACCCAGTGGTGTCAGTGGGTTTTTGGTGATGATGTTAATTGCCCGATTAACTATTCCACAAACAGAGTGGATGATTGCCTTCCGATTACAGGAGAACCCCACGTTTAAGCATTTCAGCTTGGTGGCTTGAAAATTAATGAATGACTTTGGTCATTAAATATCTGAAAATTGTTAAAAAAAAATTTTTTTTATAAAACGATCCAAATTTACATTCATCTTATTGTTCATCATTTTCTGATTCCAAAATCATATACATATGTTATATTTGGATTAAAAACAAGCTCTGAAAATTAAAAATATAAAAATTATGATCAAAATTAAATTGTCGAAATCAATTTAAAAACACTTTCATCTTATTCCTTGTCGGTTCCTGATTTCAAAAACATATATATGTGATATGTTTGGATTAAAAACACGCTCAGAAAGTTAAAACGAAGAGAGGTACAGAAAAGCGTGCTATCCTTCTCAGCGCAACTACTACCCCGCTCTTCTTGTCAATTTCACTGCCTTTGCCACGAGCGGTGGATTGACGATGCTACGAGTATACGGTCTTGCTGAAAAATTGCATTGCGTTCAGTTTCATTCTGTGAGTTCGACAGCTTGACTAAATGTTGTATTTTCGCCTTACGCGACTTGTTTGTTGTTGCGGCAAGTCTTTTGGTGCTTTGGCCGGTGGTGTGATAAAGGTCTGACGCAGGCCAGAATCCGATGTCCCTGACTGACTACTAGCCGCTGCAACTGAGGACATTCAATCTCATTTTCATAATCTGAATCTGATTTTTATATTGTTTTTATTGTTTCAAAGTAC
Organism: Littorina saxatilis; assembly: GCF_037325665.1. NCBI lineage: Eukaryota > Metazoa > Mollusca > Gastropoda > Littorinimorpha > Littorinidae > Littorina > Littorina saxatilis. The sequence goes on from NC_090256.1 coordinate 64,026,975, forward strand.
ATCAACGTCTCTGACTAAGTAAAGGTGGATTCTGTTGCCAGTGACGTATTTTGAGATCAAATTCAAGTGATAATCATATTCGTACAAATGCCCCTCAAGGGAAGAGAGAGAGAAGGAGTATGAGAGAGAGAGAGAGAGAGAGAGAGATTCAGATTCAGATTCAAAACTTTAATACAAAGGGATAAAGGTTTTAGGCGATGCCTAATCTTCCAACCTGTCCCTTTTAGACATACATGTCATTATACATTACATTTATATATTTATATAACATGTTTTAAACAGCCAAACGAATAACTAATAAACTAAGAATTTGTAATCAGGTTAAAACTAAAGAGAGAGAGAGAGAGAGGAGAGAGAGAGAGAGAGAGAGAGAGAGGACGAGAGAGAGACAGAGAGAGAGAGGAGAGAGAGAAAGAGAGAGCGAGAGAGAGAGAAAGAGAGAGAGAGCGAGAGAGAGAGAGAGAGAGAGAGAGAGAGAGACCTAGAGACCAAGAGAAGAGAGAGATAGAAAGAATGAAAGCGTGTGTGTGTCAGTGCCCGTGCATGCCTATGTCAGTGCGTGCGTGCGTCAGTGTAAATTGTTGCATACCCTTTATTATGAAAAGGTGCAAGTGGCTTCCTCGAAGCAAAAATGTTTCAAGGACAGCTTATGTCACGCAGTACGATTAAAAAGCAACCGGTGGAAGTAGACCGAAGAAAATGTGCCTGTGACTCCCCATGGAATAACCCGGTTAGCAGTGACGACTACGAAAACTTGATTATATAATTCACGACCTCTTCAGAAACGCACTAATTTTATTCCCGACCACGCGTATGTTCAAATATGAGGATATACGTTATTTGAAAGCCTGCAAGCACCTGTGTGATGTTTTTACGCGCAAACAAGGTAATTGTAGCCTATCATTGTCTTTTTTACGTTGGACAAACCATTTTTGAAATGGCATACGTAGCTGTTTAAAGTATTCTTTGACATTAAGTATGAAGATTATATCTTGCAAAGCTTATCATTTGACTTCGTGTACAATGTTGTGATTGGGATTTTGTTGTTTTAATGCACTGTAGCCTATAGATAAATGCGAATTTTATCGATTGCGTACTCATTTTTACATTTAGTCAAGTTTTGACTAAATGATTTAACGTAGAGGGGGGAATCGAGACGAGGGTCGTGGTGTATGTGTGTGTGTGTGTGTGAGTGTGTGTCTGTCTGTCTGTCTGTGCGTGTGTGTGTAGAGCGATTCAGACTAAACTACTGGACCGATCTTTATAAAAATTTAACATGAGAGTTCCTGGGAATGATATCCCCGGACTTTTTTTCGTTTTTTCGATAAATGTCTTTGATGACGTCATATCCGGCTTTTTGTAAAAGTCACACCCTCATTTTTCAATCAAATAGATTGAAATTTCGGCCAAGCAATTTTCGACGAAGGCCGGACTTCGGTATTGCATTTCAGCTTGGTGGCTTAAAAATTAATTAATGACTTTGGTCATTAAAAATCTAAAAATTGTAAAAAAAAACAACAACACATTTTTATAAAAACGATCCAAATTTACGTTCGTCTTATTCTTCATCATTTTCTGATTCCAAAAACATATAGATATGTTATATTTGGATTAAAAACAAGCTCTGAAAATTAAAAATATAAAAATTATGATCAAAATTAAATTTTCGAAATCAATTTAAAAGCACTTTCACCTTATTCCTTGTCGGTTCCTGATTCCAAAAACATAAAGATATGATATGTTTGGTTTAAAAACACGCTCAGAACCTTAAAACGAAGAGAGGTACAGAAAAGCGTACTTCTCAGCGCAACTACAACCCCGCTCTTCTTGTCAATTTCACTGCCTTTGCCACGAGCGGTGGAGTGACGATGCTACGAGTATACGGTCTTGCTGAAAAATTGCATTGCGTTCAGTTTCATTCTCTGAGTTCGACAGCTTGACTAAATGTTGTATTTTCGCCTTACGCGACTTGTTATGGATTATACAAGCACACGCAAACATTTTGTTAATACACAACAGACTAATGGATTGTATTGAGTTTTAGAATACTGCGTATTGCACACACCCCCCCCCCCCCCCTCTTTCTCTCTCTCTCTCTGTCTCTCTCTCTCTCTCTCTCTCTCTCTCTCTCTCTCCTCTCTCTCTCTCTCTCTCTCTCTCTCTGCCTGTTTCGCTCGCTCTCTCTCTCTCTCTCTCTCTCTCTCTCACACACACACACACACACACACACACACCTCACACACACACACACACACACACAACACACACACAAACACACACACACACACACACACACATCATCATCGTTGCTACCGTCGTCACTGATATACATGTAGTAGGAAGTTAAAGAGCATTGTAGGAAAATAAGTACATCGTCGGGGTATACAATTTTGTCAGCTTGACATCCTCCAAACTGATGTATACGATAGAATGTAAGCAGTTGCCGCACTGAGGAATCCGAAAGTATCAGTTGAGACGATCATAATGTATTCCGCAAATCGCATGACGAGTCACACGCTTGCGTAAAAGTAATGAAATACAAATAATATGCAGCTACTGCGGGTTTTAAGGGATTTCTTCTTCTTCCTTGGCGTTCGATGATGGTGAAGTCTCCTCAGTGTCCGCCCAGCGACCTTCCCCTTGACCCTGCTTGTGACCTCGATGTTTTATGCCCCCGCAAGGGGCATGGCACTCTCTAAGCACCCACAAAATCTAAGAGAGATAACTGGCGGAAACTTTCCCATTGTAGTCTTCTGTATGACGGCTTATTAGTGCCAAAACATCATAATTGTAATTATCAAGGGAAAATTAGTAATTTTCCCTTGATAATTACCATTTTCACGTGTTAATTACTAATTTTTCCCCAAAAATTACTAATTTTTCCGGAAAAATTACTAACTTTCACCTGTTAATTACTAATTTTTAGTTTTGGCTCACTTCCTGATGGATTGCTAGTGCCAAAACTAAAAATTAGTAATTTTCCCGTGAAAATTAGTAACTAACAGATAAAAACAGTAACTGACAGCGTTAATTAGTAATTATCACGTGATAATGGGTAACACCAGGTTTTGGCACTAGTAAGCCGTCATACTCCTGTCCGCCCAGCCGACCTTCCCCTTGACCCTGCTTGTGACCTCGATGTTTTATGCCCCCGCAAGGGGCACGGTACTCTCTAAGCACCCAAAACCTCAGAGAGATAACTGGCGGAAACCTTCCTATTGGATAATACCATAGCGAAAGGTCCTCAGATCGCTTCCAAACTTATACCGTAAGATTTTGCGTTACAAATAATGCTATTGAGAAGCAGAAGAGAAGGGGGAGGGGGAGAGAAGGGAGGAATGCATGCTTTTGATGCAATTCTAGTGTGCTCTGTCTGTCAGTCTTACCGTCTGCCTCTGTCTTTCTGTCTGTCTGTCTGTCGATCTGTGTCTCTATCTGTCTCTGTCTGTCTGTCTGTCTGTCTGTCCGCTAACTGACTGACTCTGACTGTCTGTCCGTCCGTGTCTGTCTGTCTGACTGACTGACTGTCTGTCACCTGTCTGTCTGTCTGTCTGACTACAGCTTGTTGAAATATTTTTGAGAATTAGTATTTCGCTTCTGGTAAATAGAGAGATAAGTTCCGCAAGATCTGTCCCAAGCCCATGCTGATATACTACAGGGAGTAAGCTATAGCTATATATAGCGAGACCTAAAAATGTCAAGTTGTGTTTTGTGTGCAATCACGAGTTTCACAGCGGTGAGCTCCCTAGGCCCAAAAAAACTTTACATAGATGGGAATTACACAATTTTTTAATTCTTTTTACATTTAGTCAAGTTTTAACGTAGAGGGGGGAATCGAGACGAGGGTCGTGGTGTATGTGCGTGTGTGTGTGTGTGTGTGTGTCTGTGTGTGTGTGTGTGTGTGTGTGTGTGTGTCTGTGTCTGTGTGTCTGTGTGTGTGTGTAGAGCGATTCAGACTAAACTACTGGACCGATCTTTATGAAATTTGACATGAGAGTTCCTGGGTATGAAATCCCCGAACGTTTTTTTCATTTTTTTGATAAATGTCTTTGATGACGTCATATCCGGCTTTTAGTGAAAGTTGAGGCGGCACTGTCACGCCCTCATTTTTCAACCAAATTGGTTGAAATTTTGGTCAAGTAATCTTCGACAAAGCCCGGACTTCGGTATTGCATTTCAGCTTGGTGGCTTAAAAATTAATTAATGACTTTGGTCATTAAAAATATGAAAATTGTAAAAACAAATAAAAATTTATAAAACGATCCAAATTTACGTTCATCTTATTTTCCATCATTTTCTGATTCCAAAAACATATAAATATGTTATATTTGGATTAAAAACAAGCTCTGAAAATTAAATATATAAAAATTATTATCAAAATTAAATTGTCGAAATCAATTTAAAAACACTTTCATCTTATTCCTTTTCGGTTCCTGATTCCAAAAACATATAGATATGATATGTTTGGATTAAAAACACGCTCAGAAAGTTAAAACAAAGAGAGGTACAGAAAAGCGTGCTATCCTTCTTAGCGCAACTACTACCCCGCTCTTCTTGTCAATTTCACTGCCTTTGCCATGAGCGGTGGACTGACGATGCTACGAGTATACGGTCTTGCTGAAAAATTGCATTGCGTTCAGTTTCATTCTGTGAGTTCGACAGCTACTTGACTAAATGTTGTATTTTCGCCTTACGCGACTTGTTTATTAATTCATTTATTTTGGTTAAAATCTAAGCTTATTTAGTTAAATCCTCATGCAGTGCATTTATTCAGACATTAATGTTATATTCGATCTCCAATCGAGCTTGTTCTTGGGTTGGCCTGACATGGATTCAAATGTAAAACTCAGCGCCGACGGGTGTTAATAATTTACAAAAATGCTGTGCAATTCATTTGAGGCTCTCAGCTGGTAAACTTGTGTACAATGCAAATTTATTTATGCTTAGGTGTAACAGTGGGGTTATAGACCAGGTGATGTTGTTCAACAGTCTACCAGTAAATTATAGCTGTGTGGAAAAGTGGAAATTTAAATCGATTGTATTTAATTAAGACTCCGAAAGTGAGAGGTGTGTGTGTGTGTGTGTGTGTGTGTGTGTGTGTGTGTGTGTGTGTGTGTGTGTGTGTGTGAGCCTAGTGTATGTGTGTGTGTGTGTGTGTTCGTGTGTGTGTGTGTGTGTGTGTGTGTGTGTGTGTGTGTGTGTGTGTGTGTGTGCAAGAATTAGAATAGAATAATATAGTCTTGATCAAGTTGCATAGAGACAGCATAAAGAGAAGTTCATTGCTGCTATTGCTACCAGTTAAATTGTTTTTGAAACTCCAACAGCCTCCGGCTTTTGTAGTGAAAAACAACAGGCTATAGAGAGCAACGATATCAGATATAGAGTGTCCTCAGCGTGAGTGGTGTGTGTGTGTGTGGGTGGGTGGATGGGTGTGTGTGTGCGTGAGTGAGTGTGTGTGTGTGCAGTGTGTGTGTGTGTGTGTGTGTGTGTGTGTGTGTGTGTGTGTGTGTGTGTGTGAATAGAATAGAATAGAATAGAATAGAATAGAATAGAATAGAATAGAATTTATTGTCATCAACCCTTAAGGATATTGACACAAGTTGTACAATAACTGAATGGATAAATAATGTACAAATTATTTCATTCAATATTGAAACAATTAAAAACAAAGGCTCCAAGCAATTTTTGAATTTTTTCGTCTTTTTTAAATAACAGATCGCTTGGTTTCCTTAAGTCACAGTTTGATACTTCTTCTTCTACTAACTTTTTTCTAATATTGTTAAATTTCTTGCAATTGTCTAGAAAATGTAGCTCATCTTCAATTACATTACATGTATTACAGAGGCGATTCTCTCGCAATATTCCTCTATGACGCCCAGTCTCAATTTTTAAAGAATGTGTGCTTGTTCTTAATTTTGCTAGAGCTTTTCTATGATTTATATTTGAAATATAAATTAAATAGGCTTGTATTGTGTATCGTTCTGTAATTAGTGAATAAAACTCAAGTCTTGAACATTTTTCAGATTTTTTGTTTTTCCAAAATAAAACGTATTCATTCATAATTTTTTGTTGTATAGCAAATTGTAATTTATTAGCATTAAATGTAAATTGGTTTTTCCAAACATGCTCAAATCCTACAAGTGATAATAATTGTTTAATAAATTGCAACCATGGACTTGTTTTAGAGCTAGATATCATCAAACTGTATAAATGATGTAATAAAGACTGTTGATTTGAATCTAAGATATGTCCCCAAAATCCTATGACTTGTGATATCATCTTTATACTTAGTGGAAATCTTCCCAACTCTCCTAAAACTGGAAGCCACATTGCTTTCTTGTGTACTCCTAAAATAAATCTACAAAATTTTATATGTGTAGATTCACTTGGACATTTATTTGATAAGCAATTCTCAAAAACTGAATGAAGATTTGAGATATCTTTCTTGTTAGTAAAATTATATGGAAACCAAACCTCAGCTCCATATGTTAAAATTGGATGTACTAACATGTCAAATAGATGTAGTATAGTTTCTGTCTGAACATTTTCATTTATAAATGCTTTACGAAGATAATACGCTGCTTTGTTACCTTGCTTATTCAAATGATCTTGCGTTAAATCAAAATTACCATTTTTATGAAATATTACGCCCAGATATTTATATTGATCTGTTACTTGTATTATGTCCTCACCACATTTGAATGTATTACAGTATAGACCGGATGTATAAAACACCGTATGTATGAAAGTCTGGATGTATGAAAGGGGTAGGCAGGGTCCCGGCAGAAGCTACTCTTTGTTATTACTTAGAATTTTCCGGTTGTATGAAAATCGGATGTATAAAAGTCCGGTTATATGAAAACAAATCTCTGGTCCCGAGCAGCACAAATGCGTTGTTGCAAGACCGGTTGTAAGAAAACGAAAGTAGACCCAAGTCACCAAAGTGTGGTAAGAGTAATTTCCCTTCTAACTGCCTGTATCGTGCCATAAGCCTTGATTTGTGTGGTAGCCAGGCTCAGCACATGGTTGTCCGAGAAAAAATAATCGACACCATGTGCAGGAATCATCAGGCTTTCTCTGCATACGTGGATGGAGATGTAGGTGATTATCTCGCTCACAACACCCTCCGACCCCGTTCATGGGGTTCGGATGTAGAGATATTCGCGGCTGCCACACTCCTTCAAACCACCATTGTGGTGTACACAGCCACTTCCGAATGCTCGCGGGGATGGCTGCCACACCCACCCCTTTTCCCGATAAATGGGGTAGACAGGTCCGAGGAGAACATTTACCTCCGAAATCTCTGTGGCCATTTTGAGCGGGTGGTGTCCACAAAGGTAGTCTAAATGAGGATGCCCTGAAAACTTCCCCACCAACTGATTTTTATCCAGATTCTATAGCTGTCAACGAGTTGTTCTGTTTAATTTGTTTCTCCATTCAATCATTTTTTTTAACCTGTTACAAATTCGTCACGAAGACCCATAAAAGCCCAGAAGGCATTTTTGTTACATTTATAACCAGACATTGGTCATGGATGTGAATCAGTTGTTATCTTTTTATGTTTTTTTTATGTTGTTGTATTTTATGTTGTTGTATTTTATTTTGTTGTATTTTATGTTGTTGTTTTTATGTTCTTGTTGTTGTTTTTATGTTCTTGTTGTTGTTGTTGTTGATTTTATCCATTAAACTGATTTTATGTTTAACTCATCTGTTTTGTTTGTCTATTCAGTCATTTTAGCCTGTTATAAATTTGTCATGACTGAAGAGCCATAATAGCCCAGGAAGGCATTTTTTGTACAATTAGAACCAGAGGCATTGGTCGTGGGTGTGACTCAGTTTTTTTTATGTTGTTGTTGTTTTAATCCATTAAACTGGTTTTAAGTTTAACTCACTTTTTTGTATTCAGTGCGCGCGCGTGTGTGTGTGTGTTATAAATGTGTGCGTTTTGGAGAGAGAGAGAGAGAGAGAGAGAGAGAGAGAGAGAGAGAGAGAGAGAGAGAGAGAGAGAACTTTGAACTTTGAACTTTTTTACAGGAAAGATAGCATTATAGGTCCGCAGGACCTTTCTTACAGCTAGTCCTGATCAGCTAAGCAAAATGGTTATAAACGAAATGGGAATACATAGGAACAAACTTTTTATGATGAAACGCAGACACACGCAATAATAGTAGAGAGAGAGAGAGAGAGAGAGAGAGAGAGAGAGAGAGGAGAGAGAGAGAGAGAGAGAGAGAGAGAGAGAGAGAGGGAGAGAGACAGAGACAGAGAGAGAGACAGAGACAGAGAGAGAGATCAGAAAATGTTATTTGCTACGCCAACGGTCATTACAAAGCTTCCACGACCAAAAACATTGTCAAAAGGGTTGTGGAGGGAATACACACAATACAGTTGAGCCACACACACACACACACACACATACACACACACAGGTGCGCGCGAGCGCACGCACGTACGCGCACACACACGCACACACAGAGGGACGGGGGGGGGGGGGGGGGGCGGAGAGTGCACAGCCTTATGCAAAGCAGAACAGTTCCTTACACAAACAGTTGCTCTTTCTATCGGTTGTCCTGACTGTGTCAGTGTATGTAAATACTTGTACTTTTCCACTTGTTATTCACAACCCTTTTCTTCTAACAAGGATATGTATCAAAACATTTAAACATAAAAAAACAAATAAATACAAAAATGATATGATAATGAAAAAAACCCTACTTTTATCAAGTAACAGACGCGTGGCCGGATGTATGAAAGTCAATCCACAATATTTTCATACATCCGGTTAACCGGATTTAGTAAAGACCGGATGTATGAAAGACAAAAAGTGGGTCCCGACGACTTTCTTACATCCGGTCTCGACTGTACTTATCTTGGTTTCTGTACGACAAAAAGGTATAATCTTAGTTTTTTCCGTGTTAATTATTAGTCCCCATTGTTGGCAGTAGTTGTATAAGAAATCTAGTTTGTTTTGTAGTCCTTTCTTGGTTTTCGATAAAAGAACTAAATCATCTGCATATAAAAGACATGATAATCTATCAGATGTATTTTCATGAATGAAAGGAGAGTCCTTATCTGGTAGTCCATTAGTAATATCATTGATGAAAGTATTGAAAAGAGTAGGACTTAGCGTATTTCCTTGATGAACTCCTTTTTTGATAACAATTTCTTTTGAATATTCTCCTTGAATTCGTGTACATATTTTTGAATTATTGTACATATTTTTGATTATTTGGTAACATTTTCCCTTAATGCCATTCTTGTATAATTTGAGCAAAAGTGCATCGTGCCAGACGTTGTCAAACGCTTTTTGGAAATCTACAAAGCAACCATAAAGTCTACCGTTTTTAGTTTTTATGATATCATCAACAATGTTTTTTAGAATGAAAATTTGGTCTGTGGTTCTATAGTTTTTACGAAATCCTGCTTGTTCTCTTAATAAGATGTCATTTTTTTCTAAAAACGAAGATATTCTTGAATTAATGATTTTACAAAACAATTTTCCGAGGTTATTAGTGAGAGTTATTCCTCGATAGTTACTTGGATTAAATGGATCCCCTTTTTTATGAATTGGAATGCTGATGCCATTTTTCCATTCTTCTGGATATAAACCAGTTGAAAAGATCAAATTGAATATTTTTACAAGTATTTGAATAGTGCAATTTAAACTTGATTTGATAAGTTCATTGATTATTTTATCTTTTCCTGGTGACTTTTTATTTTTCAATGATTTGCATGCATTTCTAATTTCTTCTTCTGTTATATCCTTATCTAAGGTAGGTATCGAATGTTTTTCAGGAATTTTATTCAATTCTGAGATAATTTCTTGCCGTCTTACTTCTGCAACTTTAGTTTCTGTCCCTATAAGGTTTTTCAAATGATTTATCCATTTCATAGGATTAATTTTAGCAACATTGTTTGCCTTTACTTCTCCAATTGTTTTTAATTCCTTTAACGTTTTCCATACCGAGTTTGGATCTTTATCAAAGTCTTCATTTAGTTTACTTACTAGCTGGTTTCTGTAGAGTCGCTTTTTTTTCTTTAAGGTTGATTTGTATTTCTTTCTTGTTGCATAATATTTTTGACAAATATTTTTATTATAAGGATGTCTATTCAACGAATTTAATAGTGATTTCATTTCTTTTCTTAATGAGAAGCAATCATTGTCGAACCATTTCTTCAGCTTCTTCTTTTTTCTTATTCTATTAGTTTTAGTTTTTGTACCTAATGCTTGTTTTGCTGCAGTAGTTAATGTCAGAGACAATTTGTTTGTGATGTTATTGATACACTTTGATTTATTGGATATTTCAATTACTTGGTTTGTTTTTTCAATGTCATCACCTATTTCCAATAGAAGAGCCTTTATGTTTTGAGTATTCAAAACTAATTGAAGCTTTTCGTGAGAATTCTGGTCCCATTTATGTATTTGCTCAATTAATTTCGTTTTAGTTGAATATTTATTATATCTTTGTCTGATTTGCTCTGTATCTTTGTTTTCATTTAGTTTGATTGGAAGACTAATTTTCATTTCTATTGAACAATGGTCTGAGTAAACTGTTAGCTTATTGACCTTCATATATATGACATGTTTAAATAAGACCTTTGAACATATGATATAATCAACTGTACTACAACCGTTGTATGTAAAGCAGGTATAATTACCATGTACATCGCCTAATGTCCTTCCATTCAAAATATAAAGATTGTTGTTTATGCATGCATTTACTAACCGTCTTCTT
>NC_090256.1:64037907-64065407 GCF_037325665.1 Littorina saxatilis
CTCTCTCTCTCTCCTGGACCATGCGCTTACTTGTTGTTTTTTCTCGATCAAACACAAGCAGACAGACAGACAGACAGACAGACAGACAGGCAGACGAACAGAAAATCAGGCATTAACACGCACACATAAACGAACACACACATACTCACGTTGACATAATTTAAAGCAAGGATTTAGACGAGGCGTTCTGGAAAAAACACGCTCAGCTTTAAAGAGAAGATATTTGTTCTCGTTTTTCCCCTATATATAAGTCTGTCCTCCCATTTCCCTTATTTTTCCGGAAAGCCTTACAGATAATAACGTTATCATTCAATTGGGTCGATCGATGTAAAAAGGGATAGGATCATAGTTTGTTTTTTATTTTTAATAACAGAAAGCATTGCAAGAAGCAACACTCACACACGCACACAAATAAAGGTGATCAGGGGAGAAAAAAACCTGCAGTTAAAGGTACTGAACTTGTCAAATCCAGGTGCACGGAGCCCCTGGGGCCTTTAGTCATACCTCAGGCAGCTATCCGTTAGAAGAACTACCAAGTTTCATTAACTTGCACCCAAAGAGTCAAGAACTGCGATTTTTGTACGAATTAATTTCGTACTCGGACCCGGCTGGTCTTGACCTATTTTTGGATCTAAATTTAGATCAGGTAGATCACCACATCATACACAAAAAGGCACGTCACTAGCAAACTATGTCAGACGTCATCATGAGTTTGTGTAAAACAAAATGGAGGCCGGAATCACTCAGTTGAATCGAACTCCGACCAAACACCACGTAATAACTAGGTTAATTTATGCACTCGCGTGAACAAGACTGAAACTGTCGAGCTTCACAGATGTCGTCGTTGGTTAGTTTTGGGTTTGTTTTACTACCATAGGCGGATTTTTGAACTGTAAATGCACTCCGCTGCAGCAAAAACGCAAAACGAAGGCTGTGAGCTGCACTGTGCCTTTAAAAGGCATAGATCTGTCTGCGTGATAGAGCGCCCCGAGGCTCAATTTAACATTATTTGTCACGCGAATTCTTGTTTCCCTCTGTGGTAGGTTGTGCTTCAGGTTGTGCTGAGCGTACGAGGTAATGGCGAAGTGCACGAAAGAAGAACTAGTCTGGCGAATCGGAGGCGCCCATAACAGCATCGGTGGCTTGTCGGTTGGACAGTGATGGAATCACAGTTGAAAGCGATAGGGCCAAAAAGGACGTGCCTGCTGGCAGAACGTTGCAAGATTCATCAGGAGCTATTATTTTGTCTGTTTTCTGCGGTTGTTGCTTTTTTTCACTGCGATGAAAAATGGGGCTGATATTTTCCACTCCACTTCCGCGCCAACCTATCGCTTTTCTTTGTCTGTGTCCGCCTGTCTCTTTTTCTGTCTGTCAATTTGTCTGTTTCTGTCTGCCCGTCTGTCCGTCTGTCTGTGTGTCTGTAAGTGTGTGTGTGTGCCTGTGTGCCTGTCTGTTTGTCTGTCTCCCCCCCTCTCTCTCTCTCTCTCTCTCTCTCTCTCTCTCTCTCTCTCTCTCTCTCTCTCTCCCTCTCTCCACCCTCTCTCTCTCACACACTCTCCCTCTCTCTCTCTCGCTCACTCTCTCTCTCTCTCTCCCTCTCTCTCTCTCTCTCTCTCTCTCTCTCTCTCTCTCTCTCTGTGCCGGCAAAAAGCAATCTTTGATAAGTATACTTCAAAGTCTATTTCACGAAGCTCGCTGCACGAAGCTTGAGCACTGAATTGTGGGTGAAAAGACTTCGCGAGGTCAACTTCGGGCACAATTAATCCTGTACATACTGACTTAACTGGGCGAGGTCGGCTACGGGCACAATTAAGCCTGTACTGACTTAACTGGGCGAGGTCGGCTACGGGCACAATTAAGCCTGTACTGACTTAACTGGGCGAGGTCGGCTACGGGCACAATTAAGCCTGTACTGACTTAACTGGGCGAGGTCGGCTACGGGCACAATTAAGCCTGTACATACTGACTTAACTGGGCGAGGTCGGCTACGGGCACAATTAAGCCTGTACATACTGACTTAACTGGGCGAGGTCGGCTACGGGCACAATTAAGCCTGTACTGACTTAATTGGGCGAGGTCGGCTACGGGCACAATTAAGCCTGTACTGACTTAACTGGGCGAGGTCGGCTACGGGCACAATTAAGCCTGTACTGACTTAACTGGGCGAGGTCGGCTACGGGCACAATTAAGCCTGTACTGACTTAACTGGGCGAGGTCGGCTATACGGGCACAATTAAGCCTGTACTGACTTAACTGGGCGAGGTCGGCTACGGGCACAATTAAGCCTGTACTGACTTAACTGGGCGAGGTCGGCTACGGGCACAATTAAGCCTGCACTGACTTAACTGGGCGAGGTCGGCTACGGGCACAATTAAGCCTGCACTGACTTAACTGGGCGAGGTCGGCTACGGGCACAATTAAGCCTGTACTGACTTAACTGGGCGAGGTCGGCTACGGGCACAATTAAGCCTGTTTCTGACTTAACTGGGCGAGGTCGGCTACGGGCACAATTAAGCCTGTACTGACTTAACTGGGCGAGGTCGGCTACGGGCACAATTAAGCCTGTACTGACTTAACTGGGCGAGGTCGGCTACGGGCACAATTAAGCCTGCACTGACTTAACTGGGCGAGGTCGGCTACGGGCACAATTAAGCCTGTACTGACTTAACTGGGCGAGGTCAACTTCGGGCACAATTAATCCTGTACATACTGACTTAACTGGGCGAGGTCGGCTACGCGAAGTATATTTCGCGAAGCTGGCCACACGAAGCTTCAGCACTGAGGTTTCGGTAAAAGTACTTCGCGAAGTCGACTTCGGGCCCGGTAGCTCAGTTGGTAGAGCACTGGACTTGTGATCGGAAGGTCGCAGGTTCGAATTCGGGCCGGGACGGACACGGGTCAACTTTATGTGCAGACCCAGAGACGGAAGCCATGTCCCACCCCCGTGTCATCACAATGGCACGTAAAAGACCTTGGTCATTCTGCCATAAGTGCAGGTGGCTGAATACACCTAAACACGCAGACACCTGGGTAGCGCGACTCCGTTGCTGCTAGCTTTCCACTGGGAGGAAGCGACCCGAATTTCCCAGCGATGGGACAATAAAGTAATGAAAATGGAAAAAAATGAAATGAAATGAATTAAGAACCGCCTTTAAACCTTTCATTGAAGGAGGGAATCATGCAGTGTTCTTTGTAACCTTCAGTGCAAGCACGTCCACAGCAACACCACTGGTAGCACTTGACTCAGGAGAAACGACTTACGCGTATTAACGTAGTAATAAATCCATGGGTATAGGGAAGATGTCTGTCAGGTAAAATATCTGCCAGTAGGTCTGACCAGGAAGCAATTTCGCGTAAATCGATAAAATGCGGAAATTACCCGTTAGCGCGGTCTTACCATAAATAACCTAGCTTGATCACTTGATAAGTCAGGGCTAGATATGAGCGAGGGTGGGGGATTGGGCTCCTCCTTACTCGGCAAATGTACATTTTGTTCTAAAGGAGAGAACAAAATACCCCTTTAAAATGCTACATTTCAAAAGCATCTCAGGGGAGCGAGGCTTCTGTGCCCCTGCCTCATTTTGGAAGCCCCTCACGCTAATACACTACGTCCAAGCCTAGTAAGTAAAGCTACCAGATTTACTTCGAGGATATAGGCACAATACGCTTAGGAGGTTCTTAAAGGTATATTATGCAAACTACAGATCTGCCCAGGCTTCCACGCGGAATGAGAAGAACGTCGTTTCAATGCCTTGGACACATACCAATAATCAATGGCCTTGCTGCTTTCTATATTGAGTGCTGTTGTTGTTTTGTAAATGTTGCTTTGATTATTTGTGCATGTTGACAAAGATGTCATTTGCAATACATTAATTGGACTAAACATTCTCACTTTGCGCGGGAAGCAATCAGGCTCTTGCACGGCCAGACATAATATGTGTAGGGGTGAACATGACCGCTCACAAGAACAGGAGGGCATACGTTTAAGGTCAGTCACCCCCGCTACCCAAAGGACAACCGCAAGGTTAATCCAATGGAAAAACTTATTTCCCGTCCAGGGCCGGACCCAGGGGGGGTTCCAGGGGTTCCGGAACCCCACCCCTGGAAAAAGCATGTACCTTGCTTTGAGTGTTTTTTATTTTTTTATTTTTTTTTAAATAATTTTTGTGTGTGTCTCTAACAAATTTAAATTTATTCAATGTGAAATCCGATGAGAAAAAGGTACCCCCCCCCCCCCCCACCAACTCACACTGACAGGCCTTAACCCTCAACTCAAAACAAGGCCCAGAATGCAGCAGATTGCACAGATTTTAACCGTTTTTCAAAAATTTTCCGGGGGAGCATGCCCCCGGACCCCCCTAGTTCAGCAGGCGCGCGCTTGTGGCTTCGCCACTTCGCTGATTTTCCCCCCCAAAAAAGGAGGAACCCCCCCCCCCTTACAACTCATTTGGTCCGGCCCTCCCCGTCTACAATTACTTGTCCTGTTGACAGGAGGTGAATCAGAGTCAAACCCATCTGTACAGCGGGAAGTTGATCAGTAAAGGTGACGACTGTGCTCAGAGAATCTTATTTACAAAATTGATTACAGAATTGATTCAAAGCTACCTCTGATTAGTTCCTGGGCAAAAGGCCAGTACGCGACTGATTGGATTTCTTTTTGTTCTTGCGATGATCTCAAGTGTCTTTTACGAACAGTACCCTTTAAACTAAATTAGCCTTTGCGACCCGACTCTTCAAAGCGTACGTCAGAAGACAAAAATCTGTGTTCGCCAGAAGAAGGAACAAAACAAATCGCCAGAATGCCTGCTATTTTTCCATCGTGTTCTCAGCTTTTGTGTTTAAAGTTAGAAGGAACAAAATTAAATTATACCTCTTGCATAGACTTTGAATTAAGCTATGTTTGCACTGTGGTTGAAGTTTTGAGCTTTCGAATGGACGTTTATGTATATCAAGAGCAAACCGATAAGCATGAGAGGACTTTCTTTCGTGCCATATAAGCAGAAATACAACACGAAGCGTTTTAAGGCTGGACATTCATTCACGCTGTGCAGCGTGTCCGCGCATTTGTGCCACAGTTTCGAAACCGAATCAATTTTAAACCCCGTCGCCGGGGCATGCACATTTTCACTCAAAAGCCCAGGCGGCTTTGCTATTGATTTTTCTGGTCCATTTTTTTTTTTAAATGTATTTGTCCCCGAGGGTTGAAAAAAACATTTATCGCTTTATTGCCAACTTGTCAGCTTTTATACCCAGTTTGTCTAACGGTGTTCCATTGTCAGGCGTCGCTTTACATTACGTGTGTGACAGCAGGCTTGTAATATAATTATACTTCTGACAAAATAATGTTCATTCATACACTCAACTGAAGCGTTCCACTTATGAAAACACTTTCTGTAAACATTTTTTTTTTTTACACATTGTGAATTAATATATAGTTCTGCTAGAAAGAGTACCACACCTTGTAAAAACACTTATTCACACTCTTTAATTGTAGGCGTGAAATATGGGAATTGTATCCGATTCAGTCGGCGTTAATTAGATTGAATTACTTGATGTCAACAACCCTTTGATTAAAACCGTCACAATGCGGTTCAGGCTCACGGTTGGCCTAGTGGTAAGGCGTCCGCCCCGTGATCGGGAGGTCGTGGGTTCGAACCCCGGCCGGGTCATACCTAAGACTTTAAAATTGGCAATCTAGTGGCTGCTCCGCCTGGCGTCTGGCATTATGGGGTAAGTGCTAGGACTGGTGTGTCAGGTGTCAGAATAATGTGACTGGGTGAAACATGAAGCCTGTGCTGCGACTTCTGTCTTGTGTGTGGCGCACGTTATATGTCAAAGCAGCACCGCCATGATATGGCCCCTCGTGGTCGGCTGGGCGTTAAGCAAACAAACAAACAAACAAACAAACAAACAAACCGTTCAGGCTTTTACATTGGATAAGAGCATCTTTCTATTTTGACACAACGCCCGAAATGAACATCCTCAAAGCTTTCTGTTTTTAATGGGAACTTTTTTTTGGCTAAGCTAATTTCATCAACAACACGTGTGTTAATCTGCGAAACTAGTTATACAATGGTACCTGCGATGAAAGGACACCCTTGGGACCAGCCAAAAGTGTCCCTACATTGCAGGTGGCCTGTCATGACAGGTATATTTTGGTAGAGATGATAGACAAAGGGACCCCAGAATATGTCCTTTTAACGGAGGTGTCCTCTCATCAGAGGTGCCCCACGTCGCAGGTACCACTGTTATCAAAACGCTTTGCCAGGCTGTTTACCTGGCGTAGCGTCCAACTATATGCATTTCAAAATGTCAGTTTGAAAGATCCATCAAAGATGTTTAATGAAAACAATTTTCAACAGATTGCCCAACCATGCACGGATCCTTGAAAATCTTGTACCGATTGGTTGGTTGCTATTTGTTAGCGTCCTTTCAACCGATATAGATACATGATAATGCGGGACCTGGTTTTAACCGACGAGATGCGGCCTCGGCAATAAACCAGGCTGAGAAACGTGTGAATAAATCGGAATTGACCAGAGGTTCTGCTTCCTTGAAGTCTTTAACCGACTGAGCCGCGGCCTTGGCATAAACAAATAATTCAAGGATCCACGTGAATAACTTGAATACGATTTGTCCGGCAGTACCCCTTAATGTTCTTTAACCGACTGAGATGCGACCTCTACATTGCTGAATCCGATCATCCGATCATAATTATGTGCTCGCGTGTCCGCTCGGCCTTGTGATCGAGTCAGTTTAGGCTGTTCGTCCACGCAGCGATTTTCATCCGCCCGTTTCTTATTATGTGTGTATGTTGAGGGAGAGAGGGGGGAGTGAGGCGTGTGTGTGTGTGTGTGTTTGTGTGTGTGTGCGTGTGTGTGTGTGTGTGTGTGTGTGTGTGTATGGGTGTGTGTGTGTGTGTGTGTGTGTGTGTGTGTGTGTGTGAGTGTGTGTGTGTGTGTGTTCTGTGTGCGTGAGTCTCTCTCTCTCTCTCTCTCTCTCTCTCTCTCTCTCTCTCTCTCTCTCTCTCTCTCTCTCTCTCTCTCGAGATAGAGATTGGTATCAAGAAATTGAAATTAAACAAGTCACCCGGGTACGATGGCGTTTGTGCTGGAATGTTAAAGAACTCTTGCCCGAAACTGTTGCCGTTTCTTGTAAAGCTGTTTAACCAAATTTTTGACACAGGCATTTACCCTTCTGCGTGGTCTTGTGGGATAATTGTCCCAATTCACAAAAGTGGAGACATTAACAACCCTGATAACTACAGAGGCATTACGTTACTGAGCATAGTAGGTAAGTTGTTTGGCAGCATACTAAACAGGCGCTTATCTGACTGGGCGGAAGACAACAGTAGAATAGAGGAGGAACAGGGTGGCTTCAGAAAAGACCACTCTACTGTGGACAATATGTTTGTGCTATATGCTATTGTCCAGAGGTACCTTCTTAACAGATCTGGTAATGTCTACATATGTTTCGTAGACTTCCGCAAGGCTTTTGACTCAGTCAATAGGGCTATGTTATGGAATGTATTACGCAAGCACGGGGTTGGCGGAAAGATGTTGAACATCCTGCAAAGTATGTACAAAGGAGTGAAGTCTTGTGTTCGCACCGACGATGGCCCATCGGAGTTTTTCCGTTGTCCATGTGGAGTCCCTCAAGGTTCTGTGCTTTCACCAACATTGTTTTCATTTCATTATTAATTAACTGGCACTTGAAATGTTTCACATGGAATACAGTTAACATTTAACGTGATGCAGATTCTCATATTGCTGTTTGCCGACGATGTACTCTTGATATCCTATAGCGCAGCCGGGTTACAGAAACAGATTGATGTGTTAAAACAGTTTACGGATAAGTTTTCCATGACAGTCAACCTGGATAAGACAAAGCTAATCGTTTTTTGAAAAGGAGGATTTTTGGCAGCAAATGAAGCCTGGAAGTACGGAAACGAGGACATAGAGGTTGTGAACAATTACAAGTACTTGGGGCTAAATTTCACCACAAAGTGTCATTGACGCAAATGGTCAGCGATCTTGCCTCAAAGGCAAAGATAAGGACTGGCCAAATCCTAAGATGTTTGTGGAGGCTAGGCAACATACCTAGAAGCGTATTTTTTAAAATATATGACGCACAGGTCCTCCCGATCTTAATGTATGGATCTGAGCTGTGGGGATTCCAAAGGTTTGAAGCTCTTGAGAAAGCCCATTTGTTTGCATGTAAGAAGTTTTTGTGTGTAGGACGACAAACATCAAACAAGATGGTATATGGTGACTTAGGCCGCTACCTACTTTATGTCACTTCGTCGGTTCGCTGTATGAAGTATTGGCTGAGAGTGTTACAATTGCCAAGCGAAAGACTCCCAAGGAAAGCATATGACATGATGAAACATTTACAGGGTTATGGCAAGAAAACATGGTCTCATTATTTGAAAGAAATGTTATGCATGTACGGCTTTGGAGATGTCTGGCTGCAACAAGGTGTAGGCGATTTGAATCGATTTATAGCAGTATTCAGACAACGATTGTTTGATTGCTTCCAGCAAGACTGGCACGACAGCATCATGAACTCGGAGCGATTTGAATTTTATTCGCTCTTTAAACAAGAAATTCGCGCTGAAGTGTATATAGACCATATTCCGCTCCGCTGTTTTCGAGATGCATACATACAATTTCGATTTGGTATTTCACCCATAAACACTCACAAATGCCGCCATCGAACTGACGTTGTACCGGGCCTTTTGATTTGCCCTGTATGCAGAGAGGACGTGGAAGACGAGAAACATGTATTGTTTGTTTGCAAACGATATTGTGATTATAGACTTGATGTCAAAATATTTAAGAGAAAAAAACCAGAGTGAAGATGCGAACAGTATTATACGTGTTATGTCTGTAGATAAAGGGGATTCAGTGGTGCATGTGGCCAGATTCTTATATCGTGTTTTTCAAAAAAGAAAAAGTTTTTTGGACTAGTTACCCAATGTGGAACAGGTGAACGAGACGGCGATGTGTTATACATAGTTTGTGCCGTGGAATGTTAGAGCAGGTTTGATTGCAAATAATGTATGCTGGTGTAGTACACTTGTGTTGTTGTTGTACCTATTCAAATTGTTGATTTTTGCGCTGGAAATGTTTGTATGTTAGAAAGAGAGAGAGGGGGAGAGGGAGAGAGGGAGAGAGAGAGAGAGAGAGAGAGAGAGAGAGAGAGAGAGAGAGAGAGAGAGAGAGAGAGAGAGAGAGAGAGAGAGAGTTTGTGCCGTGAAACGATAGAGCATGATTGAAAGCCGATAATGTATGTTAGCACTGTAAACTTGTTTGTCGTTGCACCTATCCTGATTGTTAATTCATGCGCTGGATATGTCTTTAGGTTTAAGAGAGAGAGAGTGAGAGAGAGTGAGAGCGTGCGTGCGTTCGTGTGAGTATATGTTAGAGAGAAAGAGATAAAACCGGGTGATTGTCCATAAATACAAACACACGGCATGTATTACTGACCCCCCCCTCCCCACACCCCGTTGAAATGAACCTTGTGTGTTTAATCAATAAAATGTTTTACGTCTTACTTACGTCTCTCTCTCTCTTCTCTCTCTCTCTTACCCCAATCATTCGTTCCATCGTTCGTTCGTTTGTCCGTTCTCTAACGCCAACCCACCCCACCCTTCCCAACCCCTCTCTCTTTCTTTCTATCTCCCTGTTCACTAGATATACATGCAGAATACACTGATTTGAGCACAACTTTCAAACACAAGCTGGCGTCAGCTGTTCAAGCCACTTTACATCACTGTTCCATCCATTATGAGCCCCTGCATGCATCCTATTGCTGATCATTATTATATGGCCCCCATCCCCCATCCACCCCACCCCCCCCCCCACACCCTCTTCAACATTATGACAAACGACAATACCGCTGGACATAGAATGAACTATTTGCAGCCTGGATGATATCGATTGTCTGAGGATAACCCACGATCCTTACATAAGACAGGAGGCTGGGCCTGCAAGCCTGTCTTTTCCGCTTCCATTAACCTCAGTAATGGCCACGCAAACTGATTGTTTTTCCTTTACTTCTTCCTGGTAGGAAGGTCTGCGTTTCACAGTACCTCCTCACCCCCCCCCCCCCCCCCGCTTTTTAGACCCTCTATTGAAAGACCTCCCTTTTTAAGACCCTAGTTTTTCAGATGTTATGTTCAGGGAACTTTACCTCATTTTCTAGACGACTTTCTTGTCAAGACCTGATTAGCTCTGAATTTGGAAGGTCTTGAAAGTGGGGTTCCTCTGTGCGAACAAACCTTTAGTTATGTGTGGTCGATAGGTTCTACTCTCACGTAATGTGTCGTGGCGGTTGAACTTTACCTGACTTCCTTGCAAAGGATAGGGCGAATGGGCGAATGGGCGATGGCACAGTGGATTGTAGTATCTTTTGTCTAAGCCGTTTTCAGCGTGGTTAGTTCGTTGGTTTTGTGCAAAGGGGTCTTTTGTCTTTTGACGTTTGCTTCGTCAGGCGCATGACTATCAACTGTCCGTCTTCAGTGATTTTGTTGTCTCAATCAGAATATTGAGTTCCTGCAGCCCCCCTCCCCCCTCCGCCCCCCTCTCTTTTTTTCTTTGTCTCTCTGTCTCTGTCTCTCTTTATGTCTTTCTCTGTCTCTCTCTGTCTATCGTTCTCTCTTTCTGTTTCTGTCTCTCTACCTCTTCCCTCTCCCCCTCCCCTCTGTCTGTCTGTCTGTCTCTGTCTCTCTCTGTCTCTGTCTCTGTCTGTCTGTCTCTCTCTCTCTCTCTCTCTCTCTCTCTCTCTCTCTCTCTCTCCCTCTCTCTCCTTTCCTCTCTCTTTGCTCAGAAACGCTGAACCGTGATGTGATGCGATTCCTACATAAGATAGCATGGCTTTCGTGATTCTAGATTTATTTTCTCTCATTCTACACCAATGATTGCAGACGCGTAGATGGTAGAATATAACTATTGAGCAGTAAATGTGTGGAAACAGTGTGATTATGATTTCAAATCGGTATGATACTCGGGCTGTGGCTTCAGTTTATGCACGAAGCAAAACAAGGAGTATGGAGGATTGGTCGACAAAAGCACTGAACACAAATGTTTATTTTTATTTTTTAATACTAAGTAGAAATAAATGGACGATATGTTCAGAAATAACTCTGTCAGGTTTGTATGATTTGTGAACGAGGGATTATATATAGCACACTTGATTTTCTTGAGTCAATCTTTCTGACGTGACCTTACATGCCATGCAGTCATTCGCGAGGGCCTGGCCGGGGTGTGTCTGAAACATGTGGACAAGGAGCACGTGTAGAAAGCTTGCCTCACTAAAAGCAAGAGTATTCACTCTTTTACAAGTCACACAAACCTGACAGAGCTATTTCCGGAATTTGTCTATTACAAGTTCCTGTCCCCGCTTTACCTCTGATACTCTTTTGGTTTCGGTGAGCCTGTCTGCTATAAGCATATTGAGGGTAGCCGAGGACAGTCTCAGATTCCTATCGATTTGGAAACTTGTCAAACTGCCGGCAGAAGCGGGCTTTTGATTTGTTCCTCCTCTTGCCGCTATCAGCAACAGACATGTGATTACCTCTGTGCTGCTAGCTAGAAAAGGCATTTGAAATTCCCAAAACTGACAGATGTGTCATTTGTGTCATTACTTATAGTGAACAAAACGCTACGGTTGTGTTTGTGTGCGTGTGTGCGCGCGTGCGTGCGTGCATGCTTGCATGATTTCAACGCAGTTAATAAATCGGATCGAACAGAATGATGACAAGCAGCCAAAGTCTAGACACAAGACAGTTTCACTGTCGCAATAGGAAGGTTTCCGCCAGTTATCTCTTTGAGGTTTTAGGTGCTTACAGAGTACCGTGCCCCTTGCGGGGGCATCAAACATCGAGGTCACAAGCAGGGTCAAGGGGAAGGTCGGCTGGGCGGACAGGAGACTACAATAGGAAGGTTTCTGCCAGTTATCTCTCTTTAAGGTATTGGGTGCTTAGAGAGTACCGTGCCCCTTGCGGGGGCATCAAACATCGAGGTCACAAGCAGGGTCAAGGGGAAGGTCGGCTGGGCGGACAGGAGACTATTGCTGTGAATGCTCCTACCGACTGTTTGAGGAGAACAAACAGACTGAACGGACTTAAAGGCTGACATAGTCCTATTTGATTAGTTTAATTACTTCCAGGGCTTTTCCCATCGTTGCGGGGATGTATAAATTAAGCCGCTCCTGCAAAGTTTTAGGTTTGAAGTCCTTACCAATTACGAGTAATAATTAATTCTTTATTTCATTGTTTAGCAACAGTTCTCCAGGACTTGGACTATTTTTAGACCGTTGACGTCACTTCGTGACGTTTCGTAAACCAAAGATGGCGTTTGAGACTGTTCTGTTTACATTCGACACTATCAACACCACTTTGCAATACTGAAATAATTTTTTTCTGTGTTCGAAAGCTACAGCCAATCGTTATTATATCCCCTTAGGTACAGTTTTATAACATTATTGGCACATGTAAACGATATGAATTAATTAAAAAGTCGCGTAAGGCGAAAATACAACATTTAGTCAAGCTCAGTCGAACTCACAGAATGAAACTGAACGCATTGCATTTTTTTTCCGCAAGACCGTACACTCGTAGCATCGTCTGTCCACCGCTCGTGGCAAAGGCAGTGAAATTAACAATCCAGAAAAGCGCGGTAGCGGTTGCGCTGAGGAGGATAGCACGCTTTTCTATATCTCTATTCTTTTTAACTCTCTGAACGTGTTTTTAATCCAAAATATCATATCTATATGTTTTTGGAATCAGGAACGGACAAGGAATAAGATGAAATTGTTTTTAAATCGATTTCGGAAATTTTATTTTAATCATAATGGTTATATTTTTAATTTTCAGAGGTTGTTTTTAATCCGAATATAACATATTTATATGTTTTTAGAATCAGAACATGATAAAGAATACGATAAATGTAATTTCGGATCGTTTTATAAAAAAATAATTTTAATTACAATTTTCTGATTTTTAATGACCAAAGTCATTAATTAAATTTTAAGCCTCCAAGCTGAAATGCAATACCAAAGTCCTGCCTTTGTCGAAGATTGCTTGGCCAAAATTTCAACCAATTTGGTTGAAAAATGAGGGTGTGACAGTGCCGCCTCAACTTTTACAAAAAGCCGGATATGACGTCATCAAAGACATTTATCGAAAAAATGAAAAAAACATCTGGGGATATCATACCCAGGAACTCTCATGAAAAATTTCATAAAGATCGGTCCAGTAGTTTACTCTGAATCGCTCTACACACACACAGAGACACACACACATACACCACGACCCTCGTCTCGATTCCCCCCTCTATGTTAAAACATTTAGTCAAAACTTGACTAAATGTTATGAACGCTACGAATCTGGCAGCCTTTAAAATGTTGATAACCAGCTGTGACCAGAAAGAGCAATACGTACCTTCGCTATGGGTCTTGTGTTGCAACGTTTAACACATTGTTGATATTGAATTACACATCAGCTGAAAAAACTGAACTAAATGAACAAAAACAGTGAGATAGATACTGTAGCTCTCGAAAAGCTGGCAGGACAGCTGTTTCCACTACATTTGAATGTGTAACCGAGTGCCGTAACACTACGATCACCTCGGGAGGCGAAGTGCAATCAAAGAGGATTGAAAATGTCAGGGCTAATTTCTTAGCCCTATAAAAACTGTTATGCAAACCCGAAGGTTTCCATGAACATACAGTGAGACAAAAGCCCCCATCACAAACAGAACTCTACAATCCACAGGTGTTGCCTTGCGAGCTATAAATAGCTCGCAACTTCTAAGGCGAACAACTCTGCAGAGTCTGCTGTGAAGGGCGACGGTAGTCTCCCTGTCACACTCGCCCCCGTTTGAATTAACTTTGTCCCCACATTTTCAATCCTGTTTGATTGCACTTCGCCTCCCGAGGTGATCGCAGTGTTACGGCACTCGGTTACAAATGAATGAATGATTCAGCCAGTCGACACATACTTTTGTGTTAAAGTGCGCAGAGACCCCGCGACGTTCCTGATCAAAACTAAAAATATGTGGACCCAAACCAACGTTTTTGGAGTGGAATTAACCCACACGAGACCAACGGCTTGATTTTTTAGCTGTTGTATACAAAATGCAAGTAAGCAACAAGACGGTTTCACTTTTGCTGGTACGTGACCCTTTCATTCCGGGTTTGTATGGTCGCCATACACTGCTAGAAACAGCTGGGACTGATGAAACAAGTTCATTAATGTTATTTTATGGTGCATACAGAGGAATTTTTCTTCTTCTACCTCTTTTCCTGTGTTTATGCGCCTCACACACTTGTGTTTTTGCACAAGAGGGCTTTTACACTGCCATACTCCGTTTTCGGGGGATGCATGCAAGGTATTTAGGTGTTTCTATAAGCCACCGAACTCCTAAATGGATTACAGGGTCTTTTCCGTGCGAACTTGGCCATGAGCTTGCGTGTACACACGAAAGGGGGGGGGGAGGTAAGGCACTAAGTTGACCTGGGAGATAGGACAAATCTTCCCCCTTAATCCAGCAGGCCCGGCCGGGATTGGACCACTCAACCTTCCACATGGGAGGCCGCTGCCTTCCCCAATATATTGCGCCTGAACGTTCCCCTATTTGTTGGCTCTCCTGTTCCTTCTGATGGCCGCTGTATTTTTAAAATCAGATCCAGTGGAAGGAGGCAGTAATGACCGATCAATTTGTAAATGATGGAAAGGAGCGTGTGCTTGAAAAAGCATTCCTTTTGGTTGCCTTAGGACGTACCCGCGGGTATGTACATGTACCTACAACATTACAGCCATCGCGGACGGCGTAGAGTAAGTATTAATATTAAGGGTTTTTTGGTTGTTCGTTCCTGACACTTATTTGTTTTAACTGTTTTTAATTTATTGTTTGTTTGTTTTTCTTGTTTGTTTGTTAGGTTTTTTTATTTTTATTTTTGTTATTACGTGGTTTATATACATCCTATATTATCATTTCGGACTACTATGTAGGAAGTGACGATTTTAAGTGCATCTTTTGTCACACACGCACGCACGCACGCACGCATGCATAAAGAAAGCAATAAAGGTACAGTACTTTTTTGTGATAGAAAATCACACTGACATGTTGATGTTGTACCCACGTTGTAGGTTTGAGACACGTTGTCAGTCATCGCCATTGTAGTGGCCATACATGCATTGCGTAGCATCTTCTGTACAAGAGGAGACACTGTATTTCCAATTACAAGACGAAAGAAACATCTGCGATCTAATTTCTTATCAAATTGTTTTTCTTACTTGCAAGGGAATATTGACACTTTCACATCGAAGTTAATGCTGACGGGGATACATTTAAAACGAATGATTACGACTTGTATAGCAAAACAATACTTCATGTCGTGTCATCTTTCCATGAAACGGATCCTATAGATTTTGTTCATCACTGGCGTTGTCAAATAGCATACTCATGTTACGCCGTGTGACGAGCTTGTAGCAAAATACTTCATGTCGTGTCACATCTTTCCATGAAACTGATCCTATAGATTTTGTTCATCACTGGCATTGTGAAAGTGCTTACTGAGGCTAAATACCGCCATGTGACAAGCAAATGTTTTTTCTTCTTCTGATCATCCTGTCATGATAGACATTTTCACCATTGGCCCAGTGAAATTGCGTTCTCATGCTGTAACATCGTTGTGCGACGGAGACAGCTCTAAAGCCTGTTCTTAACTGGGCGAAGTCGACTACGCGAAGTATACTTCGCAAAGCTGGCCGCATGAAGCTTTAGCACTGCGTTTTCGTTATAAAAAAAAGACTTTCGAGAAGTCGACTTCGGGCTCAATAAAGGACCGCCTTAATGGTTATGTCCCATGTTTCAGATGTATTTGTAAGGCCTGTCGTATTGACCCGAAACCAGGGCGGGGATGTAGCTCAGTCGGTAGCCTCGCTGGATTTGCATCCAGTTGGCCGCTGTCAGCGTGAGTTCGTCCCCACGTTCGGCGAGAGATTTATTTCTCAGAGTCAACTTTGTGTGCAGACTCTCCTCGGTGTCCGAACACCCCCCGTGTGTACACGCAAGCACAAGACCAAGTGCGCACGAAAAAGATCCTGTAATCCATGTTAGAGTTCGGTGGGTTATAGAAACACAAAAATACCCAGCATGCTTCCTCCGAAAACGGCGTATGGCTGCCTAAATGGCGGGGTAAAAAAAACGGTCATACACGTAAAATTCCACTCGTGCAAAAAACCCACGAGTGTACGTGGGAGTTTCAGCCCACGAACGCAGAAGAAGAAGAAGAAGAAGAAGAAGACCCGAAACCTGTCGGGAATTTGATCCGCTGTCCTTGCGGACGATTCAGGTGCAGCAGATTCCTTCCTAACAAGCTCAGGAAATAAGCGTGCACGGCTGCATCGGATCTGGGGAGTCCCTGTTGGCTTCAACATTACTCGGTTTTTTAAATTTTATTTGTGTGGTTTTCTTTTGACAAACTGATAGACTGTGTGGATTTTTGTATGAAAAAATAGTTTTTAGTTTGCGAAACAATGGCGTAAGTCCGCATTGACTCTGGAATGTCCCCATTGATTTTTCCATCATTCGCTCTTGCACTATTTTTTTGACAGGCTGATATACTGTGTGGATGGTTATTTGAAGAAAAGGTCTTTCGCTTGCAAAAAATTGGCGCAAGTTTGCATTTTCTCCGGTGTGCCTACATTGGCTTCTCCAGCAACTGCTTGTGCATTTTTTTGACAGGCTGATATACTGGGTAGGTTTTTGTTGGAGGCAAAGGTCTTTAGCTTTCAGAATATGACGTATGCCTTTGTAAGTTCTGGAGAGTCCCCACTGGCTTTTCATTCGGTTTTGCAGCTTTTGAGAACTAAGCTTAGAGACGTAGACTGTGTGGATTGTTGTTTGAGGAAAGGATCTTTAGCTTGCCAAATAACGACACAAGTCGGCATCAGCTCTTCAGCTTATGAAATAAAGGCTTTTCTGTAGCTTTTACTGTGCTTTTGATAAGTTGACATGGTTTTCAGCTTTCCGCGGCCTGGGGGCTCTCCATTGGCTTATCCCTCTTGCAGCTTTTGGCAAGTTTATAAACGGTTTTCTTTCAGGAAGTATCATTTTAGTACTGACGGATGCGTTCATCACGATTCTGAGAGGTCATTTACTTGTCTCTAAGTAAGCCGCGTTACTTTGCTCCTTTGCTGTAACTTTCACAGGCTGTGGGGGGTTTTGTTTGAGGAGAAAGCCTTTTAGCTCGGACAGGTGCAGTTTACTTAATTCTTGAAGCGCGCCTGAACGCCCAACTGAATTAAGACACCATGCTTTGCCCACGTGATGTGCCGGTGTAGTCGGAAAATAACACTGCGGGGAACAAACACTACAACAGTGTTTTTTCACCAGTAAAATATCACTGGGAGTGTTATTTTCCTAGGAAGATTACACTCCTTCACCCAGGTAAAAATGACTACGCCCAGGAAATTAACACTACCCCAGGAGAAAAAACTGCTCTAGTTTAAAAGTGCACTTGCAACAAAAAAAGAAGATTAAAATCCTTTCGAAGTGCGCACAGAGGTTCACCTAATACATTTTCTCTTGGGTTTCAGCTCTGCCATGGGGGTTGTCATCGAGCCACCTTCTCTCATCTCCACTTTGAGTATACACGCTGATCGTGGTGTTCAGGTACATGGCAGCTGCCATGATCTCTGTTCCTGTAGCCCAGATACCCTTTGCTGCCATCTTTGTCGATTTGAGGTATTCTTCTGTGTCCATACCAATATAACGGCCCAAAACGTCTTCGTTGTGTTTGATGGTTTCTACAACTGCGCGTCGGATCTTTTCGTGAAAATCTTAATACCCTGCGACCTCCAGGCTTAACGCTCTGAAAAAACAATTCCCGTCACCAATAATTGTTTCTGTTTGACGCGGAGCACCCACTTTCGTTTTCGGTCTGAAAGGCATTCTTTTAGGTGCGGCTAACCCCAGAGTCTTGCATTTCAGTCTTCTCCATGTGGAGTTCGTTGGGGTAAACTGCTTTGGAGGCGCAGGATCAACCCTAACAATTTGTGGTTCTGATGAACGGTCAGGTTTTACCCGTTCGGAAGAGTCATAAACAGGTTCGGCTCTGTTCTGTCGCTTTCTCTTGCTTGAGCACAATTCACCTTTCCCGTCTTCCATCAACTGCTGATTGATGTTGACGTCATCAGACGATGAACTCTTGGGAACACTAGCACTGGCACTGCAGGAAGTGTCAAAAATGTTGGCGTCGTCAGTCGATGAACTCTGGGGAACACTAGCACCAGTATTCATTGAAGTTATAGTCCAAGCAAATAAGAGAACAACGTTGAAGTGACAATGACTAGGTTTAAAATGTCCCTTTTTCGATAAATGTCGTTTATGACGTCATATCCGGCTTTTTGTAAAAGTTGAGGCGGCACTGTCACACCCTCATTTTTCAATCAAATTGATTGAAATTTTGGCCAAGCAATCTTCGATGAAGGCCGGACTTCGGTATTGCATTTCAGCTTGGTGGCTTAAAAATTAGTTAATGACTTTGGTCATTAAAAATCTGAAAATTGTAAAAAAAAATTTTTTTATAAAACGATCCAAATTTACGTTCATCTTATTCTTCATCATTTCCTGATTCCAAAAACATACAAATATGTTATATTTGGATTAAAAACAAGCTCTGAAAATTAAAAATATCTACAATTCAACTTTGAAGGGCTCCTCTGACCTTGACATTGAAGCGAGGTCAACCAAAATGGTATCAGAAGATAATGCTTTCTTTTTCTTGTATACCATACAAAACTAAGCCCGCTGTTTTTAATTTGTTTTCCAGAAAACTGGCACAATGTGAAATTTTGCAGTTTTTAGACCACATTAATTCTTCCTGTGACCTTGACCTTTTGGTAAGGTCAAGGTTCTCAAGTATCTTTTTTGAGCTCTTGGGGTCATACAACATTTTGCAACATTTGGTGTTTCTTCACTTCATAGCGTTGGAGAAATATCCAAAGGTAATGTTCAGTACAGACAGATAAAGACGGGCAACGGACAACGGCTGGACGACCAGGGTGAGTATGTACGCTCACTTTTGCTACACATGCGAGTAGCGGCTATTATCCGTTGTTCACAAAACATTCCTATATAATGTTTGGAAACAATGGTAGGGATAAAAATCAACCGTTTCCAACTGTGCCAAAAAATCAAAAAGACGCGTTCTATAACGGTCAAACGGTCCCTTAACAGACTTGGGCGGGGTCGTCTGACGGTTGGCAGACAGCACAAACACCATGTGACTGCTCGCAAGGAAAAAATAAATCTGGATGGCAGTATGGCTACAACTACGTCGTTTAGTGTAACCATAACCCGTGAATGTATGAACAGCAGAAAAGGCTGTCTTTGACGTCACTGTATAATAAGAAGCACAAAAGGGATTTTTTGGAACTTTCTCTTGGTTGGAGACAAACATGTCCGCAATGCATTCGTGCATCAAGCTATCCATGCAGTCGTTTATTGTTGATTCTTTAGCTCCTCTATGGCAGGGGGATTTTCACTTTGTTTTCCTTCAATTTCACTATGGGAGTTGTTCTTAACATACGTTTGTTAAGAAAATTTTGGCTGATTGTAAAACAGCTGTAATATACGGCAGTCCAGGTTGTCCTTCAACTGTAAAAATGAAATAATGCTCTTTAAAGTATCATTTACAACAGTGGTGGCTGTTTTCACAAGTATGCTACAAAAAACACGACAATACATAATACATAAGGAAAAGCCCTATGTTTGGTCAGTTGGTGAGATAGGTAAATGTTATTTTTGTGTGACAGTTCTGATGGATTTCAAAGGGCTAATTCTTTGCTTTTCGACATATGCCCAACTGAAAACGCTTTAGCAACTCATGTGCACATGACAACCATCTAAATAGACTACATGTTCGCAGAAAACACAATACTGATTATAGAGGGAAAAATAACGGCTCTTTTTAAAAGCACGTTTAGTAGTGAAGTACTTTTAGGATTGTTTGGAATTTTTTACCAGCAGACACCCTTTCACTGCTGAGTGTCTTAGTATTGTAAGATGTGTGATTTGAATTTTGGTGTAAAGGTGCCTTTGGTTTGAACACCCCCACCCCTACGAGGCAGAAATACAAAGAAATAGAAGGAAATTGAGCCTATTTGGAACCAGACTTTAGTATGTTCCCATGGGGGGATTCACGGTGCGAATGACACTGCGTCAGCTTGTTCATTTATCTTTAGTATTTTCTTCAACTTTAACTTTTAGGACCATGTATGAGGTTGTGGCAAGCTAAATACACAACACGACGACGTCTCGGAAAAATAGTAAGGATTATATAGGGAAAAACAACAGTGTCAGTTAATGTCCGTTTTGAAGGTGTTAGTGGTTGGGGATTTTGAAAAGCATCAGACATCAGGCAGATACAATCCTTTCTGCGTGTTCTGGTGCAGAAAGAGTTTTCAGTTTATACATTGGGGTGACCAGTAGATACCGTTTTACAACCATAGCCCCAAACGACATTTACAGAGCCCAAAGAAGGATTAGGGTCAATTTCAAAGCCACTTTTCCATATGAAGCGCCAACTTTATATGAAAATGTGTTTAATAAACATCAAAGGACTGAGGTTGAACTTTCTGATAAGGGACATTTTAAACCTAGTCATTGTCACTTCAACGTTCCCTTCACTAAAGTGGCTAAGATGCCTGGACTATTAGTCGTTTGCAGCTTTGTACGGCTTTCAATTAACGCCATGTGCTGTTTGCTTTAAGATTGTGCCGTTAGGGATTTTCAAAATGTAAGTCTGATTTTGATTGACAGCATGTACCACATAGGGACCTTGCCACGGCCGGAGCCTTCATTTTCCTCCCTTTTCTATCCGCGCGACGCAGATTCCACAGAAGTACCTGCTCATCTACCACAAACATTCGCTTTTGGCCGTGGCGCTTTTCGTAGTCACGTTTCTGTCTGTCTTGCGCCTGAGTGATGTTCTCTGAAACTTTGTCTTTCACGACAGTGGACAGCTGCCTGATACTGTCCAGCCTTTGCTTGATATCATCAGGACAAGACGTGTCTTCACAACCTTCGAAGACGCTGACATTAACGTCGTTGCCATCGGTCCTCAATCGGTAGTCGGGCTTGTCGGCCATACAGCAAAAGGAAAGGGGTGTACCGAGTGCTTTTCTGTGCGCTCGTTCTGAACGCAAACAACACACCTGGTAAAGCATCAACCCAATCTTCTTCATCACGCAGAGTTTTCAGCAGCGAAGACTGGATTGTTCGGTTGTTTCTCTCAACAAGGCCATTGGCCTGTGGATTATAGACGCTTGTTATATTTTGTTTCACTCCACTCAGCCTGTAAAGCTCAGCAGACACTTGATTCACGAATTCTCTTCCCTGGTCATTAATCTGTATCTTGGGACACTCGTGACGACAGATCAGTTCATAAAGGAACCTTGCAGTGTCTTTTGCCGACTTTGATGGCAGGGGCTGCGCTTGGCTTCCACCCATTTGGTAAAATAGTCCACAACAACAACGATACTGCTGAAATCACCTGGAGATTCTGGCATTGATGCAGTGATGTCGATGCCGATCTGAGTCCATGGGGAGGGTGGCACGGCGACACTCTGAAGAGATGGAGCTGACTTTTCAAGTCCGGGGAACAACACGGGCACTGAGTTCGCCTCACTGCCTTCGTGCATTCTGACCAGAATGAACACAATGCACGCAGTGTTTTTTTCCTGGCAGTCTTATTTGCCGCCGTAGTGGCAGTGTTATTTTCCTGGCGCCAGTGTAATTTTCCTAGGAAAATAACACTCACGCAGTGTTTCTTTCCTAGGAAAAATACACTCCCAGTGTATTTTACCTGGAAGTCTTTTATGCCTCCTACACCGGCAGTGCAGCTCACGATTTAGTGCAGCTAACAAAACAAGTGTCGGCTTAATCAGAAAACACATCAAGGCTGCTTTTTGACACGATGTGTCTTACCACCAGTGACGGATGATAGCGTCAATGCCATCAGGAATGACGAATATATCGAATATATCCCTGAAGCTTGCCTTTATGATCTTTATGTTCCTCCCTCTTTTCTCTCTTCTGTCTTTGCTGCCTGTACTTAAAGATGCATGTAGCATGCTGGCACTGAATGGTGTACGAAGGAACATTCATGAATACTTACTACCAAGACATTCTGTTCCTAAAACGCTACCGCGATTTTTATTTCTGCTATTTTTAGCTCTCAGTCGTATTACTATTAGTCTGAAAAAGGCTGTACGGAATCAGGAATTGTGCTCAGAAAATGGACCACGCACTTTCTGTCTCTGAAAGGCGAAATGCGTAATGCATTTCCGATTATAATCGATTGTCAAAATATTGGAAAGGTATACTCGCAGAGCTTGAGCCCTGGTGGTCTACTTTTGGTGGCCCTGTCGCTGTCTTCAGTAATGACTGGCAACGACCAGTATGGAATTGAACGTTTTTTGCTGAATGATCGGAGGTTTGCATAATCATAATATGATTGCGTTAACCGGTCATTTCCGGGAATTTACTGGTACAAATGAGAGCAAGAATTCGCACTTGCAAATGAATGCCGGTTAGGAAAATGTCTTGGGCAATCATTAATTTTAAAGATGAAAAAGTAGTATGGCCAATCTCTCACTGAGACTCAGTGATGAAATGGTTTTCAGCAGAATACGCATTACTTACCGTCAAGTCATTGTATCTGTAAGATGCTACGTTTCCGCTTACCTCTATTCATGTTTCACAGCGGTATACATCTGAAATTATAGTATTGATTTCAGAATTCTGCTCTCAAGATGACGCGACAACTGTGGACATTTGTGTCTTCTGTGCAGAATGTTATCCAGCTGACAATGCAAATATTGATCATGTTGCCACTGAGAAGAAAGGGTGGCTTAAAGTCTGTGTTTGTAATTGGTAATTAAGGAAAAAGCATGTGTGAATCGTCTTTTTAAAATGTTGTCCTTAAGCCCGATTTTAATTGGGCGAAGTCTACTTCTACTGCTCTACTTAACGAGCTCACAGCACGAAGCTATGGCACTGAATTTTCGGCAAAAAGACTTAGCGCACTCTTCCATGTCTATACCTTTACGATCGGTAGTACAGGGGTAGTGATGGCACCAGCCAGATTCCAAACTGGTATTTCTTAGCATTGTGCAAATCCTGACTTCCACAGTAACCGGTCACTGTGTTTAGCCAACCAGTCAAACCAAGTCTGAAACACAGTGATTACTCTATATTTCTTAAGAAGAAACCGGTAAAACTAAATAGCAACCGGTATTTATGATTGCGTTGATAATTTCGTTTCGGGTAATTTAACAGGAAAAATGTGTTGTAATACCGGAAACATCCGGTTAACACGAACTCTGTATAGGGCATAGTTGAGTACGTCTATAAATCTCACAGAATGTGCTAGACAGGATCTGCATTTTATCTTCTTTTTTTATTTTTTTTTTATTTTTTTTGAGGGTCATGCGGGTTGTTCTGTTCGTATATATATCTACGGCTATTCGAACTTCATTTTCATGCTTCTCGTCCTTTGCAGTGAATAGATTTCACAGTAAGCGCAATAGTGGGAGATTACAATGAAAATGCTCTCTTCATCCGCAGACATTGATATTCAGGTTAGCATGCGTTATTCATTAGTGAACCATCCTGCTCTTCCGATAGCGCAGACGATATGGCATACGTGATCAGTGACAATATCTGAACATTGCGCTTGATGTGCAATGGGGGTAATCAGAGGGTTATGTTTGGAAAACGATGCGAATAACATTTTCTACTTTTATCCTTAGAATTGGACGGTACGAGTATTACACTTAATGGCAATGGACAGCCAGATATCAACGTTTATTTCTCTCATTTTGTGCACAATTCAGATCGACATCGCAATCTGTGAGCATTGTATAATGCTTGCATGTGTTGAAGCATGTACATTTTCATAGATATTGTTTGGTGTTGACTTTATAACCGTGTACGTTAACATGAAGAATGTTGGCCGACTTCCGCGGCCATGTGCACAGCCAGAAATTTGACTTTTTTCCCAAGGGCTGTCTTGAAAAATTGATTTTCAACAGTTGTACAGTCCATACCATGTACAAGACATGCAACAGTCTGCGGGAAGTAAACACGAGGTTTCAGCGCAAGACAAATACTGCCCCATTAGAGAAAGGCAGTCTCAGATCCATTACAGACAATCTCAGGTGTTTAAAAACGCCTTGAGCGCTTTTCCACTAGAACATAATAAAAATCTGCTCGTTTTTTCTTCCCCTCACCACTCCCGGCACACAGAGACACGGAGATACACAGACAGAAGTACAGATAGAGATGCAGACAGACATACACTCACACACACACACACACACACACGCACACACACGCACACACGCACACACACACACACACACACACACACACACACACACACACACACACAAACAGTCACTAGCACCTTGGGCTACACAGCCTTTAACATGGATTTTCGGAGGAAATAACGTTCTTCCGTCAAGGCCGAGTCATCATCAGCCCTCCTCCTTCACCCCCAAATTACTGAACTCGTAAAGCACCACGTTCACCTTTGTGTGCAGCATTAACCTTAGAGTTCTAGGTAACATTTTCTTATTTATTTGCATGTCTCGGAACAGCAGGCGACATTTATGCTACCCTCACCTGGTTTGGTATACAGGTCATACGTATTGATTTACTAGAAATCAGGCCTCTCATCATGGCACGACAAAATCAGTTCTCTATTTTTCTAGCCAGCATTCATACATGTCTTCCAGGCATTCACTTGTCTAGTCAGCACCTTTTTTTATATTTAGTCAAGTTTTGACTAAATATTTTAACGTAGAGGGGGGAATCGAGACGAGGGTCGTGGTGTGTGTGTGTGTGTGTGTGTGTGTGTGTGTGTGTGTGTGTGTGTGTGTGTCTGTCTGTCTGTCTGTGTGTGTGTGTAGAGCGATTCAGACTAAACTACTGGACCGATCTTTATGAAATTTGACATGAGAGTTCCTGGGTATGAAATCCCCATACGTTTTTTTCATTTTTTCAATAAATGTCTTTGATGACGTCATATCCGGCTTTTCGTGAAAGTTGAGGCGGCACTGTCACGCTCTCATTTTTCAACCAAATTGGTTGAAATTTTGGTCAAGTAATCTTCGACGAAGGCCGGGGTTTGGTATTGCATTTCAGCTTGGTGGCTTAAAAACTAATGAGTGACTTTGGTCATTAAAAATCTGAAAATTGTAAAAAAAAAAAATTTTTTATTAAACGATCCAAATTTACGTACATCTTATTCTTTATTATTTTCTGATTCCAAAAACATATAAATATGTTATATTTGGATTAAAAACAAGCTCTGAAAATTAAATATAAAAATTATTATCAAATTTTTTTTTCGAAATCAATTTAAAAACACTTTCATCTTATTCCTTGTTGGTTCCTGATTCCAAAAACATATAGATATGATATGTTTGGATTAAAAACACGCTCAGAAAGTTAAAACGAAGAGAGGTACAGAAAAGCGTGCTATCCTTCTCAGCGCAACGAATACCCCGCTCTTCTTGTCAATTCCACGGGCACTGCCTTTGCCACGGGCGGTGGAGTGACGATGCTACGAATATACGGTCTTGCTGCGTTGCGTTGCGTTCAGTTTCATTCTGTGAGTTCGACAGCTACTTGACTAAATATTGTATTTTCGCCTTACGCGACTTGTTTTCAATTTGACTCTGGGGGCCATACGTGTGGTAGCGTGACTTGCGCTATTTTTGTTTCATCGTCGATTTTATTTTCGCAGACTGAAATCAAATATGCAGTTCAATGGCGTGTTGTCCACTTTTGTCCTTTCCTTAATCGATACGCTGAACACGCGAAGCTGTCTTGAATTTCAGTCAATGACTCAGTGCAATCGCCAAGAGAGAAACAAATCTAGGACAAGTTGTCACGCAGACCTCCTTCGATTTCAGTCTGCAAAAAGGAAAATTGATGATGAAACAAAAATAGCGCAAGTCACGCTGCCACACGGATGGCCACAGAGTCAAACTGAAAAATAAAAAGTGCTGACTACACAAATTGAAAGCTGAGAAGACATATTTGATTACTGGCCAGAGGAATAGAGAACTGATTTTTTTTTTGTGCGCCATGATGAGAGGCCTGATTTCTAGTCAATCAAATCACGCTGCTGCAGCGCAGGGATGGCCTCAACAATTCAAATTATAAAAGAGAAAGTGCTGACAAGACAGATTAATGCTGACAGGACGAATATCGAACTGAATTGTCCGTGTCGTGATGACAGACTTGATTTTAAATAAATAAATAAATAAGTCGTACTGCCACACAAGTCAAATCGATAAACAGAAAGTGCTGACAAGACAAATAAAAGCTGAAAAGACAGACGAAAAACTGATTTCAAACGGAACAAAAAGCATCGGTCACTGAACACAATTTGTTATGCAGGAGGGAATTTCAATCTGAGCTTCACATTAATAAATATTCCATAGATTCCGTTCAAAATTTATGAAAATCCCCCAGTTTCACATTAATTAATAAACAATCCGTCAACAACCGTTCAAAAGTAATAAAAATCTGTCAGTTTCTGTAAAAAAAAAAAACCCCACCTTAGTTTTAGTTTCAATTTATTGGAAACCCTTCAGTTTCAGTTCCGACCGGCACGGTTGGCCTAGTGGTAAGGCGTCCGCCCCGTGATCGGGAGGTCGTGGGTTCGAACCCCGGCCGGTTCATACCTAAGACTTTAAAATTGGCAATCTAGTGGCTGCTCCGCCTGGCGTCTGGCATTATGGGGTTAGTGCTAGGACTGGTTGGTCCGGTGTCAGAATAATGTGACTGGGTGAGACATGAAGCCTGTGCTGCGACTTCTGTCTTGTGTGTGGCGCACGTTATATGTCAAAGCAGCACCGCCCTGATATGGCCCTTCGTGGTCGGCTGGGCGTTAAACAAACAAACAAACAAGTTTCAGTTCCAAATTAATTAACAGCCACGTGTTAGTTCCAAAATATTGACAATCCCTCCGTTTTTGTTCACAATTAATGAAACTCTTTCAGTTTTAGTTCCAAATTAATGAAAATTCCGGGTTAGGTAACATCCAGTGTTGTGAAACAGACACCCCCCCCCCCACACACACACAATAGCTTCAAGTAAACTGAAACAACCCGCTGATTCTGCGTTAAGGAAAGCTTTGTTTACAATCAAGCAAACTTTACAAGCAAAGCAAACAAGGCGTGTCATGTAGGACGTAAATTCGATTCTCTACCGATACATCGTAACTTGAAACAGAAACAGACAAGGAGATGTGTCGCACAGGAAGTACCTTCGATTCCTTGCCGATATATATGTATACAAACTGTATACACAAACAAGCAAGGCGTATAAACGTGAGAATATTATCGGAGGCGTACACTTTTCCCAACATCGATTTTTCACACTCGCGCGCCTGCTGTGCTTCAAGTCTTT
>NC_090256.1:64067907-64079064 GCF_037325665.1 Littorina saxatilis
TACTCTTTTGGTTTTCGGTGAGCCTGTCTGCTAAGCATATTGAGGGTAGCCGAGGACAGTCTCAGATTCCTATCGATTTGGAAACTTGTCAAACTGCCGGCAGAAGCGGGCTTTTGATTTGTTCCTCCTCTTGCCGCTATCAGCAACAGACATGTATGTGATTACCTCTGTGCTGCTTGCTAGAAAAGGCATTTGAAATTCCCAAAACTGACAGATGTGTCATTTGTGTCATTACTTATAGTGAACAAAACGCTACGGTTGTGTTTGTGTGCGTGTGTGCGTGCGTGCGTGCATGCTTGCATGATTTCAACGCAATTAATAAATCGGATCGAACTGAATGATGACAAGCAGCCAAAGTCTAGACACAAGACAGTTTCACTGTCGCAATAGGAAGGTTTTCGCCAGTTATCTCTTTGAGGTTTTGGGTGCTTACAGAGTACCGTGCCCCTTGCGGGGGCATCAAACATCGAGGTCACAAGCAGGGTCAAGGGGAAGGTCGGCTGGGTGGACAGGAGACTACAATAGGAAGGTTTCCGCCAGTTATCTCTCTTTGAGGTATTGGGTGCTTAGAGAGTACCGTGCCCCTTGCGGGGGCATCAAACATCGAGGTCACAAGCAGGGTCAAGGGGAAGGTCGGCTGGGCGGACAGGAGACTATTGCTGTGAATGCTCCTACCGACTGTTTGAGGACAAGAAACAGACTGAACGGACTTAAAGGCTGACATAGTCCTATTTAATTAGTTTAATTACTTCCAGGGCTTTTCCCATCGTTGCGGGGATGTATAAATTAAGCTTCCTGCAAAGTTTTAGGTTAATTTGAAGTCCTTACCAATTACGAGAAATAATTAATTCTTTATTTCATTGTTTAGCAACAGTTCTCCAGGACTTGGGCTATTTTTAGACCGTTGACGTCACTTCGTGACGTTTCGTAAACCAAAGATGGCGTTTGAGACTGTTCTGTTTACATTCGACACTATCAACACCACTTTGCAATACTGAAATAATTTTTTTCTGTGTTCGAAAGCTACAGCCAATCGTTATTATATCCCCTTAGGTACAGTTTTATAACATTATTGGCACATGTAAACGATATGAATTAATTAAAAAGTCGCGTAAGGCGAAAATACAACATTTAGTCAAGCTCAGTCGAACTCACAGAATGAAACTGAACGCATTGCATTTTTTTCCGCAAGACCGTACACTCGTAGCATCGTCTGTCCACCGCTCGTGGCAAAGGCAGTGAAATTAACAATCCAGAAAAGCGCGGTAGCGGTTGCGCTGAGGAGGATAGCACGCTTTTCTATATCTCTATTCTTTTTAACTCTCTGAACGTGTTTTTAATCCAAAATATCATATCTATATGTTTTTGGAATCAGGAACGGACAAGGAATAAGATGAAATTGTTTTTAAATCGATTTCGGAAATTTTATTTTAATCATAATGGTTATATTTTTAATTTTCAGAGGTTGTTTTTAATCCGAATATAACATATTTATATGTTTTTTGAATCAGAACATGATAAAGAATACGATAAATGTAATTTTGGATCGTTTTATAAAAAAATAATTTTAATTACAATTTTCAGATTTTTAATGACCAAAGTCATTAATTAAATTTTAAGCCTCCAAGCTGAAATGCAATACGAAAGTCCTGCCTTTGTCGAAGATTGCTTGGCCAAAATTTCAATCAAATTTATTGAAAAATGAGGGTGTGACAGTGCCGCCTCAACTTTTACAAAAAGCCGGATATGACGTCATCAAAGACATTTATCAAAAAAATGAAAAAAATGTCTGGGATATCATACCCAGGAACTCTCTTTTGAAAAATTTCATAAAGATCGGTCCAGTAGTTTACTCTGAATCGCTCTACACACACACAGAGACACACACACATACACCACGACCCTCGTCTCGATTCCCCCCTCTATGTTAAAACATTTAGTCAAAACTTGACTAAATGTAATGAACGCTACGAATCTGGCATCCTTTAAAATGTTGATAACCAGCTGTGACCAGAAAGAGCAATACGTACCTTCGCTATGGGTCTTGTGTTGCAACGATTAACACATTGTTGATATTGAATTACACATCAGCTAAAAAAAACTGAACTAAATGAACAAAAACAGTGAGATAGATACTGTAGCTCTCGAAAAGCTGGCAGGACAGCTGTTTCCACTACATTTGAATGTGTAACCGAGTGCCGTAACACTACGATCACCTCGGGAGGCGAAGTGCAATCAAAGAGGATTGAAAATGTCAGGGCTAATTTCTTAGCCCTATAAAAACTGTTATGCAAACCCGAAGGTTTCCATGAACATACAGAGAGACAAAAGCCCCCATCACAAACAGAACTCTACAATCCACAGGTGTTGTCTTGCGAGCTATAAATAGCTCGCAACTTCTAAGGCGAACAACTCTGCAGAGTCTGCTGTGAAGGGCGACGGTAGTCTCCCTGTCACACTCGCCCCCGTTTGAATTAACTTTGTCCCCACCTTTTCAATCCTGTTTGATTGCACTTCGCCTCCCGAGGTGATCGTAGTGTTACGGCACTCGGTTACAAATGAATGAATGATTCGGCCAGTCGACACATGCTTTTGTGTTAAAGTGCGCAGAGACCCCACGACGTTCCTGATCAAAACTGAAAATATGTGGACCCAAACCAACGTTTTTGGAGTGGAATTAACCCACACGAGACCAACGGCTTGATTTTTTAGCTGTTGTATACAAAATGCAAGTAAGCAACAAGACGGTTTCACTTTTGCTGGTACGTGACCCTTTCATTCCGGGTTTGTATGGTCGCCATACACTGCTAGAAACAGCTGGGACTGATGGAACAAGTTCATTAATGTTATTTTATGGTGCATACAGAGGAATTTTTCTTCTTCTGCCTCTTTTCCTGTGTTTATGTGCCTCACACACTTGTGTTTTGCACAAGAGGGCTTTAATTTACACTGCCATACTCCGTTTTCGGGGGATGCATGCAAGGTATTTAGGTGTTTCTATAAGCCACTGAACTCCTAAATGAATTACAGGGTCTTTTCCGTGCGAACTTGGCCATGAGCTTGCGTGTACACACGAAGGGGGGGGGGGGGGGCGGGGTAAGGCACTAAGTTGACCTGGGAGATAGGACAAATCTTCCCCCTTAATCCAGCAGGCGCGGCCGGGATTGGAACACTGACTCAACCTTCCACATGGGAGGCCGCTGCATTCCCCAATAGACTATTGCGCCTGAACGTTCCCCTATTTGTTGGCTCTCCTGTTCCTTCTGATGGCCGCTGTATTTTACAAATCAGATCCAGTGGAAGAAGGCAGTAATGACCGATCAATTTGTAAATGAGGGAAAGGAGCGTGTGCTTGAAAAAGCATTCCTTTTGGTTGCCCTTAGGACGTACCCGCGGGTATGTACATGTACCTACAACAGTACAGCCATCGCGGACGGCGTAGAGTAAGTATTAATATTAAGGGTTTTTTGGTTGTTCGTTCCTGACACTTATTTGTTTTAACTGTTTTTAATTTATTGTTTGTTTGTTTTTCTTGTTTGTTTGTTAGGTTTTTTATTTTTATTTTTTTATTACGTGGTTTATATACATCCTATATTATCATTTCGGACTACTATGTAGGAAGTGACGATTTTAAGTGCATCTTTTGTCACACACGCACGCACGCACGCATGCATAAACAAAGCAATAAAGGTACAGTACTTTTTTGTGATAGAAAATCACACTGACATGTTGATGTTGTACCCACGTTGTAGGTTTGAGACACGTTGTCAGTCATCGCCATTGCAGTGGCCATACAAGTGTACATGCATTGCGTAGCATCTTCTGTTCAAGAGGAGACACTGTATTTCCAATTACAAGACGAAAGAAACATCTGCGATCTAATTTCTTATCAAATTGTTTTTCTTACTTGCAAGGGAATATTCACACTTTCACATCGAAGTTAATGCTGACTGGGATACATTTAAAACGAATGATTACGACTTGTATAGCAAAACAATACTTCATGTCGTGTCATCTTTCCATGAAACGGATCCTATAGATTTTGTTCATCACTGGCGTTGTCAAATAGCATACTCATGTTACGCCGTGTGACGAGCTTGTAGCAAAATACTTCATGTCGTGTCACATCTTTCCATGAAACGGATCCTATAGATTTTGTTCATCACTGGCATTGTGAAATAGCAGACTCATGTTACGCCGTGTGACGAGCTTGTAGCAAAATACTTCATGTCGTGTCACATCTTTCCATGAAACGGACCCTATAGATTGTGTTCATCACTGGCATTGTGAAAGTGCTTACTGAGGCTAAATACCGCCATGTGACAAGCAAATGTTTTTTCTTCTTCTGATCATCCTGTCATGATAGACATTTTCACCATTGGCCCAGTGAAATTGCGTTCTCATGCTATAACATCGTTGTGCGACGGAGACAGCTCTAAAGCCTGTTCTTAACTGGGCGAAGTCGACTACGCGAAGTATACTTCGCAAAGCTGGCCGCATGAAGCTTTAGCACTGCGTTTTCGTTATAAAAAAAAGACTTTCGAGAAGTCGACTTCGGGCTCAATAAAGGACCGCCTTAATGTTTATGTCCCATGTTTCAGATGTATTTGTAAGGCCCGTCGTATTGACCCGAAACCAGGGCGGGGATGTAGCTCAGTCGGTAGCCTCGCTGGATTTGTATCCAGTTGGCCGCTGTCAGCGTGAGTTCGTCCCCACGTTCGGCGAGAGATTTATTTCTCAGAGTCAACTTTGTGTGCAGACTCTCCTCGGTGTCCGAACACCCCCCCCGTGTGTACACGCAAGCACAAGACCAAGTGCGCACGAAAAAGATCCTGTAATCCATGTCAGAGTTCGGTGGGTTATAGAAACACGAAAATACCCAGCATGC
The DNA here is from genome assembly GCF_037325665.1 of Littorina saxatilis. Taxonomy (NCBI): domain Eukaryota; kingdom Metazoa; phylum Mollusca; class Gastropoda; order Littorinimorpha; family Littorinidae; genus Littorina; species Littorina saxatilis. The sequence goes on from NC_090256.1 coordinate 64,072,796, forward strand.
TTCCTCCGAAAACGGCGTATGGCTGCCTAAATGGCGGGGTAAAAAAAAAAACCGGTCATACACGTAAAATTCCACTCGTGCAAAAAACCCACGAGTGTACGTGGGAGTTTCAGCCCACGAACGCAGAAGAAGAAGAAGAAGAAGAAGAAGAAGAAGAAGACCCGAAACCTGTCGGGAATTTGATCCGCTGTCCTTGCGGACGATTCAGGTGCAGCAGATTCCTTCCTAATAAGCTCAGGAAATAAGCGTGCAAGGCTGCATCGGATCTGGGGAGTCCCTGTTGGCTTCAACATTACTCGGTTTTTTTAATTTTATTTGTGTGGTATTCTTTTGACAAACTGATAGACTGTGTGGATTTTTGTATGAAAAAATAGTTTTTAGTTTGCGAAATAATGGCGTAAGTCCGCATTGACTCTGGAATGTCCCCATTGATTTTTCCATCATTCGCTCTTGCACTATTTTTTTGACAGGCTGATATACTGTGTGGATGGTTATTTGAAGAAAAGGTCTTTCGCTTGCAAAAAATTGGCGCAAGTTTGCATTTTCTCCGGTGTGTCTACATTGGCTTCTCCAGCAACTGCTTGTGCATTTTTTTGACAGGCTGATATACTGGGTAGGTTTTTGTTGGAGGCAAAGGTCTTTAGCTTTCAGAATATGACGTATGCCTTTGTAAGTTCTGGAGAGTCCCCACTGGCTTTTCATTCGGTTTTGCAGCTTTTGAGAACTAAGCTTAGAGACTGTGTGGATTGTTGTTTGAGGAAAGGATCTTTAGCTTGCCAAATAACGACACAAGTCGGCATCAGCTCTTCAGCTTATGAAATAAAGGCTTTTCTGTAGCTTTTACTGTGCTTTTGATAAGTTGACATGGTTTTCAGCTTTCCGCGGCCTGGGGGCTCTCTATTGGCTTATCCCTCTTGCAGCTTTTGGCAAGTTTATAAACGGTTTTCTTTCAGGAAGTATCATTTTAGTACTGACGGATGCGTTCATCACGATTCTGAGAGGTCATTTACTTGTCTCTAAGTAAGCCGCGTTACTTTGCTCCTTTGCTGTAACTTTCACAGGCTGTGTGGGGTTTTGTTTGAGGAGAAAGCCTTTTAGCTCGGACAGGTGCAGTTTACTTAATTCTTGAAGCGCGCCTGAACGCCCAACTGAATTAAGACACTGATGCTTTGCCCACGTGATGTGCCGGCAGTGCAGCTCACGATTTAGTGCAGCTAACAAAACAAGTGTCGGCTTAATCAGAAAACACACCAAGGCTGCTTTTTGACACGATGTGTCTTACCACCATTGACGGATGATAGCGTCAATGCCATCAGGAATGACGAATATATCGAATATATCCCTGAAGCTTGCCTTTATGATCATTATGTTCCTCCCTCTTTTCTCTCTTCTGTCTTTGCTGCCTGTACTTAAAGATGCATGTAGCATGCTGGAACTGAATGGTGTACGAAGGAACATTCATGAATACTTACTACCAAGACATTCTGTTCCTAAAGCGCTACCGCGATTTTTATTTATGCTATTTTTAGCTCTCAGCCGTATTACTATTTGTCTGAAAAAGGCCTGTACTGAATCAGGAACTGTGCTCAGAAAATGGAACACGCACTTTCTGTCTCTGAAAGGCGAAATGCGTAATGCATTTCCGATTATAATCGATTGTCAAAATATTGTAAAGGTATACTCGCAGAGCTTGAGCCCTGGTGGTCTACTTTTGGTGGCCCTGTCGCTGTCTTCAGTAATGACTGGCACAGACCAGTACGTATGGAATTGAACGTTTTTTGCTGAATGATCGGAGGTTTGCATAATCATAATATGATTGCGTTAACCGGTCATTTCCGGGAATTTACTGGTACAAATGAGAGCAAGAATTCGCACTTGCAAATGAATGCCGGTTAGGAAAATGTCTTGGGCAATCATTAATTTTAAAGATGAAAAAGTAGTATGGCCAATCTCTCACTGAGACTCAGTGATGAAATGGTTTTCAGCAGAATACGCATTACTTACCGTCAAGTCATTGTATCTGTAAGATGCTACGTTTCCGCTTACCTCTATTCATGTTTCACAGCGGTATACATCTGAAATTATAGTATTGATTTCGGAATTCTGCTCTCAAGATGACGCGACAACTGTGGACATTTGTGTCTTCTGTGCAGAATGTTATCCAGCTGACAATGCAAATATTGATCATGTTGCCACTGAGAAGAAAGGGTGGCTTAAAGTCTGTGTTTGTAATTGGTAATTAAGGAAAAAGCATGTGTGAATCGTCTTCGTAAAATGTTGGCCTTAAGCCCGATTTTAATTGGGCGAAGTCTACTTCTACTTCTCTACTTTAACGAGCTCACAGCACGAAGCTATGGCACTGAATTTTCGGCAAAAAGACTTCGCGCACTCTTCCAGGTCTATACCTTTACGATCGGTAGTACAGGGGTAGTGATGGCGCGAGCCAGATTCCAAACTGGTATTTCTTAGCATTGTGCAATCCTGACTTCCACAGTAACCGGTCACTGTGTTTAGCCAACCAGTCAAACCAAGTCTGAAACACAGTGATTACTCTATATTTCTTAAGAAGAAACCGGTAAAACTAAATAGCAACCGGTATTTATGATTGTGTTGATAATTTCGTTTCGGGTAATTTAACAGGAAAAATGTGTTGTAATACCGGAAACATCCGGTTAACACGAACTCTGTATAGGGCATAGTTGAGTACGTCTATAAATCTCACAGAATGTGCTAGACAGGATCTGCATTTTATCTTCTTTTTTTTTTTTTTTTTTTTTTTTTTTTTTTGAGGGTCTTGCGGGTTGTTCTGTTCGTATGTATCTACGGCTATTCGAACTTCATTTTCATGCTTCTAGTCGTTTACAGTGACTAGATTTCACAGTAAGCGCAATAGTGGGAGATTACAATGAAAATGCTCTCTTCATCCGCAGACATTGATATTCAGGTTAGCATGCGTTATTCATTAGTGAACCATCCTGCTCTTCCGATAGCGCAGACGATATGGCATACGTGATCAGTGACAATATCTGAACATTGCGCTTGATGTGCAATGGGGGTAATCAGAGGGTTATGTTTGGAAAACGATGCGAATAACATTTTCTACTTTTATCCTTAGAATTGGACGGTACGAGTATTACACTTAATGGCAATGGGCAGCCAGATATCAACGTTTATTTCTCTCATTTTGTGCACAATTCAGATCGACATCGCAATCTGTGAGCATTGTATAATGCTTGCATGTGTTGAAGCATGTACATTTTCATAGATATTGTTTGGTGTTGACTTTATAACCGTGTACGTTAACATGAAGAATGTTGGCCGACTTCCGCGGCCATGTGCACAGCTAGAAATTTGACTTTTTTCCCAAGGGCTGTCTTGAAAAATTGATTTTCAACAGTTGTACAGTCCATACCATGTGCAAGACATGCAAACGTCTGCGGGAAGTAAACACGAGGTTTTCAGTGCAAGACAAATACTGCCCCATTAAAGAAAGGCAGTCTCAGATCCATTACAGACAATCTCAGGTGTTTAAAAACGCCTTGAGCGCTTTTCCACTAGAACATAATAAAAAAAATCTGCTCGTTTTTTCTTCCCCTCACCACTCCCGGCACACAGAGACACGGAGATAAACAGACAGAAAAACAGATAGAGATGCAGACAGACATACACTCACACACACACACACACACACACACACACACACGCACGCACGCACACACACACACACACACACACACACACAACACACACACAAACAGTCACTAACACCTTGGGCTACACAGCCTTTAACATGGATTTTCGGAGGAAATAACGTTCTTCCGTCAAGGCCGAGTCATCATCAGCCCTCCTCCTTCACCCCCAAATTACTGAACTCGTAAAGCACCACGTTCACCTTTGTGTGCAGCATTAACCTTAGAGTTCTAGGTAACATTTTCTTATTTATTTGCATGTCTCGGAACAGCAGGCGACATTTATGCCACCCTCGGCCTCACCTGGTTTGGTATACAGGTCATATACGTACTGATTTACTAGAAATCAGGCCTCTCATCATGGCACGACAAAATCAGTTCTCTATTCTTCTAGCCAGCATTCATACATGTCTTCCAGGCATTCACTTGTCTAGTCAGCACCTTTTTTTTTCAATTTGACTCTTCGGGCCATACGTGTGGTAGCGTGACTTGCGCTATTTTTGTTTCATTATCGATTTTATTTTCGCAGACTGAAATCAAATATGCAGTTCAATGGCGTGTTGTCCACTTTTGTCCTTTCCTTAATCGACACGCTGAACACGCGAAGCTGTCTTGAATTTCAGTCAATGACTCGGTGCAATCACCAAGAGAGAAACAAATCTAGGACAAGTTGTCACGCAGACCTCCTTCGATTTCAGTCTGCAAAAAGGAAAATCGATGATGAAACAAAAATAGCGCAAGTCACGCTGCCACACGGATGGCCACAGAGTCAAACTGAAAAATAAAAAGTGCTGACTACACAAATTGAAAGCTGAGAAGACATATTTGATTACTGGCCAGAGGAATAGAGAACTGATTTTTTTTTTGTGCGCCATGATGAGAGGCCTGATTTCTAGTCAATCAAATCACGCTGCGGCAGGGATGGCCTCAACAATTCAAATTATAAAAGAGAAAGTGCTGACAAGACAGATTAATGCTGACAGGACGAATATCGAACTGAATTGTCCGTGTCGTGATGACAGACTTGATTTTAAATAAATAAATAAATAAGTCGTACTGCCACACAAGTCAAATCGATAAACAGAAAGTGCTGACAAGACAAATAAAAGCTGAAAAGACAGACGAAAAACTGATTTCAAACGGAACAAAAAGCATCGGTCACTGAACACAATTTGTTATGCAGGAGGGAATTTCAATCTGAGCTTCACATTAATAAATATTCCATAGATTCCGTTCAAAATTTATGAAAATCCCCCAGTTTCACATTAATTAACAAACAATCCGTCAACAACCGTTCAAAAGTAATAAAAATCTGTCAGTTTCTGTAAAAAAAAAAAAAAACCCACCTTAGTTTTAGTTTCAATTTATTGGAAACCCTTCAGTTTCAGTTCCGACCGGCACGGTTGGCCTAGTGGTAAGGCGTCCGCCCCGTGATCGGGAGGTCGTGGGTTCGAACCCCGGCCGGTTCATACCTAAGACTTTAAAATTGGCAATCTAGTGGCTGCTCCGCCTGGCGTCTGGCATTATGGGGTTAGTGCTACGACTGGTTGGTCCGGTGTCAGAATAATGTGACTGGGTGAGACATGAAGCCTGTGCTGCGACTTCTGTCTTGTGTGTGGCGCACGTTATATGTCAAAGCAGCACCGCCCTGATATGGCCCTTCGTGGTCGGCTGGGCGTTAAACAAACAAACAAACAAGTTTCAGTTCCAAATTAATTAACAGCCACGTGTTAGTTCCAAAATATTGACAATCCCTCCGTTTTTGTTCACAATTAATGAAACTCTTTCAGTTTTAGTTCCAAATTAATGAAAATTCCGGGTTAGGTAACATCCAGTGTTGTGAAACAGACACCCCCCCCCCCCACACACACACACACAATAGCTTCAAGTAAACTGAAACAACCCGCTGATTCTGCGTTAAGGAAAGCTTTGTTTACAATCAAGCAAACTTTACAAGCAAAGCAAACAAGGGTGTCATGTAGGACGTAAATTCGATTCTCTACCGATACATCGTAACTTGAAACAGAAACAGACAAGGAGATGTGTCGCACAGGAAGTACCTTCGATTCCTTGCCGATATATATGTATACAAACTGTATACACAAACAAGCAAGGCGTATAAACGTGAGAATATTATCGGAGGCGTACACTTTTCCCAACATCGATTTTTCACACTCGCGCGCCTGCTGTGCTTCAAGTCTTTTCCGATCATCTGACTGATCGGGGGACAATACGCCGAAAGAGAGAGAGAAAGACTGAGAGAACGATGTTATTCACTCACAATGGGAAAATCGATCAAGCCTTTGTTTGTCAGACAATGGCAACAGTTGCGTCTCCCCTGGGTAAGAGTTATTCTTGCCGCCGCCTCTTTCCATGCAGACCGATGCTGTTTGTATTTCTCTAGCTCGTGTGTGTGTGTGTGTGTGTGTGTGTGTGGTGTGTGTTTGTGTGTGTGTTTGTGTGTGTGTGTCTGTGTGTCTGTGTGTGTCTCTCTGTGTGTCTCTGTGTGTCTGTGTGTGTGTGTCTCTGTGTGTTTGTGTGTGTGTGTCTCTGTGTGTCTGTGTGTGTGTGTGTGTGTGT